>NC_133502.1:962500-1281666 GCF_049354715.1 Callithrix jacchus | reverse complement strand
ATATATTTAAAAAGAATATGCTATGAACTTGGAATGATACATCTGATTTTATTCACTTTCCAAGTGAATGAAAGGATTCTACTTTCTCCTTCTCTTTGAAGATGCATGCCGACATGTGACTTGTTCTGTCCAATGGGTTGTAGTGAAAACTGATGTGTTTTTCCATTGTCAGTATTTTATTGCTGATGTAAAACCTTTTATATGTGATTTATCATTCAGTTGACTAAAAAAATATGTGTGACCAGGTGGTGCAGCTGTAGGATGCTGGATCCTTTATCAGCTTAGATACTGAGTGATCCTGACAGTAATATGAACCCAGAGTGAACTTTCCAAGCTATACTACTACTGTTATCACCAGCACCAACAATACATACACACATACGCGCATACATGCATACGTACAAACGTACATTCATCCATCTTCATTTTTTAAACCACTGCAGTTTTGTTTTTTCCTTATGGTAGTGTGACCCAGTCTCTCCTGAATGATTCCAATTCAGTAGTGTGGGCCGGGCGCGGTGGCTCAAGCCTGTAATCCCAGCACTTTGGGAGGCCGAGGCGGGTGGATCACGAGGTCAACAGATCGAGACCATCCTGGTCAACATGGTGAAACCCCGTCTCTACTAAAAATTACAAAAAGTTAGCTGGGCACGGTGGCGCATGCCTGTAATCCCAGCTACTCAGGAGGCTGAGGCAGGAGAATTGCCTGAACCCAGGGGGCGGAGGTTGCGGTGAGCCGAGATCGCGCCATTGCACTCCAGCCTGGGTAACAAGAGCGAAACTCCGTCTCAAAAAAAAAAAACAAAACAAAACAAAAAAAACAAAAACAATTCAGTAGTGTGCATGTGTTGTTATTTAGTACTCTTTGCACTGTCTCTGTTATCTTCAAATGTTTTCACTATTTGTTTATATGTTTTAGTGTCTGTCTTGACTTTGCATCCTTTTCTCAATGCATATTGATCTCTGGTTTTCTGATTATGTTTCACAAAGAATTTCATAGTCTATTGGTAGGTATCTGTTTGAAAAAAGCTGTGCTCCATAATAACTGGGTAAAAAAGACTTAACGTTTTTCCCATTATACCAGTTCCAAATGTACAGGCTTATTTAATTTTCTGGAAAATTCCAGGTTTTTTTAGAAAAAAAATGTGGCTTTTCTTTGGCTGTCTGCAACTTGCTGCCAATGTTCTTAGATTAGAATTTGAGAAGACAGATCAATTTCTGGCTATTTGGAAACAAATTTCAATTTAGCACATCAGTTTCAATGTTTTCATTCATGTACCTAAATCTAATTTCTCTCACTGTACACACTTCAAAGAATAAATATTAGGTCTCATGTGGATTTTGGAGCTGCTTTAATTAGGGAGGCAATTTTAAAAAACTAACTTTTCCACATCCATAATTTTAGTTTATCCCCACATTTATGTCAAAATTTACAATTTCTGGTATCGCCATGTTTCAAGTCCTCTTGGGATTCTAGGAACTGTCTTGCTTCTGGTTACTATTGTTGTGTGCAAGCCCTTAGCTTCCATTTTTTATATTCTTTACTGACACAATTACTGTGCTTCTGCAAGCTGTTCTTATCATTTTCCCTTTGTGAGTATGCATTTTATTACAATTATTTTTCTAGCGCATTAATAATGCTTGAGGAGTATGATAAATTTATGCAAATATGTTTTAACTCTAACTTTCTTACCTATTCTCTTTATTTCATGTGTCTGTAACTGCTCATGATCTTATCCTGAGAGACTGCTTTTCAGTTTCAAAGACAATGCTAATAGAAAAAAAACTATGATATTTTGAATGCTTAATATGTGTTTTGCTTTCTGAAATACTTATATGCAATGAATCATGTAATCTTTTTGGTGTGGCAGAATGTATGCCACTTTATGTATCAGCGTTAGATAACTTGCCTGAGGGGTTGAAGAGCTGGTAAGTACAGGGTTCAGAGTATTGACATGGGTCTGTCTGATTCCAGGAATATCAACCTCTGTAACAAAATGGGTTTATCAAAAACAATAGTAATAGCAATGACGCAGTAACAGAGGGATAAATTCTGTAAGAATTACTAGATTTGTTAAATTGTCAGCATTTTCATGTGAAAATTGCACATAGACAAACTGGCATATGTTAATCATCAGGAGTTGGAACAGAACATTATTTTCTGGCAAAATAAAATAAATCAATATAAATATATAATAATTTAAGGCTGAAAAATCAAAATGAAAACTGAGTTGAGTGTGATTTGAGCTAAAAGATAAATTCAAAAATTATTAAACTGATCATAAGTTATAATTTTCTGACTTTGGAAATCTTTGGTCTTATGTCAAATTTAACTTAAGTGATTTACCAAGAATCAAGAATTAGGGCCAGGCACAGTGGCTCACACCTGTAATCCCAGCACCTTGGGAGGCCAAGGCATAAAGATCACCTGAGGTCAGGAGATTGCCTGGCCAACATGGGGAAACTGGTCTCTACTAAAAATACAAAAAAATTAGCCTGGTATGGTGGTGGGCTTCTGTAATCTCAGCTACTCAGGAGGCTGAGGCAGGAGAATTGCTTGAACCTGGGAGGCGGAGGTTGCAGTGAGCTGAGGTGGCACCATTGCACTCCAGCCTGGGCAACAAGAGCGAGACTCTATTTCAAAAAAAAAGGATGATGAATTATTTATTTTGGATCATTTAATACAGAAATGAGAATATATAAATATTCACTTTGTATAAATAAATACCTATAAACACAAACATGCATACAAAAAATACACACACATGATAAATGTCCCTTTTACACAGAATTCAGGAAGTAGGATATTATAATGTAATCATTACAGGTTTATTCTATATATTTTAATTTCAACACAATATACAAAGTCATAGAGGCATAAACTTTAATAACACTAGACAGCTTTTTATTAAAAAATTCACACTTTTTTATAAATATAGAAAATTTTCTTTTAAAAATTCACTTGAATAACAAAGTGAGCTTTATTTATTGACATAATTTTCCTGAACCAATTATTAACTTATTTTATTCCTGTCTGGACAATGACTAAAACTAGTGCTTACAATCAAAGCTTTGTTATTTGTCTTGTTGAAAGTAAAGAGATGGTATCATGAAATTTAGGGGAAAAAAGGACAATTATTCCAAAAGTGGATGAAACTAGTCCGTTTTGCTTGGTGAAACGGCATCCTAATCATCCAACCATCTCTTCCTTTGACATCTAGAAGTCTTCATTGTATGCTTACTGATGAATGCTTTGTTCAGACTGAACTCTTTAAGCTGCTGAAAGTAAGGGCATCGGCAAGTTTTCTGCTTATGTGGCCTTACACAAAACCCCTTCTGTTGTTTGCCTGACAGAGGAGCATACATCTCCTCTTTCAGCAGAAAGCCTCTGTTGAGAGTCTAAACTTCAAGTCCTTTTGCCAAACAATGCCCCATCCATGATCAAAGTAAAGCAGGAATATAACATTCAAGTTTATGTTCAGATATTGAATAGGGAAAAAAAAACTTTAATTCTTAAAAAAATAATTTGATTAGTATCTGGAAGTTGGCATTTCACCAAAGACGACAGTGCACAACAATGTAAAAAAAGAAAGAAAGAAAGGCCCCATTTTAATTACTTTCAGCCTTTGCTACTCTCTCTTCACTTTATCAAACACATTGGCCTCAGGGGTCTTCAGTGTGTTTGAGGCACTTTTTCAAATTATCCTCAAGATTCATTTTTAAAATTACCCTCTATATACCTCTTCCGTATCACCTTCTCAAATTCATTTTACTAGAATCAAATCTAATCCCTGTGCGGCATAGAAACGGCTCTTGTGAAGTTAACAACCTCCTCCAGGTGGCCAGGCCAATGAGTCTGTTTGTGCTTTTTTTTTTTTTTTCCTTTTTGAGATAGAGTCTCACTCTTGCCCAGGCGGGAGTGCAGTGGCGCCATCTCGGCTCACTGCAACCTGTGCCTCCCCAGTTCAAGTGATTCTCCTGTCTCAGCCTCACTAGTAGCTGGGACTATAGGTACATGCCACCATGCCCAGCTAAGCTTTGTATTTTTAGTACAGATGGGGTTTCACCATATTGTCCAGGATGGTCTCAATCTCCTTAGCTCATGATTCACCCCCTCATCTTCCCAAAGTGCTGGGATTACAGGTGTGAGCCACCATGGCCAGTCATGTGTCCTTCTGATACCACATCTCAGTGGTATCTGAAACCCTGCCAGGTACTTACTTCATTAAAGCATTTATCATATTTTATTATTTACCTACCTCAATTTCCCTTGAGTGAGGCCAACGAATCCCTGATACTTCCTCCCAAAATTGCCTAGCAAGATTCTTAGTATGTACAGAAACTCCAAAAATATTTAACAGATGTGTGAATAGTGAGATGTAATAGAGTCTTGTAATGCTTTTAACTGATTGTCCTGGGTGTCTGGGTATATGGGATCATTACATTTCCAAGGACTTTGAAGTTAGATGTGAATCTTATAATCATCTCTAACCAATGAATAATTAGGGGAAATAATGTGTGTGTCACTGCTGAGACAAGGCTGTAACTGCCATTGCAAGACCCTCTGGCACCTTTTTGCATCTGCCACAGTGAACTTGAAAGCATGTGTTGGGAGGAGATGCTATGCAAACACAAACAAGGAAGTCAGAAACTCTACCTAATAGAGAACAACTGCTCTGGAGTTTTACCCGATACCACAAGAGGCTTAATTTTCAGCAAGAAATAAATTTCTTTATTATGATGAGATACTTTCATGAACAACAAAGAGAACACTGTAGAGAAAACAGCTACTCACATTCAACTACTGAAGTCTGCAGAACAAGAGATGGTGCTCAGCTCCCTAGACCAGTTGCAATTACGCCGCTGTCTGCAAATCCCCGCTTGTCAACTGGGCACTTCAGAGGTACACGGTCAAAACAACCTTCCTTATACTACTACGTCAATATTTTTGTTTTCACTATGCTGGCATTTTCACTGATCGTGCAAACACAGTGGTGAGTAAAACTGCCAGCAGCTTAGCCTCTACCATGGCAATGAAACCAAACAGCTATGCCAGTCACTGTACTCATTACCCCTAAGCAGGAGTTTCAGGAGGGAAATACTAATTTCCTCTAAGAGTAGCTTTGGTGAAAATGTATTAAAGAGAAGAATATTAATAATTATTATTTATTTAATGTCATTAGTTCCTGGTCCCTGAGTAAACATTGTTTTAATATTTGTTGTAGAAAAATGAGAATTCTGCATATGGCACTTCTGTGTCAGGAGAAGAACTTGTGTGATTGTTTGAATTGAAAGCTAAACTAGCAGCATTTTCGTGAAATTTTTACTTAAACAATAAGCAATTAAAGTGTAACTTATCTAACTTGGGTTATTTTCAAGTTTCTCAATAAAGAATAAAGTAAGCCTATCTTTTCAAGACAAAAAAAAAACTTAGAGTAACGGGTAATCAAAAACATATATAAAGTACATTTTAAAATATAGTAGAAGAGACGTTAGGTGAACTGTGAAGACATGACACTTTTATCCACCCAATATAAACTTCACATTGAATAGTTAGAATGTCAAGTTTTTCAGAATATTTTACAGAGCATAGAATAATAAAGAGGTAAAGTATAGAAAAATAAACCTGACTAGCTCATTATATTAAGGACAGGCCAGGTGCCCTGGCTCCTGCCTGTAATCCCAGCACTTTGGGAGAATGAAAAGGGTGGAGTAGTTCAAGACCAGCCTGACTAAGATGGTGAAACCCCATCTCTACTAAAAAGACAAAAATTAGCCAAGCATGGTGGCGGGCACCTGTAATCCCAGCTACTCTGGGAGGTTGCAGTGAGCCATTGCACCATTGCACTCCGGCTTGGCCAACAGAAGGAGACTCCATCTCAAAAAAAAAAAAAAAAACCAGAAAAAAATGCATCAAGAGAGATCTAAGTCCATTTTAAGTCCAAAATTAAAGTGCATAGCCACTAATCCTAGACAAAGAAAGTCCTTTATATTTAGGTCTATATTCTTTATGTAGAAAATCCTGTGTCATTGAAAGTTTTCCTAATGCAAGAAAAGTACCTGTTAAAGAGTGTATGTGTGTGTGTGTGTAAGAAAGACAACAGAATTTTGTTTATGCTCTATGTTCTATCAGAAATATTTACTTCTAATATTTTACTAAAGTACATAAAGAATGGCTCAACAATTCTACTGCAGAATAAGAGCCTTAAGTAAAAGTTAAAGATGACGCTAAAAAGTGAAGAATAATTTTAATTACTGATCATTAGTTAAGTTGCAGAAGGATGTTAGACATAAGTCAGACATACTGCCTTGTTACTAATAGTCTGTGGGAAGATCAGACACTCTGAGTCAGTGAGGAGACATTTCTTTAAACAGGCCAGTGACCACAAAACCATTTTAAAAGGTCATTAAAAACAATGTCAACAGATCTTATTTTCCCAAGCTAATTAACAAGAAGCAGACAGCATTGAATTACATGTCTATGAGACTGTTTCTCTAATTTTATAAGGCTGCATTGGCATGGACATATTTCCACTTATCTCTAAGAGGTTATTCATAAGCATGAAAAGAGAGAGAAAAGTAGACTTGTCTCCCTGCTTATCTCAGAAAACAGCCCCTACCCATCCCGGATGTGTTTATCTGAACTGTCACCACACTGGATCTATGAACTAAATTGTTTGTCTTATTGAACTAAAAGATTTGAAAAAGTCTTTTTAAAGTTGAGTTTTATTTTTTTTTAATTGATTGCTTACGTTAATCCCTTGTCTTTACTTGGCAATCTAGGGATGGGCTTCTACTAATAATTCTTTCATAATAGACAATCCAAGGTGTAATAGTACAGAATGGTAAATAACAGAAAGGACCAGAGAGAGAGAATATTCAAAAGCAAATCCTATATGGTCTTCCTGCTAACAGGGGTGATCGGAGCACCTGAAACTGGGAATTGATTCAAACTTAGGTTGTTACCAGACTGACAAAACAAAACAGAAAAAAATGAAACTGTAAACCAAGAACATTCAGCTGCAATGCCCTCCCATTCCTTATCCAAGTGGCTAAAAGAGTTTACATCTTTTAGGTCAGTTATAGAATACAGTACATTAATCTTAATATAAGTGACAGCTTTGGTCCTGAGCCTGTAAACCAGAAAATCCAGCAATTCAGCACATTTCTCTAGTTTGAAGAACTATTTCCCCTATTCCAATGATGAAGTTACAATGGGTAATTTTAAACTCAGTATTTTTCCCTCTAAACCTCAGGTATAAAAACATGATTGAAGTGTTTAGTATTTTTCCCTTTAAACCTCAGGTATAAAAACATGATTGAGGTGTTTACCATAACTAATACTTCCAGATCAAAGAATTGGTCCAGGGATGAAACATTAATCATTTTGCTTATTAGTTTTAGGTGAATTTTTTGTCACTTGTAATCTAAACAATCACTGAGACGAATATGAAAGAAGCCATTTTTTATCTCTTCGTTTTGGGGAAATTTTTAGCATCTCAAAATGATTCAGACATTTGAAGGTTTTTTTTTTTTTTTTGTAGCACTTTCATTAAGAAATCGTTTTTTAAAAAGCATATGCTACCCCTTTGAGAAGCCACTCCACAATGGCCAGTCAACATGGATAGTTATGCCACATAAGCATAGCCCACTGAGAATAGTCAGTTTGGTTTCCACAGAAAGGATCGAGGAGAAAGTACAGTAAGACATCTTGCTATTATTGATTAACGCTGTGTTAAATTTTAAAAAACAATTTAAGCATAAATTACTCTTTGAATCTTTCACTATGCACATATAACAGGATGATGTTTATGTTTTTCCCACTGTCTAACATCAAGGAGCAGAAGTGAGACCTCAGTATATTCTCACATGTAGCTATCACCTTGGAACTTAGTCAAGAGAAGGTGCCAGTTACAGATTCTTTTATTGTCTTCATAGATTTGCCTTTCTGAGAATGTCATACAATTGGTGTCACAGATAGAAGGCTTTCCATGTTGGCTCCTTTCACTTAGTAATACTCATTGAAGTTTCTTCCCTGTTTTTTCATAATTGCGTTACTTAACTAGTTTTTTTATTTCAGAACTTAAATTCAAATATATATAGTTAGAATCAGTTACCTAGAATATGCAAGTCAATATTGTGTTATTACAGATCTATTGATGCATACTATAATGCCTATCTTCATGGACATTATAGTTTATTAGCAAGGATAATATATATACATGCAGATGTCTGTGACATTTTTTCAAAAGCTGAGATTCCTAAAAGGACATTCTTGGGGATCAAATCTTTTCATAGAAATCTTTTAGGCAAACATGAATGAAATTCAGTTTTTTTTCGGTTGGTTTGTTGATTTATTGGACACATCTTTCTTTAACATTGACATAGAATAGATACACTTGAATAAACAATCAACAGCTCAGCAGTATCTTGACACTACCCTTGCAGATGCCTGGTCACAGAAGAAAAAGAACAAACAGTCTGCCTTAAGAGCTATTGTCTGTATTAATTCCTTCTAATGCTTCTGTGAAGAAATACCCAAGACCTGGTAATCTATACAGGCAAAAGGTTTAATTAACTCACAGTTCTGCATGACTGGGAAGGCCTTAGGAAACTTACATCTTGGCAGAAGGAGAAACAAACACATCCTTCTTCAGAAGGTGGCAGGGGAGAGAAGTATTAAGCAAAGGGGAAAAGTCCCGTATAAAACCATCAGATCTTATGAGAACTCACTCACTATCATGAGAACTGAATGAGGGTAACTGCTCCCGCGATTTAATTACCTCCTACCAGGTCTCTCCCATGACACATGGAGATTATGGGAACTACAATTCAAGATGAGATTCGGATGGAAAAACACCCAAATCATATCCTTGCCATTTATGGAATTTCTACTATGTGATAAGTATCATATTAAGCAATATATGCACTATATTACATCAAACCAAAACTTTACCATTTGTGAAATATGTCTAAATAACAAAGAAGATATCTATTCAATTAATTATAAGATGTTATCTGTTATAACTTGAACCCTAGTATTAGATATATAAAATATAAAAAGAAAATTCTTAGAATTAAAAAAAATCTTATTTTTCTCCCTTATTCCTACTACATTATAATGAAGTATAAAAATGGTCACTCTTTCATCTTGAACAAGATCATTGAGGTTCAAGATACTGCTGTTTGACAAAGTACAAAGGCAGGAAATTAGATAATTCAATCAATATTTGGTTATTCAATCTCTATAAATCCTGTTACCATTAATTTAGAAATATAAGTTACATTCAAATTAACATAGAAGAAAACTAAGAATTTATAGTTGAAGAAAAATAATTTATTAATAAGAAAACACTGATCAGAAAACAGTTTAAAAACCATGATTGTGTCATTATAACTATTCTAACATTTTCTAATTCTTTAACACTAATATTAATGTTTTCATGTTAGAAAATTCTCTATTCTTACATTTTTAGATTTAAAAATTTCCCATTCATACTAATCAACTTGAGTTTCCCAAGCAGATGAATGTATATAAAATGTGTGTACTTTTACAATGGAATATTATTGCTCTGTGAAAAAGAATAAAATTTTGACATTTGCAACAACATGAATGAGCCAGGAGTGCATAATGTTAAGTAAAATAAGCCAGACACAGAAAGACAAATATCACATGATCTCACTCATATGTGGAATCTAAAATAGTTTATCTTATAAAAGCAGAGAGTAGAATGATAGTTACCAGAGGCTGAGGTTGGGGACAACACACAGAGGTAAGGATGAAGAAAAGTTGGTCAATGATACAAAGTTACAATTAGAAGGAATAAGTTCTGATATTCAATTGCTTGATGGCTCAGTAGAGTGATTGTATTAGTTTATTTTCACACTGCCATAAAGAAATACTGAGACTGGGTAATTTGTAAAGGAAGAGATTTAATTGATTTATAGTCTCACATGACTGGAAGGCCTTGGGAAACTTACAATCATAGTGGAAGGTGAAGGAGAATCAAGTACCTTCTTCACAAGGTGGCAGAAAGACACAATAAGAGCAAGAAGCGGGAAGCACCAGACACTTATTAAACAACCAGATTGGCCGACACAGTGATTCCCATGTAATCCCCACACCTTGGGAGGCTGAGGTGGGCAGATCATGATGTCAAGAGATCCAGACCATCCTGGCCAACATGGTGAACCCCGTCTCTACTAAAAACACAAAAATTAGCTGGGCGTGGTGGCACACACCTGTAGTCCCAGTTACTCAGGAGGCTCACGCAGGAGAATCACTTCAACTGGGGAGGCAGAGGTTGTAGTGAGCCAAGATTATGTCACTGCACTCCAGTCTGGGTGACAGAGAAAGACTATATCTCAAAAAAAAAAAAAAAAAAAAAACAGATCTCCTTGGAAACTCACACACTAAGACAAGAACAGCAAATTCACTCACTATGGCAAGAACGGCATGGGGGAAGCCACCTCCGTGATCCAATCACCTACCTTCCACCAGCTCCTTTTCTCAACAAGTGGGGATTATGGAAATTACAATTCAAGACGAGATTTGGATGGGGACACAGAGCCAAACCATATCAGTGACTATAATTAACAATGTAAGGTATATATCAAAATAGCTAGGAGAGAGGATCTTGCCTCTTCTCACTCCAAAGATATGATAAATGTTTCAGATGATTAATATAATAATTACCCTGATTTGCTCATTACACTACATAGAAAGATCACATTGTACCCCATAAATATGTATAATTATTATGTTTGAATTTTTTAAAAATAAATTTTTTCCCCAAATATTGTTGCTGCTCAATTGATTTGGCCTAAGTACTTTTTTTTCCTGATTTGTCAAAGGGACAATTGCTATTTCTATAATACAATCCCCAAGTAGTTGGTAGTCTTTATACAGATGGCAAGATGCCCCTAAAGAAAATTCTTCTCTCTTGTAACTTTCCTAACTAATAATCACTAAGTTTGTTCAGTGTTTATTCTTCCTTGATGTAACAAGTCTTTTGGTGGTGAAAAAATGCAATGCTGTAAAATTAGATAATGATGATGGTTGTACAACCCCAAATATATTAAAAACCAGTAATCATGCACTTTAAAATAATTAATGTTATCATAGCTTAATTATACCTCAACTGTTATTTATGAAAGTAAACACATTCAAAATGTTCTTAATAGAGAAAGACAGCCTGATTTTTGAGTTAGCGAAAATGCCAGTAAGGAAAAAATCAAATACATTAAAGTATGCAAAAATGAAAAAAACAGGTCTGGCGTGGTGGTTCACGCCTGTAATCCCAACACTTTGGGAGGCCGAGGCAGTTGGATAATCAGAGGTCAGAACTTTGATACCAGTCTGGCCAACATGGCAAAATTAAAAAATAAACCTTTTGTCTCTATTAAAAAATAAAAATTTTTGTGGGCTCTCTTTAGGTTCCATATGAAGTTTGAGGTGGATTTTTCCAGTTCTCTGAAGAGGGTCATAGGTAGCTTGATGGGGATGGCATTGAATCTCTAAATTACTTTGGGCAATATGGCCATTTTCACAATACTGATTCTTCCCAACTATGAGCATGGAATATTTCTCCATTTGTTTGTGTCATCTCTTATTTCGTTGAGCAGTGGTTTGTAGTTCTCCTTGAAGAGGTCCTTTACATTTTTTGTTAGTTGTATTCCTAGGTATTTTATTTTCTTTGTAGCAATTGTGAATGGCAGTTCATTCTTGATTTGGCTCTCTTTAAGTCTGTTATTGATGTATAGGAATGCTTGTGATTTCTGCATATTGATTTTGTATCCTGAGACTTTGCTGAAGTTGCTTATCAGTTTAAGGAGATTTTGGGCTGAGATAATGGGGTCTTCTACTCATGTCGTCTGCAAATAGAGACAATTTGCTAATTTGAATTGTTCCTTTCCTAATTTAAAACTCTTTATTTCTTTTTCTTGCCTGATTTCTCTGACTAGAATTTCCAATACTATATTGAATAGGAGAGGTGAGAGAGGGCATCCTTTAGTGTAAACTAGTTCAACCATTATGAAAGACAGTGTGGCGATTCCTCAAGGACCTAGAAATAGAAATTCCATTTGACCCAGCAATCCAATTACTGGGTATATACCCAGAGGATTATAAATCATTCTATTATAAAGGCACATGCACATGTATATTCATAGTGGCACTGTTTACAATAGCAAAGACTTGAAAGCAACCCAAATGGCCATCAATGATAGACTGGACAAGGAAAATGTGGCACATATATACCATGGAATACTACACAGCCATAAAAAATGATGAATTTGTGTCCTTTGTAGGAACATGGATGAATCTGGAAACCATCATTCTCAGCAAACTGACACAAGAACAGAAAATCAAACACCGCATGTTCTCATTCATAGGTGGATATTGAACAATGAGAACACATGGAGGGGAGTATCACACAATGGGGTCTATTGGGCAGGAATAGGGGAAGGATAGCAGGGGGTAGGGAGGTTGGGGAGGGAAAACATAGGGAGAAATGCCAGATATAGGTGTATAGGTGATGGGGTGATGGAGGCAGCAAACCACATTGCCATGTATGTACCTATGCAACAATCATGCGTGATCTGCACATGTACCCCAGAAACTAAAGTGCAATAATTAAATATATATATGTACATACACAAAAAAAACAAATTATATATATATATATATATATATACACACACACAAAACAAATTAGCTGAGTGTGGTGGCATCTGCCCATAATTCCAGCTACTCGGCAGGCTGAGACAGGAGGATTGCTTGAACCCAGGAGGCGGAGGTTGCAGTGAGGTGAGATAGCACCATTACACTCCAGCCTGGGCAACAAGAGTAAATCTGTCTCAAAAAAAAAAAAAAAAAAAAGTAAAGAAAAAACAAACAGGTTTACTATGATTTTATATTTTAAAAAAGAACATTTAACAAGTATTTAAATGATTTTAGTGCTTTTTAATAATATTTTATAAAAATATTCAATAACAACATTAACCCAGACATTGTATAAGTTAATAATTATGAAGGAAAATCTCTTGTAAATAATATATTCAAAATGCTGAAAAGAAAAAACTAACATTGAACATAGTAATAAAAATAAAGAAGTGATACTAAATCTAAAACTGAAAAAAGTTTTTTGCTTATGTTAGTCTAAAGGATATCAAGTTGGGCAGCATGTGAGATTTTGCAACCAGTCAAAAGATCTCTGTATTACAATTAGAAAATCAGCTGTGAATGATAAAAATCAGGGTGGAGGAATCAAGGATGTAAATGAGACATCTCTGATTGTATTTTATTATGTAACTAGACTTTGAAGCCATGCAAATATTTTGTATGTTTAAAATATAAAATTAAAGCAAAAGTTAAAAAAGCACTTTCTAACAATTGAAAATAACATAGAATGAATGAACCTGTGTTTTAAGGTGGTAACAAAATCACATAGAGAATATTATTTCAAGTGACTTTAAAAGTATTTTGACTGTATATCCATAGGCATATAAATTCAAAGAATAGTATAGTTCTGAGGAACCTGAATGTCAATTCTTTATTTCTTCTAGTAATTCAAAAAGCAGTATTACTTAGAAATATTAAATAATATTGTGTATTTAATTGTATGTATCAATATAAAGAAAAATGTTTTCCAGAGGTTATAAATACAACTTTTCAGAATAAAGGAAATTGCAGAAAAGCCCTGAAATGTTAAATTTGAAATATAAAAAATTTAGTTTTTTCAAAAATTCCTATTTTTTCCCTTTGCCCACTCAGAAGGCCAAGAAGCCATAATATCTAAATGGCAAGTGTCCCAACCACTAGAGCCCAAACTGTGAACTCTAAATGCCATTCCCATTGATAAATGGCTCTTTAGAAGAATGGTGATCCTGGAACAACTGTGTCAGAAGCCAAGGATGCTGACAAAATGAGGAGGTGTTTCAAAGGAGAGAGATATTGACAGGAATGACCCTATTGGCCCTGAAGTGGGTCAGTTTCAAGCATGACTTTAAGAATTGAAACAAATGTGGTACATATACACCATAGAATACTATATAGCTATAAAAATGAATGAATTCATGACTTTTGTGGGTATACAGATGGAGCTGGAGGTTATCATCCTCAGTAAACTAATGTAAGAAATGAAAAGCAAATACCACATGTTCTCATGAGAGCTAAATGATGAGAAGTTATGAACACAAAAGAGGAAACAACAGACATTGAGATCTACTTGAGGGTGCAGGGTGAGAAGAAGGAGAGGAGCAGAAAAGACAATTGTTGGGAGGAAATCTTGACTTGTGTGTGATGGAGTATATGTTGCTTGCTGAAAGGTGATGGGGAGGATCACCAAGCCATCCCCAGGCAGGAAACTGCTGGAATAAGCAAGCAGTATGTACTGGTCATGAACTAGTTAAACCAGCTCCTAATAGACAGGATACATGACCTTGTCCCCATTGCTGACTCACAAAGAATGTTTTTTAGCTTATTTCTATCTTAGTAGTGAGCAGGCACTATCTGTCTGTTTAATTTGTCTTTATTCTATGAAGAAACACTGAGCACCTGATTAATAAAAATAATCACTTATTCACAAAGAATAAGTACATGGGTCAGAGTCAACTCTGGGCTGTCAGCTGGAAAATGCTGGCAGACCCCTGACAGTCCCAATATGATCCCACTTTTTCACTGTATCTTTGTTTCTGTTTCTTAATTCCTTCAGCGCTGCCTGGGTTGGGGTCTTTACGACCCAGCTGATCTCGGCAGACAGTTATTGGGTACTGGACTTAATTCCTGGATGATAAAATAATCTATATAACAAACCCCTGTGACATGAGTTTACTTAGGTAACAAACCTTGACATGTACCCTGAACCTAAAATAAAAGCTTAAAAAAAAGTTAAAAAAGAAGAATTGAAACAAATATATATTTTTGAAAATAACATTTCAATTATTTATAAATATTACATATTTATATGTTCAAAGCAAATGGGATATATAATTCAAGAACTTTATAATAATACTTTCTAAAACAAAGAAACCCAAGGTGACCTATGTAGAACATAGTTCTAAAATTTGATGATCACTATTGAAATATTAACTTACCATCAGCAGACAGAGAAAATTAATGTATTTATCTTGCCTTTCTTGTATACTTATATCTCAAGGTAATCAAATAACTCTAATTAATGAAAAAAGTTTCCTTTGCCAAAAGAATTTCAACTAGTAGTAATTGTGGAAGGAATATGAGAATTTGACCATCATTATTTTTTCAATTACTAATGAAATACATGATGATTCAAGCAAAAATTATTAATAGGTGAAATTATAAGATGAAAGCTTGAGGAGAAATTACATAATGAAAGGATAAGTCACCACTTAACCCCCAGATATCTTAGAAGACAGCCAGACATTTGTATTTCAATATGATACAACAGAAACTACACAGCACCAATGTGGCTGCATTCTTGCAGAAAAGAAAATAACCTGACTCAAAATAAGGCTTAAAGTTGAGTCCTGTTTATAGGAAATATGGAAGATACAGCAAAAATATTAAGTAGCATAAAAAAATGAACAGATGTATAGTAAAACTGACATGATTTCAACAAAAAATTCATTTTTAAAAATAATAGGATTGTACTTCTGATTAAAACAAAAACAAACAGAAAAACAGGATGGCCAGGCATAGTTTCTCATACCTGTAATCCCAGCACTTTTCAAGGCTGAGACCATATGGCTGTCTCATCCCTGTTGTTTGCGACCATCCTAGGCAACATTGCAAGACCCCATCTCTAAATTTAAAAAAAAAAAGGAAAAGGAAAAAGCTACGCATAGTGGCAACATGACTGTACTTCCAGCTACTCCAGAGGCTGAGGCAGGAGGAGAATTGCTTGAGCCCAGGAATTTGAGGCTGCAGTGAGCTGTGATGTTGCCACTACACTCTGGCCTGGGTGACAAAGCAAGATCCTGTCTCAAAAAGTAAATAAAAATTAAAATAATAAAGAAACGCAAAGTGTTGACAGAACCTCTCCTATAAACATATACTTCTCTGCCTGTAATATTCATTACTTGCTTCTACTGTATCACTTAATGTGTTGCATATTATTTATCTCTATTATTCACTCTTACTAATTTGAGCTCCTCAAAGTTGGGATTATATCTCATTAGTTGATGGTGTATTCTCATCAATCATGGCTCTTGATTCACATAGATTAGCCACATTTAACATATTTGTTCAATTAATAAGATTCGAAAATATCTCCATTGGGAAATGTATTAGCTTTACATTGCTATAAAAAGTTATTGCAAACTTAACAGTTTACAAAACCATTTATCACATAGATTCGATGGCTCAGGAGTCCAGGAATGCCTTTATCTGGTTGTCTGTTAAGGGTTTCATAAGGAGTAGGCTGGATTGCACTCTCATCTGGATGCTTGCTTTCATGATCCATCAGGTCGTTGGCACAATTTATTTCTTTACTATTGTAGCACTGAATGTCCCAGCTTCTTACTGTATGCTGTTCTCAGTTCCTAGAAAATGCTCACAGTCCCAGCCACATGGAGCATCTCCAACATGGCTACTTACTTCATCAAGCATTGGAGGAAAGTCACTAGGGTAAGCCCTAGTTTGCTGGCAAGATGAAGTGTTACTTAACATGATGTAATTATGAAAGTGACATGAATTTTTTTTGCCGTATTCTATTGTTTAAAAGCCATAGAATCAAGTTACAAGTACTGTCTGCACTCAAGCAGAAGATAATACAGAAAGGCATGAATAACAGAAGGTGAGATAATAAGGGCAACCTTCCAATCTGTCTAACATAAAAATTACGGGTTATCAATTGCATTCATCCTTTACAAAAGCAAACTGCCAAAAGTATATCACTACTGTAGAATTAAATCTCTTTGAAAGCAAACATAGTTAAATCCCCAAAAAACTTACTTTAAAATATTTTTACTTTAAATATATTTGATTTAATTAAATAAGAAAAGCCATTTCAATTAGGCTACATTTTTGAAGAAATTGACAGGATAAAAAATTAAAATACACTTTCAGTAAAATAATGCATTATAATTTTTGATACTGAAAAGTATAAATGTGCTGCTTTTGCTGTTTGTGGTCCTGGTGCACCTGTTAAAAAATTGTTTATCTCTGAAAAAGAAATATTTTAGTATACATAAAAATTTTATTTCTGTAGCTAGTTTGTATATATTTTGCAGCTACAGATTGATATAGATATAGATAAAGATGAAGATATAGAATTAGATATAAATGTAGGTGCAGATATAATTCCCCAAGTTTGCAGGAGCACTGAAATTATAATACAATCAACTTGCCTTTTGAAAATTAAGATGTGATAAATCCAACTCAATGCTGAGTCAAAAGAGAACTGAAATGAGAGCATGGTTACATTTGCTCTCAACTCACTACTCTTTTCTTCTTTATAGCTCTCTTCATGGCTTTCTAACTCTTACCCCATCATCACATATTAAAATGCTGTTGCTGGGTTTTGTGGTGCAGGGGAGGCACAGCTCCCCCGAGAGGATGTTTTTCCAGGCTCTTAGTCCCTCGCTCACCCAAGAAAGAGAGAGGACCAGGCTGTGCACGGTGCACTCGTAAAGTAGATACTGGACCCAAAGTTTTTGCAGGAAGTGATTTATCTAGGTAAAAACAGAGAGGAAAAAAAAAAGGAGAAGGGGAGAGAAAGAAACAGCCAGCTCTCACACTGAGTGAGAAGAAGAAAAAGCGGCTCTTAAACTGAGTGAGAAAGCGCCTCTCACACAGAGAATCCAGAAAGATGGAATCCAGGAGAGGAAAAGCAGTGCCCATGAGGATGGTGGAAGTGGACCCAAGTATGGAATCCAGGAGAGAGAAAGCAGCTTCCACGAGAATGGAAGGGGACGCAGAGGCGGAAATCAGCCCGGATCAGGGAGACAGGGACTTTTTTTTTTTTTTTTTTTTTTTTTTTAAATTTAATTTTTTATTGGATTTTAGGTTTTGGGGTACATGAGCAGAGCATGCAAGACAGTTGCGTAGGAACACACATGGCAGTGTGCTTTGCTTCTCTTCTCCCCTTCACCCACATTTGGCATTTCTCCCCAGGCTATCCCTCCCCACCTCCCCCTCCCACTGTCCCTCCACTTTTCCCCCCAATAGACCCCAGTGTTTAGTACTCCCCTTTCTGTGTCCATGTGTTCTCATTTTTCATCACCCACCTATGAGTGAGAATATGCGGTGTTTCATTTTCGAGACAGGGACTTTTAACGTGGGAGGAATTTTCACCTTCTCCAAGCCCCTGGCCAATGAAAAGAGTTCCTTTAAACTTCCATGGAGTGATTGACTTTTGATCCTTTCCTGTACCTTCGAAAATTTAAACAAAGACCGCTAGGTCTCCTGGATAGAGAGAGGGGATGGGGGCACCTGGATGGAGACGTGGGGGAAGGCAGGTAGGGCAGGTCCCTGGAAATTCCTGCCCTTAAAACTACGCCCCCTTGTGGACGTAGAGGGAAATAGAATACATTCCCTCAAAACTGCAAAGAAACCGGAAGCCAGGACTCCAGCTCAAACTGATACTAGGGAATAATTACCTTCTTACTGCTACATGCTGGTTTGGTTTGTGGATCTGCTGAATCTCACCGAATGGCTAAAATTTGCCCTTTCCCCACTCAACTATATAAATTCTGTGACTGAAATATTTATCTCACCAAAATAAGAACCTTAAGCCATTGAGCCAGCACCCTAGTAATCCTCTGTGAAACATCCTAGCAGTGTCTACTACAGTCAAAATACTGATGTGTCACTTATGATCAAAGTTCGTACAAATATAATTACGCCCTAAAGATTATTTGCCCTCATTTAAATATTGAACAAAATATATTTAATTTTTTACTCTATTGGCTTTATTTCACATACAACCGATTTTTTATCTATTTGTAGATAATATAAATTATTATTCTAAAAAGGCAACACCATTAACTTAGGAAACTTTCATGAAGTAGAATTAGAAGTATTTCTTGTAAACCTACTACTTTATCTGAGATTGATAATTGGTAGGGCTAGACAGCTACATGCTAGTGTGTATATCCAGCTTTCTATGTGCTTTTCTTCAAATGTCTAGAATACAATTGACCATCTTCTACAGTTAAAATTATCGATATGTCCACAGTTGAAAATAATGTTGAAAAAAATCTAAGAATGTCAGAAATAGAATGTATAAAGAAAATTTACTAACATTGCTAAATAGTGGTTGAAAATTGGTTATTTAATAAAGTATATGTTACATAAGATTATTATGACTTTCAGAATATACTGGTTGCCAATTACGTTTATGTTCTAGACCCACATGCATAATTTAGAATTCGAGAAAAACTAAAGAGCAAAAGTGTCTCTAATATGATTACATTTGTAAAACAGAAATTGCCTCTGGAGCCCTGCTTAAGCTTCCGTTTGAGGGAACGTGATTTAGCCCTTTAAACAGATGTCATCCCAGCATCTACTGACCTCATAATCACCACTGCCATCCTATATTTATAAACCCTTATTTTCATTAGATAGTGCTTAAAAAATCAAACTAAATAATGAATCATTGAGATAACATTTTATATTAATGTTAAATGAAGGGGCTAAAGAATATAATATATTTATAGGTTTTAATTCTGAATTCTAACAAATGATTTAACTCAACTGTGACATCCTATATAAAATTCACAAGTTTGCATGTTATTAATCAAATGTACTTCTGCTACTAGTATTATAAAGTACAAATTTCAACTCAGCAAAGTATGACTCTAAGTCAAATGTTAATGGGACCACTGTTTTTTATACTACTAAGTATCTGGTAACATCTGTTCTTAAAATGTTTTACAAGTCAAATTTCACTTTTTATGCTTTGTGGTATGGATGTCTGCTGCCTCAGCAAGAAAAACACAAAATTGAACCAGTGATAATCAAATTTTTAAAAATTTTGAAGAAAACAAATTACTCCTACTTTCATGTGGTTCTGTTCTTTTTCTATTTGTTTCCCAGTTAGAAATATATACTTTTCATTTTTACTGGGTAAATCTGTTAAGTATTTCAGTTGTTTTTTATTTTTGTTTTTACTTTGGATGATCCTTTAACATGTTTTTGTTTTTTACTTTTAATTGTTTCCTTATTTCCTTACTTCCTTATTTCCTTCAGAATTTAAAAGCCTGTATATGTAAGAAAATGAAGGACAATATGAAACAGCTTGAATTTTGCTTCTCCTGAAAGTCAGATTTGAAACTTGGAAATGATCTCTAGAGATATTGATTAGATAGTTCAGAGGATGGATCACAGAAATACTGAGACTGGGTGTTTAACAAGTCTTTAACTCATTATCAAAAGTTTGATGGCAATTGAAAAAGACATCTAATAACATATCTGTAATATGGGAAGATACATTTGAAGCTCACTTGCCTCCATCTCAAAATTTCTTGACAGTGTGTATCTTGAGCTCCATGAGTATACTTTCATGAAAATAGACACTGATTTGACTCAATGAGGTAAGAACAACAAACAAATAAGTAAATATACCTTCTTACAATTTTCATTTGGTTGTTCGTAGATACATGTTCAAAGATGTTCATAACAGCATCAATATTAATAACAAGCAATTTGTATCAACTCAAATGTCCCCAAATAGAAAAATGGATGAATGAATTTTGGTTTATCAAATACTATAGATCAAAAAACATATCTACAGCAACCACCATGAAACTTTTAAATTCGATTTTGTTTGTATTTACAAAAAATCTTTTGAATGCTTATCACATATCTTTTAGGTTTTTAGGGTACATCAGAGACCAAAACTGGCAAAAGGTCCCTGCTCCTCTGGAAATTACAGAAAAATATGATGAGTTGGTTAATTAATGAATGGTTTAAATTATTTAAAAAAATTTTTATTTAGTGCTCATTATTCAACCATGTAAATGGTATATGTTTATTATAAACATGTTCTGTCATATACACGTATATTATGCATGTGATAAACAAAAATAAAAATTTAGATAAGATAAATTAAGTATTTAAAACTTTTATTAATGGCAATACCCAGCATTTTAAAAATTATTTAATTGATACATTCTATTTTACATATTTATTGGGTACATGTGACTATTTTTACTTACATAGAATACAACGATCAAGTCAGGGTATTTGTGATATCTATCACCTTGAGTATCATTTCTATGTATTGGGAATATTTCAAGTTCTCTCTTCTAGCTACTTTGAAATCAACAATACATTATTGCTAACTCTATTTAGCCTACTCTGCTACCATTAGAACTTATACCATCTATCTAACTATATGTTTGTACCCATTAGTCCCTCCCTTCCACACACTTTTTTTATCCGCTACTATCTGTCATTCTATATCTACCTTCAGGAGACCAACTGTTTTAGTTCTCATATGAGCGAAAACATGTGGAATTTGTCATTCTGTGTCTGGCATTTTTCATGACCTTCAGGGGAATTCATGATGCTGCAAATGCCATGATTGTATTATTTTTATGGACAAACAGAATTCCATTGTGTATATACAACACATTTACTTTATCCATTAGTCTGTTGATGGACACTTAAGTTGATTCCATATGTTTGCTATGTTAAAGTAAAAAGCTGCTTCTCAGCAAAAGATATCATCTACAGAATGAAGAGACAACCCATTGAATGGTAGGAAGTATTTGTAAACTATTTATATGAGAAGAGACTAATACCCAGAATATACAAGGAACTGAAAAACCTCAACAGAAAAAAAAATCCCATTAAAAAGTGGGCAAAGGACACAAATAGACATGTCTCAAAATAAAATATACAATGGTCAATTGTATATGAAAAAATACTCAACATCACTAATTATCAGGGAAATGCAAATCAAAACCACAATGAGTTGTCATCTTACCCCAGTTAGAATGGTTATTATTAAAAATACAAAAAAATGACATCTGCTAGCAAGGATGAGAGAAAAGGGATCTCTTATACATTGTTGATGGGAATGTAAATTAGTTCAGCCACTATGGAAAAAAGTGTAAAGATTTCTCAAAAAATTAAAAATAGAACTACCACATAATCCAGCCATTCCACTACTGGGTATTTATCTAAAGGAAAAGAAATCAGCATATCAAAGAGAAAGATAGCAACCAGTATTTCTAGAATCATAATGCTATTATTATTATAATGAGTGGTGTGTTTATATTCAAAGTTTTATAATTCTAAGTTAGCACTTTTTAATACAGTGACTCAAAGATATATTTCTAAATAACATCTGTTCTATTTCTTGAATTTAATAACAAACTTTTGCTAAAATTTATACCATAGAAAGTTAAATGCCTTGATTTTTAAAAGTTGATATTCTACATATAGTTAAAAATACTTTTTGCCAAAATTAGGTTTTAGTATAACTTCTGTCATCATTGATTAAACAGGAAAATAGATGAATTTTTAAACAAAAGCAATTAAATACTGCTTTTGTAAACACCGATTGATCATAATATCTAACACTATGTTCTAATATTAACTGGCTAGTCATTATATTCATATCCACATATGCAAACATATTAAGTATCAATATGTATACATATATTAGTGATAATTATTTTATTGTAAATTTGGAAAATGTACATTTCATCTTTTCAAAAATCTTTACCTAAATTTTATTCATATCATATTTTATCAAATTTCTAAAAGGCAATTAGATTTCCAGAAAATATACACATATCACTATTAAAATCAAATGTAAAAAAGTTTATACTAAAATATGTTAGAGCAATATTAGAAATTATACATAGAAAGAGAGATCTAGAATGTCGAATCCCATTAAAAAGTGGGCAAAGGATGCAACTTACTTGAAAAAACTACTTATTTTAATTATAGAATTTAGCCCTAAAAGTAAGTCTAACTGTCTTTCAAATACTAGTTTAGATAACATCTGACCTGTATTACAAAGTAATATATGGTCTTTATAACGAGTCACTGATTTTAGCATTTGTATGAATTAAATGTCTGTGTGAATGAAATGTCTTGCTTATTGCCCATTTTGCTCTATAGTAAGTATGCTATGGCAAAAGAAATAAAATATATAGTCATGTTTAAACTAAAACCCATTAAAAATTCAATTTCTAGAGGAGTTTAATTTGCCAAGAACCATTAAGTGAATTTTGGATTAAAATCCAATTTTGCTGATATTGTACAATCTTAGGCAACTTTATAACTCTCTAGTTCTTTGTTTTAAAGCTTGTGAATAAGATTTCCTTTTAATAGAAAGCATCTGTAATTTGCAACTATAAAACTTTAAGGTTATATTTTATTCAAAATGTAGTAGAAGCCTTATCTCTAAATTAAAACTTAAAGTTTTAAAAGAAACTTTGAAAAGAGAATGAAAATTAGAAAATCATTTGTTAATTAAAAGTAAAAAATAAATTAAGAACACTATTCTTTATCTCTGTTTAAAATCAACTCAGTAGGGATATAGAAATTATTTAGACAAAAATTGAACTTCTACTTTTCCATCTTTTGTGCAGGCAAGCAGTTTGGAAAATAAAATAAATAAAGTTTAAAAATGCTGCTTAAAACTTTGGTTTTAAGATTCACCTTGGAACTTTATAAATAAAATTGTTAGCTTTGCAGGTCAACACATTCAAACTCAACGTATCTGAGCTAGCTCATGAGATAGTAGCACAAAATCATGCCTTAGAATCTGGAAAACATCATCCTCAGCAAACTGACACAAGAACAGAAAATGAAACACCGCATATTCTCACTCATAGGTGGGTGATGAAAAATGAGAACACATGGACACAGAAAGGGGAGTACTAAACACTGGGGTCTATTGGGGGGAAAAGGGGAGGGCCAGTGGGAGGGGGAGGTGGGGAGGGATAGCCTGGGGAGAAATGCCAAATGTGGGTGAAGGGGAGAAGAAAAGCAAAGCACACTGCCATGTGTGTACCTACGCAACTGTCTTGCATGCTCTGCTCATGTACCCCAAAACCTATAATCCAATAAAAAATTAAAAAAAAAAAAAAAGATCTGGGCGAATCATTCTAACACAGATGACCACTAACTGATGTCAGGAAGTTATATGAGACTAATAAAATAAGTTAGAATGTGGAAGGCCTCAGAAGAGCACTAGCCATTATTATTATCATTATTATTGTTATTACTAATAAGAGCATAGCATATATTTCTTGACCAAATGTTATTATGCATTTTTACAATTTCTACAGGGAGGCTTACTCTTCCATGTTGAGCAATTATTAAAAACTGGCCTCCTAATTTTGTTAATAACCACTTAATAAATTTACTCAAATATCAGAATTTTTAAAATTTCAGCTCTCTCGAAATAAAGATCTAACCTGTTAAAAAAAAAAATAGTTTTTACCTTCTCCTGTCACAGGAGAAGGTATGAGTAACACTTTACTAGGCCTCTCACTTTCATAAAGAAAAACAAAGTCTCTGGGAATTTATATAATTTTTAAGACCAAATATAAAGTGGTATGTTATTATAATTCCTTGTCTCAATCTTTGAAATCTTACGTAGAAGTCAGATGCACGCATGCTGAGCAGGTAGAAAAACATTTCCTCAACCCTCATGATCTCAGGTCTTCCATATGAAGTAAAAATCATTATTATTTTAAAAAGTAATCGCTGTATTAATATGAGTGGCAGTAGAGATTTTAATACTCACATATTTCTGAGTATTAAAAGTATCTTTACTTTAATTCCAGCACTTTGGGAGGCCAAGGTGAGCAGATAAACTGAGGTCAGGAGTTCAAAACTGAGGTCAGGAGCCTGGCCAACATGGCGAGACCCTGCCTCTACTAAAAATACAAAAAATTAGCTGGGCGTGGTTGTGGACACCTGTAATCCCAGCTACTCAGGAGACTGAGGCAGGAGAATTGCTTGAACCCTGGAGGCGGAAGTTGCAGTGAGTCACTGCACTCCAACCTGGTGACAGAGGAATAGTCTGTCAAAAAAAAAAGTATCTTTAAGTAACAGCCATTCATTTAATCCCGATAAGGACATAGTCTTATTCATCTAATTGGTGCCCCAGAAACAGAAGGCTTGATTTGTTATTTTTTGTTATTCTAACATTATAAATTAGACAGTTTCATACAAATTGACGTGAATTTTGAATCTCAGACTTTAAGAGAAAACTTGACATATTACTGAATTCTTACTGGTTAGGCTATAATCCCAAGAAAGCAACGACTTATCAAGGTTCTCCAATTTCTGCTGTTGCGATTGCTTCAGATAAATTGAGAAATTTACTAAGACACTATATGGTTTGCTAATATCCAGTGCTAAATCAATAAAACAACACATTTTTGGGACAGAGAGTATTTTCTTACTTCTCTGTCCAAGGGAGAGAATACAGTCAGGGTTTTTAGTTTCTCTTTCTAGTTGAGCCGGTAAAGTCCTTTCCTCATCCCTCCTTTCCACTTATCATTAGAGATAGAAACTAAAAGTCATTGGGCTTCAGGCTGTTAAAAGCCTAAAACAACACAAAACGGAACAACAAAATAAGGTGGGTTGGACAAACGTACTTAAGACTTATACTTTGTGAAAATCATATATATTTTATCCAAAATCAACTGATATATAGATGATAAAGGCCAAAATAAAAGCCCCAATTTCCAAATTGCCAGACAAAGCAAGACCCAGCCAATATATTCTCTTTCTGCTGGTCTGCCTTCACTTCAAAGTTCAGACGGTAATACATACACACAGATTTACCAACTATAGGAATATCACTCATGCTTGAAACATAATTGCCATGTAATATATTATTTTAAAGGACCAAGTCCTCTTTGAAAAGGATGGCCAGGGTTCACATAGATGCCACTGAGATGCTAGAGATAGTACTTTGGTCTAGAATGATTTGGAAAAATAGTTCGTACAAACTTTTTATTGCAGTCTAACCAAAGAAAAGTTATGCAATGAAAACAAGATCATATAAGAGTCTACTTAATCTCTCTTTCCATGAACAGTCCCTTCGTGGAAGCTGTTTTTCCAGGATTTCCCCTCTGGAGTCCCCTTCCACACTCTCTTGTGGAAGCCTGTCTTCCCCTCCTTAACTCTCTCTCTCTCTCTATTCCCTTCCACTCTGTGGAAGCTGCTTTCCTTTCCTGGATTCCATCTCTCTGAATTCTCTCAGTGTGAGAATTAGCTGTTTGTTTCTCTCTCCTCCTTTTTCTCTCTAAATAAATCACTTTCTACAAACAAACGAACAACAACAAAAAAAGAGTCTACTTAACTCAATTAACCAGGTCAACTCACGCTCCATTACTGCTTAAAAAGGAAATGAAAATCACCTTGACAATACTAAAATCTTAATCCGCTCTAAATTTATTTTTAAAAGATAAAATAGTTTTTGAACAAGATATTATCTTTATACGAAGATTGGACACCCATAAATACAAAACAAAATAAAACAAATACGTTGATGTGAACTTTAAAGGCTCGGAACCTAACAATGTGCACAGAAGTTTGTTGGTTTTTCCCCCTTTTCTTCTAATTTGATGTCTAGCCGTCTGCCCCGCCCCCCAAAAGCCACTGAATTTCTACAAAGTACGCTGATTTAATATGGTAAAGAAATAAGTATAAAGAAGACAAGAAGACTGGTGTTTATATTTTTAGTGTATTCAGACACATAATTAGACATTTTACTCAACATTTAAAACTAATCTCTGTAACATTTTATTTTTATAACTGTGTGAAGTAGCTCAAAGTTACTAAATTTGCTGACTCCTATTAATCAACTCAAATTTTATCAGTAAATTTATAATTTCCACAAAGCCTGTCTTAAATACAATTATTGGCTAGATTTATAGATGCATAAACTAATATAAAAAGTCTAGAAATCGATCTAACATTGTCATTGGATTCTTTGTTTTTTCAGAATCATGGTCTTGCTCTGTCACCCAGGCTGGAATGCAGTGTTGTAATCATGGCTCACTGCAGCTTTGACACCCTGGGCCCAAGACATCCTCTTGCCTCAGCCTCTGGAGGAGACACGACCCAGGTACCGGCTACCACAACCAGCTACAAGAATAGGCATTTTTGACCAATGACGCTGAAGCAATGAATGTCAATGAGCAGAAAAGAGCGCCTCTATCGAAACTTTGTATGGCACACAAATATCAACTCAAAATAGTGAACTAAACGCTGAAAGTTAAAACTATAAGTAACTAAGTAGAACACTGGAAAAGGTGTGACTTAGGTTGGACTAAAATTTTAGATGTGACAGCAAGAGCATGCTCTATAAATGATAAATTGTACTTCATCTTATTTTACTAGAAACTTCTACTCACAAAATATGTTGTGAAAAGAATCAAAAGAGAGGCTAGAGGCTTGGAAAATATTTGCAAACTATGTATTAGTAAAGGATTCATATCAAGAATATCTAAAAACTTTCAAAACTCAATAATAGGATACTGAACAACTCAATAGTAAAACAAATAAGCATAGGAAAATATGTTCAACATACTCTGGCACTACAGAAATGCAAATTAAAGGTGCAAGGAGATTTTACTGTACACTTGTTAACAATGTCTAAAATAAGAGATTGAGCATACAAAATATTATAGAGAAGGTACAACGACTGTAACACTCCTGCTAATAGTGATGTAAAATGTTATGACAGGTTTGGGTAATAGTTTGGCCGTTTCTAAAAAGAAATGAATATATACTTTGCATATAACCCAGTAATATCATTCCTTGGTATTTAGCCAAGTGAAATGATAATCTGTTTACATAAAAACCTGTAAATGAATATGAATAATGGCTTATTTGTGACTTCCCCAAACTGAAAACTATTCAAATGTCCCTTACCTGGGTCATGGATAAACAAACTGGAAAAGATCCATAAAATATTCAGCAATAAAAAGTAAAAACTCTTGATAATACCTACCAATATGAATGAAGTTCACATACTTTATGCTGCATGAAGAAAGTCAAGCTCAAACAGCTACATATTGTGTGATTCTAGATATAGGACCTTCTTGCAAAGATAACTCTATAGGGACAGAAACCAGATTAGTAGTTATAACTGCCAAGAGGAAAGAGGTAGTGGCAGAGGATCAAGGGAGCCTTTTCAAGGATAGTATAATTCTTTTATGTTTTCATTGTGATGGTGAATATATATGCATTTGCCAAAATTCTTAAAATGGTAAAAAGTGTGAATGTACCTGATGCGGTTTGGCTGTGCCACTACCCAGATCTCATCTTGAATTGTAATCCTTACAATCTCTACTCTGGCACTTGCTATATCCGGTGCTGCACAAGGGTTCAAAGACCTAAGAGGGAATGGTGGGGAATAAAGAAAGACACAAACACAAACATAGAGAAAGCTGGGCCAGGGGTCCAGGAGGTGAAGGATGTCAGTCTCTCCAGCCCCAACCTGTCTCAGTGTCCTTTATTTTATATGTTCACAAAGCAAATAGCAGAGGGAGGGTGCAGTTACTTAGAACAGCCTGTGGTTATTATTTTCGTACATCAGTTAACATACTTCAGCTAACAAGTATTTTGCAGCAAGGTCAGTGAAAGCTGATTATCTTTTTCTAGGCCTGTCTGTTTTACTCCAAGACATACACATCCACCTATTATGGTTTCACTTCTCTGAAGTTCAACCAAAGGTCACAGCAGCCTTGCTGCTGATTCCCCCAGAGAGGGTGGGCTACTCTGGCTCTCTACATTCACGTGTTGTAGGAGGAACCAAGAGGGAGGTAATTGAATCATGGGAGCATTTACTATGATACTGTTCTTGTGATAGTGAGTGAGTTCTTATGAAATCTGATGGTTTTATGAGGGGCTTCCCCTTCGCTCAGCACTCATTCTCTCTCTGCAGCCCTGTGAAGAGGTGCCTTCAACCTAGACTGTAATTTCCTGAGGTCTCCCCAGCCATGTGGAACTGTGAGTCCATTAAACCTCTTTTCTTTATAAATTACCCAATCTTGGGTATTTATTCATAGCAGCATGAGAACGAAGAAATACCTAATGCAAATTAAAATCTTAATAAGAATAGATGTTTTCACTATAAAAATAAACTCCTACTCTTAAACTAGCTCAAAATCAACTGTAAAATTGACCTTCTAGGTACCGGAGAAACAGGAACTATTAAAAATAGAGAGGGGCCCAATCGGTCCACTTCAACTACTTTAGCTTTCTGATATATTCAGAGGGAACATGAAAGCAAGGAAAAAAGAGAAACTTATCATATTAAAAGTATGATATCTTTCAAATGTTTATATTTAATAAAGTAATGCTTTTATCAGCACCAAAAAAAAAAGCAAGCAAATATGGTAAATCCCACAACAACCAATTCTGTGCTTGTTATAGAGACAAGTCAAATCTATTATTTGTTTTTTTCTTTACATTTTCAGCATAATTTTGCTAATGTTTTGTTAGATTTTAATACCTTTTATGTCTTAAGCAGAGTTAATATACTTAAAGCAATAACATTTCATGACAGAAAAGTGAAATTTGATACTGTGTATCATTTCGCTTATTTTTGCCATAGTCAAAATATTTTTTTCTCTAAAAATATTGGCAATTTTTGTATTCTCTCTTAAATGAGAAAACTAAATGTTGTCCCCTTACCATTTATCCTAAGTTCAGTCAAATTTTATAAACAGCATTGTATATGACAAAATAGGTTTCATTTTTTGTTAAAAAATAGTTTTCTTTGATATTTTGAGTGGTAGTTAAATGATGATCATAATAGCTCAATTTTTCCACAGTCAGTATCTCAAAATCCAGTGTCCAAAACAGCAAGTCTCCTTGTTAGTATTTACTTGAAATATTTCTGATATAGCTTTTTGGATAATGATTGAAATTGCTGACTTTTTTGGAATATGGATAACAAAGCTTACATTAGGATATGAAATACTAGTTCTGCCATTTCCTTATTGTCACAAATTCTATAAATAAAATTGTTTTTCACATGATTTCTTGGTAGTATATATTTGTCAGTGGTCCTTTTAGTGATGATTAGTTCAGTAAAAAACATCAGATGCATTCTATGTCATAATTTATGGCTACACATAACTGAAAAGCATTGAAGTAGTCTCCAAATGAAGAAGTTGATGGTGCTACTGTATTGTGAAAATTCTGTTCTCCCCTAGAGATATAGATTTCCATAGAAATTTATTTTTCTTAGTATTTCATAACCCTTCTAGGGGTATTGCTTTTTTTAATGATGCACAAACAAACATTTATCTGACATCGTTGGTAAGTATATTCTTTAGAGTGATGATCATATTGGGTTTTCTAAAGAACAATGACATTTTAACCAGCTGCCACTACCCAGTATTCTCTAATGCATATGCATTTTTAATGTATCAACAATTTCAAACAATGTATAGACATTTTAGAAATTCAAATAGGAATCACAGCACAATTTTAGAATATATTAAGTATATTTTTAACTATTCAAATAATTATTTTTATACATTTCCTAATTTTCTTTGGTATACATTTAAAATGTTCTTATTTATTTATTTATTTTAAAAAACTGCATCTATATAGGGCATGCTGTTCTTTTACAGCTGGGTTAACTTGTATTCAAAGGCTTCATTTTAATTGGATTTAGCTAACCCAAGATCATGTTTTACAGAGATCTAACTCCCTAGAGTGCTTTTATACTTTCCACTGACGCCATGCTGTTTCTTGGTATTCTTTAATTCTCTTTGCTTTTATGAAACAAATATTAAAGAATTTCAGATAAGACTTGAATGAAATCAAAATTTAAGCCAATTCCTTGATGTTAATAACTTCTTTTCCTGAAACAGTAACACACTAAGAACATAAGAAGCCTCCAAATGTAAGTCAGTAAATTTATTTTTTTTGAGTCTTGCTCTGTGGCCCAGACTGGAGTGCAGTAGTGCCATCTGGCTCCACTGCAACCTCCACTTGCCAAGTTCAAGCAATTCTCCTGCCTCAGCCTCCCAAGTAGCTGGGACTACAGGCACGCATCACGATGCCCAGCTAATTTTTTGTATTTTTAGTAGAGACGGGGTTTCACCATGCTGGCCAGGCTAGTCTTGAACTCCTGACCTTGTGATCCACCTGCCTCAGCCTCCCAAAGTATTACAGGCATAAGTCATTGCACCTGGCCCCAGCAACTTTTTTAGAGTTTACAATATCCTTTAATTTGCAATTTACCTCATTTTTATTGGTAGCTGCCAATCCAGGATATATTCCTGTAGTTGCTTGACTCTGATTGTCCTGATTTGAAACCAAAATATTAGACAAATACATACATACATACATATATATATATATATATATATATACACACACACACACACAGATGGATACAGATAATTTTTGCACACTGAAGCACAGCAGAATTCATTGGCACACCACAATAAACATTTGCTTCTTAATCTCTGCTGGTCAACTGAGATTCAGCTGATGCTGCATTTGGCTTGTCAGAGATTAGTTCAAATCTGTGGGTTATAATCACATCTACTCCACATGTCACTTATATCTTTGAATCAGTGGCTTAATAAGGCAAGATTTTCTCAGGGTAAATGGCACATAGGCAAGAGTACAAACCCAGCCATGTATGCAATAATCAAGCCTTATCTTATTTGCTATTCATTCCACTGACCCAAGTAAACCGTATGGCTAGGAAGGAAGAGATCTTTTGGAAAAGTAAATACAAGTATGGTAAGTGCTACAAAAGATATGTAGATGGTAGTACAGAAATAGATAACAACCTGTTAAATAGAGACAACAAGGTACTATTCTGTGAATGAGGTCTGAGTGTTCAGCAAATATTAGTTGGTTAAGTGAAGTTCAAACATAAAGAGTAAATAGTTATAGAGAGATAGGATGAAGAAAGTAGATTACAAGTTGGGGTGGGGGAATAGTAAGAAGGCAAAGGGAAGAAAGGGCTTGGTATTAACACAATGAGGGTTTGGGGAATGCAAAGGACAGACTGGAGATTCAGGCAATGAATGTACTAGAGGCCATGTTCCAGGTTGTAGTATTAGGATAGTAGAATACATAGATTGTAAACAGAGAAAGGAGAGAATCAGAATCGCAATTTTAAAATAAACATTCTACCTACAAAGTACAGGAAGAAAACCGCTATCTGTTTAGGGAAAGTGTGGAGCAGTTTTAATAGGCTTTTAAAATAGTTGGGTCAAACTGTGTTTGGTGATTTTGACAGGGTGTTGATAGCAAAGATGAAAAATATTGATTTCAGTAATGGGTAATAAAACATGACTAAGAACACGTAATAGTGTTTATAATATACCAAACATTGGGCCAAGGGTTTCATTCACTGCTTTTTTAAAATTAATAAAATTCATATCAAGTAATGAATCTTCCATCCTCATTTGTTAGTTGACCACAATACATTATTGAAGAGATGAAATGACTTGGGTGAAATTCCTAATGTAAAATCTTATTATCTTTATCATAGTCTATATTGACTCAGTTTTTAGAAGTAGGCTTATAAAAACATCTTCATAATTAAATACATTTACTTAAAATGAACTTTCACCAAGCAGCTAGTACCTAATGAGGCTGTATATCCCACCGATGACCTTTATTAACTTTAGCACCAAATTATTTATCCCATTTATTTCACTCATAACCCTGGGAGATGCTGCTTTAGTTTTTCCAAGTAGATCCCCAATAACAGCTGCTTTCTTCTCATTGTTTGCTCCTGGAGAGGCCCTTTCATCAATATGGTAAACTCAGAAACATGGAAACCACTTAACTGTGTTATATATCTAAGGAGGACTAATAAGCCAAATAACTAGGGCAGGAAGCTTCTGTGGAGGAATTACTAACAGAAGTACCTAAAAAAAATACAAAGTGAATTTTTTTTAAAAATAGGATTATAGAACTGAAGAGAATGTATATACTCAAAAGTGAAAACAAACAGCTTCCACATTTAAAGATAAAAATCAGATAGTGACAAATAAATTAATGAAGATAAAATAAACATTTTAAGTTTTGCTTGGTTATCTGAGTATTTAATATTTCTTTCAAGGCTTGACATTTGTGGCAATTGGTCAGTATTATTTTTAACAGGTAACAGCAGCGCTCAAATCGGTAGAGTACATAGTTGATAAAAATGCTGCAATTAGGAAAGATAGAAAACATGTTAAAATTATTTGCAAACAAGCAAAAAACATAATTTTTACATTGAGAAGGAAATCCATATTTGAAAACTATTTAAACTATATAAATGTTTCAATTCCATTATTTTCTTGTAAATTATTTGCATATACTAGAAAATTACCAGACTGGCACATTTATTTTCTCAAATGTGTTTAGTAACCCAAGAACTACTGCATATGATACCTTAGAGATTATATTTTTAAATACTCTATTCTCAACACTAGTGCTTGATAACTTTAGTTAATACTAAGTTAGTAATATTGAAATATTAAGATTTATAAAAGCAGGTGCCATATAAAAGGCATGATTCCTTACCGATTTTCCAAAATTAAATATCTTCTACTTAGCCTAGAATTTCTGAAGTAGACAGACATTTATGGATTTCTTTTCAGGCCATTATATGTCTTTTGCATGTGTTATAAATTTATCTTAGAATTTTGGGCTGAATGTTTGTGTTCCTTCTAAACTTAATGGGTTGAACCCTTTACCCACAATGGGATGGTATTTGTAGGTGGTGTCCCTGGGAACTTATTAGGCTTAGATTAGAATTTGAGGGTGGAACTATCCTGATGGGATTAGTGCCCTTAGAAGAAAAGAAGAACAGATTTCTTCCCTCTCCTGTCATGTCCATCTCTTCTTCTCCCCAGTGTTCTTTCTCCCTCCCTCCCTCTCTCTCTTCTCCTGTTTGAATTCTTAAATAACTACCCTGGAATGAACATGGGATAACTCAGGCACATGGCTGCTGAGAAAGTGAGCTTCCCAAGTGACATGCTTTAAATTATTTTAAAACAACTTCATCAGATAAAAAGGTATCTCATATACATTTTAAGGGAAATGGCTGTGCTTTAGTCAGGAGTAGGTGGAGGTGGCCTTCTGGCGCAGCATGACTCAGCAGTTTGGAGAGCAGGCCCACAACCCCACACATTATGTAACTATGCCATGTGAGGCACATTAGGTGATCACCCTCATGAGCTCATGCTTGTCTCAGAGCCACTATTGTCCACAAAAGGTGTAATTACTCTGCTAACTCTGTACATATACCTCGCTTGTGCCCAGAGAGAGAGAGTAAAGCTGTTAGGTCTCCATGTGCAAGCCTGCACCCAGAAAGTCTGAAGTCCTGCCTGCCTTCCTGCCTTCCTGCCTTAGTGTCTTTGGCTCCTCAGCTGCTGTTCTCACACTGTATGTAGGGCACCACATAATGAATTGACCACTGCTATGGTGGCTCTCAGGGAAGCAGAGGCCATTGGTGGGACTGAGGGGTTCATACCATAAAAAAGGAGAAGTTGCTCTGCATGCAGGGAGCTCCTCTACAGGAAAGAGGGGGCCCAAAGAGTGACACACTCACAGATGTGGATAGATTTGATGTTGGCCAGGACTGACTGAGAGAAAATTGATAAGCATCCAGTGAAGTACTCTTAACTTTATGGTAAATCCTGTCTCCAGAGCAGCAGTCCCAGAAAATGCCCAAGGGGTAGAAGGACATTGCTATATGACCTGGCCCCAGCTGGGTGCTTCAAAGACTACTTGCTACAACTAGATGGAAATGTAGAGCCTTTTGTGTTTGATTAGGGAACTGGCCAAGGCACCCAACTTTGTGGGGACACTGAATGACTGGAGGCCACATGTTGAATTAGTGAGCCACTGGTCCCCACCAATGTATAGCAGGTGCTGGTGCTGGTAAATACTGATGTAGATTGCAGCCTTGTTTATGGAAACCCAGATATGTTGCTGGGCAAACCTGCTTACACTGACAGTTATAGAGGATGGTCAGTGAAAGTGAAATCTCTGTATCTGCACTTCGGCATCGGCTATTAGGCTTCCCATTTATATACTGTGTCTGACTCTCTCATACTGAAATACATTCTGGAGGTAGACATTTTACATGGCCTGTGGTTTTGCAAAACCACAGCTGGAGAATTCAGTCTTTGAGTGCATTTGGTGAAGCCAGTGCTCTGTGGACATACACATCACCAGCCTCGGGTCCTGCCACAACCCCGAAAGTAACCCCGATGGGTTACTTTCACCCATTGATAACATTTACCATATGGGCATACGGAGATAACTGAGACAATTAAAAAGCTGAAGGAGGTGCAGAAGGTGCAGATAGTGAGTGGCACCTACAGCCCTATAATTCTTGAGTGTGGCCAGTTAGAAAGCCTGACAGAACTTGGTGGATGATAGGTGGACTATTGGAAACTGAATACGGTAACACTCCCTTTGCATGTAGCTGTACCATCAATCCTGGATTTGATGGGTCATTTGACAATGGAAATGTAGAGAGTTGGCCAATGCATTTTTCTCCATAGACATCACTCCAGAGAGTCAGAAACAGTTCATTGTCGTGTGGATAGGCGACAATAGAGTTTTACAGTGTTGCTGCAAGGCTGTGTGCATAGCCCCACCGTATGTCATGGTCTAGTTGCCACAGATTTAGCCACCTGGCAATGTTTAGAATAGGTCCACCTATTTCATTAAATTGATGATGTTATGTTAACCCCTGTTTCTCTTGCAGATTTAGAAGAGGTGGCACCTCTCTTGCAGCAACGTTTGGCAGTATGTGGTTGGGCTTTCAATGAATCCAAGGTCAAGGGCCTGGATTATCTGCCAAATTACTGGGAATTATGTGGTAAGACAAAGGCCATCCCAGGAGCTAGCACTGATAAGATTCAGGCTTATCCCTAGCCCACCAAAGTGAAGCAGTTGCAAATTTTGTGGGCCTCTGGGGATATTGGTGCACATTTGTGCCCCATTTAGCTCAAATGACAAAACCACTGCATCGGTTAACAAAGAAAGGAGCTACTTGGGATTGGGATGGTGTGGCTGAGACTACTGCCAACCAGGCTATTCAGCAGGCACAAGCCCTACGGGTAGTTGACCAGGGGCACCCATGTGAGCTGGATGTGCATATGACCACAGATGGTTTCAGTTGGGGCCTGTGGCAGCACATGGAGTGCTTGCAAACACCAGTAGGCTTTAGTTCTCAACTATGGAAGAGAGCTGAGCTCCAGTATTCCTTGATAGAGAAACAGCTAGCAGCTGTATATACCACCCTTCAGGCTTGTGAGAGTGTGACAGGACAGGCTGCAGTCGTCGTGGAGATGACTTACCTCCCATAGCGGGATGGGAGCTTTCATGAGTAATGACTCCCTGACTGGGACAGTGCAGACATCCACTTCGGCAAAGTGGAGCACCTACTTGGAGCAGCGGAGTATGCTGAGTAAAAGCCCCTTAGTAGCAGAGTTGCAAGAGGTCTTGGGACCGGCAGTCCTAATGCAAGATAAGGCCATGGTGCCTAAGGCGCCCTTGCACCCTAAGCCTTCACCATTTAAGGAAGGGTGTCTCCCTATTCCTGTTGGGGCATGGTACACAGATGGGTCTAGCTGAGGAGCTACTGCTGCCTGGACCACTGTTCCAGTACAACCTAGTACTGACACCATATGGTTTGAAACCAGGTGCGGGCAGAGTAGCCAATGGGCAGAACTCAGAGCAGTGTCATGGCAATCACAAAGAAGGTGACACCTATGATAACCTGCATCTACAGCTGGGTAGCCAATCGAGGTTTAACTTTGTGGGTAACTACTTGGAAAATACAGAAATGGCTAGTTGGCCACTGACTCATTTGGGGCATAGCAATGTGGCAAGACCTCTGGGAAATGAGTCAAGAAAGATGTAACTATTTATCATGCGTTAGGCCATATGCCTTTGGCCACCCCAGCAATAGTGAGGCAGATGCCTTGGCCAAGTTTCAATGGTTAGAGTGAGAATCTACATGCGATTTGGCCTTGTGGAGGCTGGGACATGTCGGGGGTAAACTCATGCAACATGTCAATAAGCACTAGGGTCTGTCCCTGCCCACACAAGATATCTGGGAGGCTTGCCAGAAACTCCCCACATGTGCTGAGGCATACCCTAAATGGAGACAGCTGCCCAGTGTTACAAAGTAATGATAGGGCAAGTACCCTTGACGGGGGGTCAAGTAGACTACATCAGGCCACTGCCAGAGTCGTAAGGATATATGTGTGTGTTAACAGTTGTGGACATGGCCACAGCCCTGATGTTCACCTACCCATGCATGGTGGCCTACCAACAGCACGCCATCCAGGCCCTGCCACACTTATGTACCCTGTATGGTCATCCTTTGGCCATTGAGAGTGATAGGAAAACACATTCCACTGGACAACAGTACAACAATGGGCACAACAGATGGACATAAAGTGCGGATTCCATGTGCCATACAACCTGCAAGCTGTGGATATGATTGAACAATGTAATAGGCTCTTAAAGAATGGGTTATGCTTGCATGCCACACTCCAGCTTTGAAGCTGGAGTTACAGGCTGGACCTGGTGCTCTAGGCCTTGAATGAATAGTACAGGAAGGTGGCCAGGCCCCATGGAGGTTTTGTTACACTAGGCTGCCACCCCCACTGAGTTGCAGATACACACCAAGGATGACTTTCTCCAACCAGGTATGGGGATTGATGGTAAACTGTTGTTGCCTGTCCCAACACCCATGAAGGCAGGGGAACAGAATACCCGGCTGTGGCCATGGACCCTCTGAGCCTCCCGCTGTTGGTGGTTGGCCATTGCAGCTCCCTGTGGGGAGGGTCTACAGTATTGGCTTGCAGTATTGAACACTCCTTGGGTGTTCAATGCATGGCCCCCATGGTTGACTGTTCGTAGGGGAATATCCAGGGAAGAAACCCTTCTCTGTGGGACATGTACACTGTCTGTGTGCCTATTATGAGCTCCCCCATGACTTTGGCATGGATACAGGACTCAAAGGAACCATGGGGAGCTGAGAAGGTGTGGTGCCATCAACCAGGGCAAAAGCCTTTGGCAACTGCATTGTTATACAGGGATGAAAGGTTAGCCTATATTTTGCCTAAGGGATGTGATTTACCTTGTTAGTACCTGTGTCTGCTCTGTCATTTTGACCATAGCTTAACATGCTCCCACTGCATTGGGCCCACACCTGTGTGGAGGTGACCCATGTTTCCAATGTTGGATCTGCACTGCCCCCCTTCCAGCAGCAGCTGCAGACGGCTTCCCTTGGTACATACATTCAATATCTGCAGAGAGTTGGACATGGCTAGAGACTGTCCATGATTCCTCTAGTGCTTTTCCAGCTACCTGCCACTCGGCCACTGACCACCCTCGTACTTCCGTTAGAACCTGACATATGTATTTATTTATATATACTGCTCAAAGGAATTTGTTTTGAATGAAGTAGTTGTTCTAAAGGAAATAAACACTGAGAAAAATTGATCCCTTGCTTTATATCAAATTAAGTGTATTCTAAGCTGTTTAGTGTTTGTTTTTTGTAGTATGGGAAAATGGGCCCCCAAACAATATTTTATCAGTAATATCAATTATATACAAACACCATAAATAGAACAGTGTTGACAAAATAGCCTGAGACTCAGATCTTAGCAAATAATTATGGGTAGTTTGGGGGGGAAATTGGGGCTAAATTATAAGACTTCTACCCCAGGGATTCAAAGGCATATAGTTTCTATTATTCTTTCATAAAATATATGTGTGTTTTAGATATTTTTTTCTCTTCATGGAAACGAAAATTACTCAACTATGCAGGTTTATGCAGCTATGACTTACCTTAGAAAAGCCTTGCTTCTTCGAACTGAAACTCAAGTTAGTTTTTTTTTTTAATAAGTAATCAGTCTATTTTCCAGCCTTAGCTGAGCTAGTTAACTAGAAATTCAGAGAAATTTAATAGAAATCCATGATTTCTGATGAAATTTCACCTTGGTCTACAGTAGAAGCAGATCAATCCTTCAGTATAGAAGACTGAAGGATTGAAGAGTGCAGAATAACAGGAAAACTTGTCCAAGACCCACCCAACTGTGATCTTCCTTAGCCTCCCTCTTTTTTTGCTGCTACCCTGTAGTGTGATCAGCTTGAATCTGGAAGCCAGCTGTCTTGGGCACTGCTGGAGAGGTGATACCTCATCCCTGTGGCCTTATATTTTCCTCTTTCCGTCTTTACTCCTTCCTTTGGGGGCTTGAAGATGTTTTGCATTAAAAGAAATGGAACCTAAGGGTTGATTTGACATGTTAGTTTTAGAGTCTGTGTTCCAACTATGTCACATTAGGGTCTAAGAGTTCAGGGGTCTAAGCGAAAGATTATAACTCAGTATTAGTTCCTTTTAAGCCTAATTGAAAATTAGAATCACCCAGGGAGATTCTGTCCCCTGGCCCTATTTCTAAATGTTCCGAATTAATTGGTTTCAGGTAAGGCCAGACAGGCTTCATTTTTAAAAGCCTCCAGGTGATTCTAATATACTACCCAGGTTAAAAATGACCCAGTTTTTTTTAACAAGACCTTTAGAGCTCTATCGACAAAACATGGTGTGCTCTATATAATAAGGTATCCTTGTAGTTACTTTATGTGCTCCTAGAAATCATAAGAAATTAATGACAAAACTGTAAGACTTTTACTGATTATAAACTGTAGTTGTCCTGCCAAAAACATTTTTACAGAATGTTAAGTATATGTAATATTAGCCTTACTAAGTCTATTGTCCATCCAGAAGTAGCAGGGTACTTTATATTTGGTTCTAGAACTACCCAAGCAGAACCTATCCACCCATATATAATGTTTAATTTTTCTCTTTGTGTGTATTTTCAGTCAAGATGAACAGAGAGTTTAGTTGTTGCATTATTTTTCTACTTAATATTATTTTACATGGTCCAATAATAAAAATTATTTTTGTTATAAATATGACAGTGATTAAGTCATTTTAAAAACTGGCTACATCAGTAATTTTTTTCCTTCTCATATAATCAAAATATATAAATATCTTACAGAATCATAACATGTATTTCAAAATGTCTTCTTTAAAAAATGAGCGTCGTAGTATGCAAATTAGCAGATAGATGGAAAATGATACTTCATTATTCAATTGATTGGCCTTTATTAATATATGCTTGTTTACTAGCATGTTTATATTTTTATTTGTAAAGTTACTGGTCATTTGCAATAGTTTGTTTAATCATGTATTGTCAACTTCTATATCTCACCAAGTAACTTTTGAAATTTTAGTGTCACTTAATACACTTGAAAAGTCTCTATTTCTATTATTTCTTCATTTTTAACCAAATGTATTACCAAAATTCTTCTCGTATATTCTTAATGTATTTTAAATGTCTACATTTTTGTGTTGTGGAAACATTATGCATTATATGTCAATTATATTTGTTCTTTCCTATGTTATTATACTATTTAGAAAAGCCTTTAAAATGCTACAATCAGAGGCAGTGATAATTTTATTTATATGCAGATGTTTTTTATGAATTGTTTTTCTCAATACATGTGAAAACTATTTTGTTGTATAGTTTAAAAAGAAACTGTAGATTGATACCCATTTAATAAATGACCCCTTTTCCTCTTCATGTTGAGAGACTGCAAATGATTTTTTTCTATGAAATTGCATGGTCTCTGGTGTTCTATTGCAACATAGTTTTGGATAAACAGATAGTCCCAGATGTAATATGGTTTGACTTATGATGATTATTTTTCCAAAATATTAAGATTTTCTTAGAATTCATAGAAAGCTCAATGCAGACATCCATTAGGGATTGATGTGGTCACCAGTTTTGTTTTGTTTTTTTTTTTGAGACGGAGTTTCACTCGTTACCCAGGCTGGAGTGCAATGGTGTGATCTCCGCTCACTGCAACCTCCACCTCCCGGGTTCAAGCAAGTCTCCTGCCTCAGCCTCCTGAGTGGCTGGGACTACAGGCACGTGCCGTCATGCCCAGCTAATTTTTGTATTTTTAATAGAGACAGGGTTTCACCATGTTGACCAGGATGGTCTCGATCTCTTGACCTCTTAATCCACCTGCCTCAGCTTCCCAAAGTGCTGGGATTATAGGCGTGAGCCACTGTGACCAGCCAGTCACCAGTTCTTAATTGCGTTTGTTACCTTCTATGCCAGCCAGAAAAATAGAACAGATCAACTTCTCTTCTCTAGCCCTAGTAGGGTTGAGGGAAACATTTGGAAGTGTGTGTAGCATAAGATGAAAGTCTTTTTAAATCCTTAACAATAGATCTATATGTTAGATTACTCCTAGAGAATGGAGTTTTCCATATTTGGAAGTATTACACAAAAGAAAAACTTCCATCATCTGTCATATATATAACCATAGCACCAGTAGTATTAAGTAAATATCTATGGGTGTATGTTTGAATGAGTGATCACGCGTGTTTGATGTCTCCATTAAATTGAAGGAAAGGATAACTTATTAAAAGCAAATGTGAAAGAGCAAAACCCCAGCAAGGTAGTACATTTTGATGTTTCTTTTTTTGTATAGGTCTACCCTATGAGACAGTGAGAATATAATCCCTATATTTCCCAAGCAATAAATTTGTCTTTTAATCATAGAATAATACAACTGTTGGTTTTAATGTTAATAAGCAAATATGAGATTATGTAAGTAGGTAGGTAATCTATGAACTTAAAAATTGTATACATGGGAGAGGATATGATTTTCCCAAATTACACATTTTTTAAATAACAGACAAAATGAAACTGGAGAAGGAAAGTAATCCAATTTAAAGCTGTTGTGATAGAGATGGAAAATCAAGGGTGAAAATTCACACTGTAGAAACTAATCACCAAGATACAACACTAGGTTTAAACAGTAGCGCATTTTGTTGGGTGTAATATGCTGAAGTCTCAAAAACGTCTGTCAATAATCATGGCCCTAATTTCTGAAAACACTGTCATTACTGATGAAATGATAAAGTTACACCAGGCTCATGGTTCATGGCTCATGGCTGGGCACTGTGGCTCATGACTGTAATCCCAGCATTTGGGAGGCTGAGGTGGGCAGATGACTTGAGTCTAGAAGTTCAAAACCAGCCTGGCAAATATGACAAAACTGCATCTCTACTAAAAATACAAAAATAAGAAAATTAGTGGGGCATGGTGGTCCATGCCTATAGCCCAGCTATTCAGGAGGCTGAGGAGAATTGGTTGAACCTGGGAAGTGGAGGTTGCAGTAAGCTTAGATTGTGCCACTGCACACCAGCCTGTGTGACAGAGCAAGACTCTGTCTTGAAAAAAAAAGAGTTAAATAATTTTGGATTGAGACACACTCTTCATGAAGAGCCTTTTTTGTAAGTATACAGACATCTAGAAATACTTTAGAATATGAATTATAAACAACCGAGTAGCAGTGTTTTTGGTCAGGTGGCTAGAGTTACAAAATTGTAATGTCCATTTACCGTCCTTTTTGAAGCTGACCTGAACCAGATTAATTGAATTTTCAATTTTATTGAAATTTAGTTTTATTTTACAAAGACCCAAATGTCTGGGCCAAATAATGCCATATGCCTGGATAACATGTGTTTTAAAGACTTGCTTTAAGCCTGGAGGAAAAACGTAAGATAAACAACAGCACTTTAAAGATTTAGCAGTAGAAATGTTGGAAAGAGGGATACTTCCATAGGATTCGACTGTGAGACCAATCACTGATCAAAAAGAAATGTTCTTAGATAAGCCCTCATTTTAAGATTTTCCCTGCTTTAAAGTCATAGAGTTAATTCAGTTACATAGCCATACAGTTTAAATCTATTAATCAAACATCTAGTCAACATAAATATATTTATGAAGCATTAACTGAATAATACACAGGAATTTATTCCAAAATTCAGTGTTTTCCACACAACCATTTATGTGACAAAGCCATTCCAAAACAGAAGTATCCATTGACTCAGGGTAAAATGAGAAAAAGAACATACAATACTTTATTTTTGTAAGTAGATATGTTCAAACTATTAACAAGGGTTTGACATTTTTTTCTCAATCAAAAAAGAAAAATATTGACCCTCTAAACATAGTATTAATTTAATAAAACACATAAATTGGAATAACATTTAAATAAATTACATGTGAAAGGAAAATACGAATCTTGTTGAAATCATTTGGCTGCTCTATATCCCCACCTAAATCTCTGGTTGAATCATAATCCTCAATACTCGGGAGAGACCTGGTGGGAGGTGTTTGGATCATGGGGCCAGATTCCCATTGTTGTTCTCATGATAGTGAGTTTTCATGAGATTTAGTTGTTTGGAAATGTGCAGCATTTTCTCTGTCTCTCTTTCTCTCTCTCTCTCTCTCTTTCTTTCTCTCTCTCTCTCTCTCTCTCTCTCTCTCTATCTATCTATCTCTCTCCTCCACCATTGTGAAGATGTGCCTGCATCCCCTTCACTTTCTACCATGATTGCAAATTTCCGGAGGCCTCCACTGCCATGCTTCTTGTACAGCCTGCAGAACTGTGAGTCAAATTAAACCTATTTTCTTTATAAATTACCCAGTCCAAAGTAGTTCTTTAGAGTGGTGTGACAAGGGATTAATACAGAAAATTGCTACCAGAGAAGTAGGGCATTACTTTAAAGACACATGAAAATGTGGAAGCACCTTTGGAACTGAGTAATGGGCAGAGGTTGGAACAGTTGGGAGGACTCAGAAAAAAACAGGATGATGAGGGAAAGTTTGGAAATTTCTAGAAATTTGTTGAATGGTTTTGACCAAAATGTTAGTAGTGATATGGACAAAGATGACCAGGCTGATGAGGTCCCTGATGGAGATTAGGAACTTATTGAGAACTGGAGTGAACACCACTCTTGCTATGCTTTAGCAAAGAGCCTAATGATATTGTGTCACTGCTCTAAATATCTGTGGACATTTTGAACTTGAAAGAGATGATTTAGGGTATCTGTTGGAAGAAATGTCTAAACAGCCAAGTGTTCAAGAGTAAGCTGGCTGCTTCTAACAGCATGTTCTTACATGCATTCACGAAAAGAAAGTCTGAAGTTGGAACTTATATTTAAAAGGGAAGGAGAGTCTAAAAGTTTGGAAAACTTGTGGCCTGACCATGTGGTAGAAAAGAAAAATCAAATATCTGGAGAGAAAATTAAGCCAACTGCAGAAATGTACCTGAATAAAGAGGAGCCAAATGTTAATTGTCAAGATAGTAGGGAAAATGTCTCCAGAGCATTTCAGAGACCTTTCCAGCCACCCCACCCATACAGGCCTGGAGGCCTACAAGGGAAAATGGTTCTATGCACTAGGCCCAGGGCCCCACTGCTCTGTGCAGCCTTGGGACAAATGCCCTGCTTTCCAGCCACCCCAGCTCCAGCAATGGTGAAAAGGGACCAAGGTACAGGTTGGGCCATTGCTTCAGAGGGTGCAAGTCCCAAGCCTTAGTGGCTTCCATGTGGTGTTGGGCCTGAGGGTACACAGAAGGCAAGAGTTGAGATTTAGCAACCTCTGCCTAGATTTCAGAGGTTGTATGGAAACAACTGGATGTCCAGGGAGAAGTCTGCTGCAGGAGCAGAGCCCTCATGGAGAACCTCTACTGGGGCAGTGTGAAGGGAAAAATATGGGATTGAAGATCCCACACAGAGTTCCCACTGGGGCCCTGTCTATCGTAGCTGTGAGAAGATAGCCACTATTCTTCACATCCCAGAATGGTAGATCCACTAACAGCTTGCACTGTGTGCCAGGACAGGCTGCAGGCACTTAATGCCAGCCATGTGAAAGCAGTCTCAGGTGCTGTACCCTGCAGAGCCACAGGGAAGCAGCTGCCCAAGGCCTTCGGAGCCCCCCCTTTCATCATTGTGGACCTGATATAAGACATCAAGTCAAAGTATACTATTTTGGAGCTTTAAGATGTAATGACTGCCCTGCTGGGTTTTGCAGTTACATAGGGCCTGTGGCCCTTTGTTTTGGCTAATTTCTCCCTGTTGGAATGGGAGCATTTACCCAATGCCATTATGCTCATTGTATTTTGAAAGTAACTAACTTGTTTTTTATTTTATAGGCTCATAGGGACTTGCCTTCCCTCAAATGAGACTTTGGACTTGGTACTTTTGGGTTAATGCTGAAATGAACTAAGACTTGGCAGACTGTTGTGAAGGCATGATTATGTTTTAAAATGTGAGAAGTACATGAGATTTGGGAGGGGCCAAGGCAGAATGATATGGTTTGGCTTTGCATCCCCAGCCAAATATCTTGTTAAATTATAATCCTCAATGTTTTGGGAGGCACCCTGTGGGAGGTGATTGGATCATGGGAGTGGTTTTCTGCAGCTGTTCTCATGACGGTGGGGTGAGTTCTCATGAGATCTGGTTGTTTGAAAGAGTGTAGCACTTCCTCCTTTGCTCTGCCCTCTCTCCTGCTTCACCATTGTAAAGATGTGTCTACTTCCTCTTTGCCTTCCATCATTATTGTAAGTTTCCTGAGGTCTCTCCAGCCATGATTCCTGTACAGCCTACAGAACTGAGAGTTAATTAAAGCTCTGTTTTTTTTTTTTTTTTACAAATTACCCAGTCTCAGGTAGTTCTTTATAGCAGTGTGAGAACAGACTAATGTATCTGTAAGTAAAATAAAACAAAAATTAATTCAAATTAAGCACAAAAAAATGAAGATAGTGCAAAGGAGAGGAGCATAGCATTTAAAAGGAAATGAGGCAGTAAATAAAACAGATAAAAGTATGTATAATAAAGCCATCTCCATTTTTCTTAACAAAGATAATGGTTGTAGATACTACATATATATATTACGTATACATCTACTATATATATCTCTATCATATATATCTACTAAGTATCTATGTATACTATATATATAGTAAAGTATTATATATACATGTATCTACTATAGGTATATGTCTACTCTATATATATGCACTATATATTTATTAAATATACATCTGTGTCCCTTCTTGGCCATTTTATTGACTTCCTTCAGAAATAAAATTCAATATTACTCTGATGTCATAAATCTTGGGACTTATTATTATACATCATGTAAAACCTGAAATTAACTAGATTACTGTTATAATATGAACATACTTTATCTTTAATAAGTTAAAACTGATTTGCTGTGTTTGATGTTAATGAGTATTATAGGGAAGAGCTCTAAAGTAACAATTACTAGATTGAAATTAAGAATAAATTTCTGAGCACTGTTAGCAATATTACATCACATGTATCATATGTCCTCTTGAAGTATGAGAGAAATATCTCTGGTTCTCAACATTTTTTTAGCTGTTGTGATGCTATAATAAAGCATTTCTTAATTACATTGCACTCTGATGCAGGTGCGATATAAACCTATATTTGCTTAATTCATTTAATGTAAATAAACTAACTCTTTTTCTGACCTCATTATAGTATGTGGTTTCAATATAATAGTTTTTTGCATTTTCCTATGGCCCTACAGAACTCATGTTATTTTAGTATTGGTTGAAAATACTACCCATTACAGCAGATAACTAGGAGGGTGGCGGGGGGGGGGGCATGGTAAATTTATGACTTCCCCAGTTTTGATTTATTGATCAAAATGAATAAGATCATGATCTTGGGTTTCATCGTGATAAAAAAACTGTCATTATATTCTATAATATCATTTTATAATACTTTTGATACATTATCTTGTTTTTATTCCAGTTATTCAAATACTGGCACCCATTGTCCAAGCCTGGGACTACATAAAACAGTCTGTTTGAAATTTCCGTTAACCAACCTTAATCTTTGTGGCACAAGGGGTGTCTACAGTTTTGCCTTTCCTAAGAAATACCAGCTAATTTTGGAACCACAAGTATTTTCCAGGAAACACTCCCATAATCACATCATCATCTTGGCATTCCTTCCCTTTCACCACTGAGAACTGCCAGTCTGTAAGTGGGATGCTCATGTATAGAAGAAATCTACATGGAATAAATGAAATAATATAGTTTCAACTTCCCAAGGTAATTATTCAGAAATCTTAGTTCTGATTACATAGGTTTGTAAAGTAATAATAAGTAAATAGATGTGAGTCAAAATCATGTGTCTTTAGAAATAGCAGTTTTATCTTGGAGGTAATCTTCCACTTACTGCCATTTGCTACTTTATACACTTAGCCTCTTTGAGACGTTGGTCAAAGAGGAAAGATGATTATCAGTTTCTTCTGTGATTTGTTCAAATTTCTCTTTAAAAAGTGGCTATCTCAAATGAGCTGCTGAAAAATAAGAAGCAGCCAATATTAAAATATATATGTGTCTGTATGTAATACATATGTACACACCCTATACACCCATATGCTCATGAGTTTGTATGTTGCACACTAATAAACTTAGAACACTATGGAAATTTCTTAGAGGCCTTAATTTATGAGAAAAAATGACTACACATTCCTTATTCTCACATGACTACTGGACCATGGTACATTTTCCTATTACTGACTGTGTTGATAGTTTATTGCTGACAATAGCTATCTACTCTGCTTTGCCAACCTCTGCTGATATTTTAATTGCTTTTCTTTGTTTTAATAAACAGTTGAAAGTTTTAAGATAAATAGCAATTGAATTATACAAATATGTTCAGTGGTAATCATCAGCCTTTTCTGTGACAAGCCAAATAATGAGACTTTGACAGTATTTAATGAGTTTAAATTCCATTAAATTTAAATTACAATAGAAATATTTTTTCAGTGCTAGATTATAGCAAGTGGAAAATTCAGAAGCAACTCATCTTAGTCTATGTATTAAGAACAGACCATTATTATTAACATTATGAACATTTCTAGCATAAGGTGACAAAAGCTAGCTTTTTTCAGGATCAAGGGAAGTGGAGATTTTACAGTGATTAGGCTTAAATACCCAACATATTGAAAATTATTTCAACTATTTGATATTTTGCCAACAAATAAATGTGTTAGCTATTTCTAAATTTGCACTTGATTTTATTTAATAATAATTGTAGACTAATGAAAGGCATTATAAAATGTCCTTAGTTTGTTCGGGAGAGAGTAAAGTGGCAACGTCAAAGTGCATGTGAAGGTTTATATGTAGAAATCTAATTTATGTACATCTCATTCATATATGTCTCATATACATGTCACATATATGTATACATTGGATAAGATAATTTTTGGCAAAACACTCCTCTGTAAAATCCATGGTTTTTAATTATCTTTATGTCATGTTATCTCCTGGACAATTTGTATTTCTTTTCTCTGTCTGATCAGACTCAGTCTCGTGTCTGAGGTCAAACTAAGACTCTTCTGTCAAAATTATGTGGAGTACATGTCAAAACATGAAGTGTTTTCTTCTTTTCCATTCCATAACTCCTTCCTATAAATTGTACATATGTTTAAGGTGCTTCATTATTGCCAAGCTCTCAACTGAATGAGTTACTGCTATTTAATATGCACATGGTTTATTTTGTCTTCCCTATAGAAATATACATTCTTGGCAGTGATTGAATACAAAATTCTCTATCTTTTCATAGAAATTATTCAATGTCTCTTTCATGGCATTCTTGCAAGACATATTTATTGCTTTGATATTTTTTGGACAGGTGATTGATGAATTTTTAAACATGAAGCATTTGCCAGTAGCAGGGAAAGAAGGATGGATCATTCCTTAAATTCAGAATGTCAGGTGTATTTACCCAGTCAATATATATCTAGCCTTATTAGTAGGTCTTTTAAACTAAAACCATTTAATTTAGGGATCTACAGTACCATTTCTACCACTTCTCTAAGCACCAAACTAAACAAACAATTACTGAAAGCAATTTTAAAAGAACTGAAAAAGACGTTATAAAAATACATATCTAAAGATCTTTGTGAATATGCTTCCTTATTCAAATTGTTATTACAGTCCATATTTAATTAAATTTAAATTCACTTTAATGTTAAATGCTAACTTTAATTAAAATATTAAAATTACAGCCAGGCATAGTGGCTCACACCTATAATCCCAGTACTTTGGAAGGCTGAGGCAAGTGGATCATGAGGTCAGGAGATTGAGAACATCCTGGCTAACACAGTGAAACCCAGTCTCTACTAAAATATAGATATAAAAAATTAGCCAGCCATGGTGACAAGCACCTGTAGTCCCAGCTTCTCAGGAGGCTGAGTCTGGAGAACCCAGGAGGCAGAGGTTGCAGTGAGCCAATATTGTGCCACTGTACTCCAGCCTGGGTGACAGAGTGAGACTCCCCCATCTCAAAATAAATAAATAATTAATTTAAATTACTTATATATTTTTTAGAATGATGCCATAAAAGGAACATGTTTCTTGTATTCAAAATATCAGAATTTGAGTTCTTGCTATTCACTTCCTCTGTAAATCATATCATGACTATATCATATAGTCAATCTGAACCTCAATATTATAATCTATACTATTAAAAGTTGATTACTATCTATCCATCATCATTGCCAATTATGTTTCTTCATGCTTCTTTTTCAAAATTAAGAGAAAATATTTGAAGTTTTAGTTATACAAATTTTTTTGAAAGAATATAATTTTTCCTCACTGCCAACTGTGTTGAATACCTTTTCTCTTTTTGAAATTCTTGGCAGTTTTGTTGGTGTGTGTAAAGATTTCATGAGGATTTTTCATGAGTCTGGCATTATTCTGAGTGCTTTGTAAAAGTATTAAAGCAGTTAAGCCTCATTTCAACTTCATGAAATACTTAGCTAATATATATATATATATATGTTTTTTGAGACAGTCTCACTCTTGTCCCCTAGACTGAAGTTCAATGACGCAGTCTTGGCTCACTGCAACCTTCTCCTACCAAGTTCAAGTGATTCTCCTGCCTCAGCCTCGCAAGTAGCTGGGATTACAGGTGTGTGCCACCACGCTGGCTACTTTTGTACTTTTAGTAGAGATGAGTTTTCACCATGTTTGCCAGGCTGGTCTTGAACTCCTGACCTCACATGATCTGCCCACCTCAGCCTCTCAAAGTGTTGGAATTATAAGAATGAGCCACCGTGCCCAGCCACTACTTAACTAATATTATCCTCGATTTGGAGGTGAGGAAACTTATGCAAAGAAGTCGGGTAAATTGTATAAGACCGTATTCTAAGAGGTGGTGGAGTTAAAATTGGAATCCAGACAACTTAAGCCCAAAGCCTGTCTCATAATTCCGACCATGCTTTTCTTAATCTCCTTTTACTTTGCTGACCCTATTGCTTCACTACTCAAAAGCCATAATATTTCCATTTCTTTTATAAATGGCAAGCTTATCTCACAATGTAAATATTCACTTCTAGAGGAATTTACTCATGAGTGGCTCCAAATCGGCATCTCCTACTCTCCTTTGTCACTCAAAATGCTTGTTGAAAAGTTCCACTTGTGCCTTAAAGTGTTATCACTTTGAATTCAAAATGTGCTGTGGCAGTTTAAAGAAGGGACAAAGAAGACAAAGTCTGCTTCATCACAATTCAGACAGTTCTATTAGCACTTGCCCAGTGATTAAGTCTAATGATATGTCTCCCAAAACCTCTGGCTAATAGCATTTTAATATTCGCTGTCATTTTTCCCATTTTCTATATGTTCTCTTTTTGTTATTGTTCACTATAAGCTGTACTCAACGGTTTATATCAAGTTTGTGTTGTTTTTTTTTTTTAATTTTGTTAGTCACTTTCCCACAGGAAAGATTCTCAGTATCTAGTTTTACCACCATACTTTTTCTTCCACAATTCCTGTCTTCAGCAATTTGTGTTGCTATAAAGGAATATCTGAGTCTGGATAATTTAGAATGAAAATTATCTCATGTTTTTGCAGGCTGTACAAGGTGCATGATGCCACATACACTTTGATGAGGGCCTCACACTGCTTCCACTCATGGCAGAAGGCAAATAGGAGCCAGCAAATGCAGAAACCCTATGGGCAAGAGAGCTAGCAAGAGACAGGCAGGAGGTTCCATGCTTTCCCCCTACTCCCCAGGTGGAGTCTCTCTTTGTCTCCCAGGCTAGAGTGCAAGGCGAGATATCGGCCCACTGCAAACTCTGCCTGCCGCGTTCAAGTGATTCTGCCGCCTCAGCCTCCTGAATAACTGTGGGACTAAAGGTGCATGCCACCACACCCAGCTAAATATTATTAATTATTATTATTATTATTTTTAGTAGAGACAATGTTTCACCATATTGGCCAGGCTGGTCTCAAATTCCTGGTCTGGTGATCCGCTCGCCTTGGCCTCCCAAAGTGCTGGGATTATAGGCCTGAGCCATCACACCTGGCTGGTTCCATGCTTTTTAAACAACCAGTTCTCAGGGGTACTTCAAATACTTCAAGGACCCACTCACTACCAAAAAGAGTATACCAAGACATTCATGAGGAATCTGTCCCAAAGGACAAAATACTTCCTGTTAGGCTCCACATCCAACATGAGTTTTGGGAGACAAGCATCGAAACTGTAGCATATCCTTACTTCCTTAATTTTTAAAAATATCGCTTTTCAGTAATGCAGCGGTATTACTCTTCTGGCAATATTTTAAGGCCTATATTCTCTAGATAAGCCTGTATGAATTGTTCTAACAAAAGTACTCCATATATGTCAAATTATTCCTCAATTATTGCTGTGCAACATCTTCCTTTAAATCCACCTGGATTATTTGTACACCCTTTTCCAGATATTCCATGTTCACGCCACTCTTTACTTTTAGTCACATATCTATTTTCTTCTCTCTAGAAAAGTAGCTCTCATTTTTCCAATTATTAAGATTTCTGTTTTCATTTAAGATTTGTATTAAGACCTAGCATCTCCACAAATCCTCTGTTGCTACCCTAGTAGACTGTTGTCTCTTCTCTAAACTCTTAGGTCACTTTGCATGTGTCTACTTATTTGTTTCTTACCATGCAATAGTAGTTTGTGCTTTCTATTTATTTCTATTTTTAGTCCTATCATACACACTATATCTCATTACTTGTATGTGTGCAGAATCATTTATTTGCATAACCATTCTGTAACACAGAGTTTAGAATATATTAGGTATTCAAATATGAGGTTGCTGATACACACAAAGTATTTCAACAAAACCAGTTTGAAAATATAAATAAGTATATTAATTAAAATGCTTAAAAGTAGATCTAATTAAACAGACAACTAATTTATCATATTAAAAATGTTACATATTTTGAAGGTGACTTATCAAAAAGCTGATTTTAAAATGTGACTGTTTTGCAAAAATATTTTGCTGTCCCAAATTTTTGACTCATAACTAATTAACCATGAATATATATTTTAAAGTGTGGTGAGTGAATCAACACAAATAAGAAAATAAAAAGGTTTGCAAAGCATAAACTCAAGAGAAAAAAAAAACCAATATGTTAATCAAGGTTATTTAAATGTCATTGAAGTAGCAGGATTTTTAATGTTTGTACTTTTTATTTTCAGAATTTGTTAGTACTTCACATTTATTTAAAATACTTTTTGTTTGATTGTTTAATGGGTAAAACAATCACTCTCCAATGGGCTATATTTTTAGTGCTTTTAAATAACATGTATTCAAAAAAACAAATGAAATACCTAATAAAAATTCAACTTTAATGAAATTCAAAAAGCTATTCCACCAATTGCCTTACATATTTTTTAGAATGATGCCATAGAACAAACATGTTTCTTGTATTCAGAATGTCAGAATTTGAATGCTTGCTATTTACTTTATCTGTAAATTTGTGTATATAATTTAATCAATCTGAGTTTCAATATTATAATCTATACTATTTAAATTTGATTACTGGCATTTCTGGGTTGTGGGTAGACATAAGATAATAAATGTGAAAACACATTATGCAACTCTTGGAAAGTAGTGAACAGCAATTATTGATTGAATCTGAATATTAGGAAGCATTAAAGCAGAAAAGCTAACTGAATCTGAATATTAGGAAGCATTAAAGCAGAAAAGCTAACTGTACATTTAGATTATTCTTCTATATATTGTAACCCAATTATAAAAGACAATATACTTATAATTGAAAGTGGGGTTCTATGTAGATATTACAACTGATACCACAGAAATACCAAGAATAAAATGAGCTCCTATAAACAATTGTATACCAATACGTTTGATAACCTAAAATAAATGGATAAATTCTTAGAAATATACAACCTACCAAGACAGATTCATGAGGAAATAGGAAATCTGAATGGACCAATAATGAATGAGTAGAGATTGAACCAGTAATCAAAAAATTTTCAACAAAATTAGCCAAGGACCTGATGCCTTTATCAGTGAATTCCAGCAAACATTTAAAGAATTAACACCAATTTTTCTCACACTCTTGCAATAAATTGAAGACAAGGGTACACTTGAAAACTCATTTTATGTGACCCGCATTACCTTGATACCAAAGCCAAACAAGGACATTACAAGAACAAAAATTGCTGGTTAATATTACTGGTGAATTTGGATGCAAAAATTCTTAAACTATTAGCTAACCAAATTCAACAGCACATTAAAAATGTCATACACATGGTCAGGTGGGATTTATTCCGAGGATGCAAAGTGAGTTCAACATATGCAAATCAGTAGATGTGATAAACCACATTAAAAGAATGAAAAGTAAAAAATGATACAGTCATCTCAACAGATACAGAAAAGGCATTGGCAAAATTCAAAATTATTTTATGATAAAATGCCACAACAAATTAAGTTAGAAGGAATGTATTTCAACATAATAAAGGCCAACTATGAAAAGCCCACAGCTAAACATAATACTCAATGGTGAAAGCTGAAAGCTTTTCTTCAAGATCAAGACCAAGGCAAGGATGCTCACTTTGATGACTTCTATTCAACAAAGTGTTAGATGTCCTTGCCGGAGTAATCGTGCAACAAAAATGAAGGTTACCCAAATTAGAGAGGAAAAGATTAAATTGTTCCTCTTTATACATGTCCTGATCTTACATGCAGAAAATCTTAAAGACTCTAACAAAAAAATTTGAACTAGTAAACAAATTAAGTAGTTTCAGGATACAAAATTAACATACAAAAATAAATAGTGTTTTGTAGAGTAACAATAAACCATACAATAAAGAAATTGAAAAAACCTAATAACAATAAAAATACTCAGAAATAAATTTAACCCATGAGGTAAAAGATCTGTACATTGAAAACTATAAAACATTGATGAAAGAAATTGAAGATAGAAACAAATGGGAATTTTATTCATGTTCTCAGATTGGAAGAATTCGTATTGTTAAAATGTCCTTATTACCCAAATCAATCTAAAGATCAAATGCAATGTCTATCAAAATTCTAAAAACAATTTTATTGAAACAGAAAAAATTATTCTAAAATTCATATGGTATCACAAGAGGCCCCCAAAGACATAGCAGTCTTGAGCAAAAAGAACAAAGCTAGAGTCATCCTGATAGCTGATTTCAAAACACTGTAAAAAGCTATGCTAATCAAACAGTATGCTAGTGGCATAAAAACAGGCATATAGACCAATGCAATAGAATAGGGAGCCCAGAAATAAATCCACATGTGTATAGTCAATTGATTGTTAACAGATGAGCCAAGACCATGTAATGGGGAAAGACAGGGTGTTCAATAGTGATGTTAAGACAACTGCCTGTCCACATGCAGAAGAATGAAATTGGGCAATTATCTTCCTACCATATACAAAAATCCACTCAAAATGGATTAAAGACTTAAACATAAGAACCTGAAACTTCAAAACTATTAGAAGAAACCATAGCAAAAAAAATTATTGACACTGATCTGAGCAATGATTTTTTTTTTATATGACCCCAAACGCACAGGCACCAAAAGCAAAAATAAACATTCATTTTGGAAGGGATAAACCAAAAGGCATGTGTATACAGACATTCATTTTCCCGAGTGAAACATATCTACCACAAGAAGAATTTTAAATAGCGTTTTCATTTAAATTTTATTTTCAGTTATATTGAGGGCCTGTCCTATTCTAAATGTCTTCCTCCAAATCGTGCTCACACCACATATTTCTTTTCATGTCCTGATTATAGCTACTCTAAGTATAAAGAAGAAAGTGAGGAAGCATTTGTTTCACACAGGCACAATCTATAAAGATAAGCAATTTGATTAGATAAAATTACTAAAAATTTTCATCCATTTCCCTGAAGTCTTCACAAGTATACCTTCAATCTAGGAGAAGAGCAGCAGTTCTCCCTGTTAGTCTGTATGTTCTCAGTAGCAGAAAAAAAAGAAAACAAACAAAAGAACTGTGGAAACCTAGAGGCTACATTTACAGGAATTCCGTTCAGGATTTCTTATGTTTTCAACATGTGCATTTCATTTGGAGGAAATGATAGCCATATGGTTTTGATTCGTTTACACTCAGTTCATTAAAGTTCTGTGTTTTAAAAGGTATTTGATGTCCATAGAATTTCTGAGCCTTTTTATAAGCCAGTTTATAAAAAACAGAAACTTATATTTTGCTAGTATATGAAATAAAATACCAAATGGTTTATATTTGCTAAAAAAAAGTAAAACTCTCAAATCTATGAATGGATATATATTACAGAATTACTTTTTATTTCCACTTTCTTACCCCTAGGATTTTGTTTACACATTCTCAGTAAAGTATTGAAATAATTATTTACAAAGCTCATTAAAATGTTTTTAGTGAATTATATGGCTAATTCATTGTGCTTTAATTTTTTTTTGGAATACACAAAATTTTCATCCAAATTTCAGTGAACTTCATGCAAACATTTTTATGATTTTATAGCATTTATTTTGAAAATGAGTCCATTAATTTGAGCTGTATGTATTCTGCTGACTGGTTTGTGATATTAGGCAGTTCCAGAAGCCTGAAACATATTTTAGAAAATTGTAATTATAACAAGCTTTTAGAGCCATAGTTTGCATTAACTTTTTCACAAAATTATTTATCCAAGTGAAAAGTCTAATTAGTAATTTGAGTATTATTTAGCACTAAATAATTCAGAAATTCAGAACACCTTATAGGCAAGCATAGACACTGCAGATTCTGGTAACTAAATAAAGAATCTAGTTCAAGTCGGTTTCCAATTGCCAGTGGAAAAAATATGCATGTAGTGGAAATAAATGAAAATAAGAATTTCTTATTTGTTTTAAATCAGTTTTATTTCTCAAATTGAAGATTTTTTTTTTTTAAGTTTTCTTACTGTCCTGGGACCAAAATAAACTCATTCAAATCTCTTCAATCTTTTTTTTTTTTTGTAATGCTTCAGCAAAGTCACTAGTTATCATACTGGCTCCATTGTAAGATTCAATGATATCATAAAATCAACATGCTTTGTCAAATAGTATATCTCTTACAGTCTCCTCAGCAGCTAATTGATGAATGGCATTCCTCTGGTGGGCAGAGTATCTCTCTGCTCTACATAATTACATATTTGTTCAAAGCAAATAATTTGAGAGAACTTAAATTACCTTGAAATAGAAAATGATTTTCTAAAACCATTATTTTGGGGTAATGTGTACTGTCTGTATATATTAAAATTTTCACCTGCAATTATTTACTTTTTTACTACAACACTGATTTTTACGGTGGTTGTTCTATGTATTACAATATGCATACTTAATCAAAGTAGGATTATTACTATGCCACTTCCTGAAAAATGAAACTTACAATATTAAAATGCTTTTTACCAACCACCATCCTTTTTTGCAATTGTTGTCATATATTGAAATCTGTATAAGTAATGATTTTGAAATTTATTATTAATTATATTTACATTTTTATTTTTCTTTATTTCGTCCTGAAGATTTGAGTTTTCATTGGTATCAGCTCCTTTAACTCTAAAGAGGCTTCTTTAGCAATTTTTAATAGTGAAGTTCTACTGGTGATGTATTTACTCAGCATTTGGTTATCACAAAGTTTTTATTACACCCATTTTTACAGAATTTTCTCACTTTATAAGAAATACTTTCTTTAAAGTCATGATGGTAGTTTCAGGTTTTTTGAAATTTATTTTACTGTCTACTCTGACTTCCATTGTTCTTATTGAAAAATCAGCCATCTCTTATATTACATCCTTCTAGGTAATTTGTTGTTCTCTGGTTGGCTATAAGCTTTTACATTTTGTATTTGGTTTTTACCAGTTTGCCACTGCAATTTCTAGATATGCTGTTGCTTACGTAAATTCTGAAGTTTTCTGATCTACATGATTCTAGATGTTGATGATGTAATAAGCTCTGCACTAAATTTTTTAAATCCTAATTATTTTATTTAGGATTTATGTAGTCTCTTTCAGAGACTACAATTATACAAGCAATATACCCACTAATTTTTATTTAATGGCGCACTGATCTGCTCATTTATTCTATTTATTATTTTTAAACCTGCTTTTGGTTTGTTTGTTTGTTTTTTACTCTATGTTCTTCAGTGTAAAATTACTTATCTTGCTATCTCTTCCAGGTCATTGACTACTTTGTATGCTATCTTTGCTTTGTGTTAATGTTTACCCAGTGAAATTTTACATGTTTAATTCTGTAATTTACATTTGGTTTCAATTTCTTTGCTATGATTTTCCAAATGTCCAATTTAGGTCAAGCTTTTGCTTTAGGATCACGAATATATTTACAATAGCTGTCCTAGTATTTTTATCTGCTATTTCCGACATCTGGTTCAAATTGAGTTTGTTGACACTTATAAAATAAAGCTATGCATTATGTTATATTCCTTCAGTGGAGATCCAGTATTTTTTTTTTTGAGATCCAGTATTTTTTAAATGCACATTGTATAATATGGTGATACATTGCAAGAAGCTAAATTATAATTGGTTCCTTTAGAACTTAATGAGATTTTATGTCTCAGTAAAATACTGACAGCTTTTTCAAGCACACAGACTCATTTATTTAGAATATAATTTTGATAGAAAGAGGATGGTGTGGAGTATAAGTACTGATTCTGAGCTACTCTCTTTCAAACAAATTTTTTTTTCATCAAATCTTATACTTTCTTAGCTATTTTTTTGTTCAAAATCTGCAGGTAATGCCCATCAGACTGACATCAGAGTAAGAGAGAACATTGCTTTATTGTTATTGGTCCTATTGTTGGTTTAGTTTTTACTTTTTAATTATTGCAGCAATTTTAATTCTATGACAAATGAAAAATTGATGTAAATCATTTATTAGTCATGTTTATGAAATTATAACAAAGAATTTACACTCTAATTGTATGTTTTATATATTTAACAAATCAGAATAGTTACTATTTTATGTTTCTACCCTGGTAATGTGTTTAGAAAGTTGCTTTTTCAGAAGTGTAAGATTTATTTTATGTTTTATATTATTAGAAATAAAGAAGAAATAAAAGATCTTATTGACAATGTGAAATTGCTTTTATCCTATGTTTTTTCTTCCATAGAACACATACCTAAAAATGAATTTTGGCCAGGAGTGGTGGCTCATCCCAGCACTTTGGGAGGCCAAGGTGGGTGGATCATGAGATCAGGAGTTCGAGATCAGCCTGACCAACATGGTGAAACCCATCTATACTAAAAATACAAAAATTAGCTGAGTGTGGTGCACACACCTGTAATCCCAGCTAGTCGGGAAGCAGAGGCAGGAGAATCTATTGAACCTGATAGGCAGAAATTGCAGTGAGCCAAGGTCACACCACTGCACTCCAGTCTGGGCAACATAGTGAGACTCTGTCTCAAAAAAAAAAAAGAAGAATTTTATACTGCTGTCAATATTTCAAAATCATATAACAAACCATTATTTAAAATATACTCAATAATATTTCAACATGACTAAACTAAAAACATTACCTTAAAAATATCATGATACTAAATAAAATATGCGTTCTTACTGAATACATTATGAAGTCTCAGTAATGAATTATACCTATATGTAAGAGATAGTAAAATATTAAAGGTGTAGGTCTTTTCATTCTTCAAAAAGCTTTTGATTATAAAATAATATACTTAAAATAAATTCAGAGGTTGTAAATACTTATTGATTACAAGTAGCTTAATAGCTTATTTAGTTTTCCATTTAAGATCTCCATATTTATAATATGGTATCTTATCTATTTGAATTCGTTTCCAATTTAGCCTCAGTGCATATTAAGTCTTCCAAGATAAAACATGAGGGAAAACCAAATTGTTCCTTCACTTACATTTTCACAGATTCTAAAATTTTTCATGATAATATACCATTTCTAGCTAAAACCTTATATGTGTAATCAAATAAAATAAATCTTCAAAATAATCTAGCCAAGTGCATAGTAAAAATGTCCAACCTAGAAGACTTACATTCTCAAAGATCAATATTTCTGTCAGTGGAGTTCAGCATGTAATCTGGGTGCATCTGGGAATGCCATTGGACTTACCATGTATGTTTTCCCTATTGTACTTGGGGATTAAGGGAAATTGATAAGAATGTAAGGTGCTTGCTATTTTGCTGTGCTGTGCTGCTATGATGTCCTTTGCTCTACCTCCAGAGTCTCTGTCTTATGCCAGCATCCATGAAACTGGGGCATATTAACTTATAAGGTTTTAAGCAGAACAAAATCTGAGACCTGTTAGATTTCTTGACAGTAGCTATTAATCACTAGTTATATAATCTGAAATATGCTATGTGGTGGAGAAAATACATTATGAATATCACAGTGAGTGATATCCACAGTGAAAAAGGCCCATTAGCAAAATGATGTTATTAATGTTGTGAACAAAGCAAGCAAAAATCAGAGATAGAAATAAAAACAATATGTAGGATTGAGAGGAGGCTTGGGATGGAGCTTCTAAAGGATTGTCAAAACATGACTCTAATTAACACACTTTGAAGATGAAAGGTCAATTTGAAGAAGAATCTTGTCAACAGAAGAATGTGTTACAAGAGGAATCAGCATGTGCACCATTTTTCAAATGATGGTTGTATAGCTAGAGTATATGGAGTGAGAAGAAGAATGAAATAGACATAAAATGGGTGTACAGTGTTAAGGAAAAAAACATATTCTGACACTTCTTAAAACTGGCAAGAAAAATGTTCAGGGATTGGGCTCAATTCAAATTGAATCTAAAGTAAAGACAGCTGGGGATCTGGACCCAGGGAGCATTGCAATGGGGTCAGTAGATGAAAAATTACTAAGAGGGGACATCAAGGGTAGGGCAATTCTTATTGAACTGATGCAACAAGATTCTTGAGATAGGCAGGCCAAGGATATATGCAATAAGGGTGGAGTAAAGGAATTTGAGCAGATATCAAAGATGATCAGAGATCAAAGGTGAAGGGAGGAGTCTCACAAAAGAGTCATAGAATGATTCTTGCTAAGACAAGGCTATTGGTGGATGAATGATGGTGCTTGTGTCAATAGACAAAGTGAGGATTGGAAAACATTGTATAGGCCATAGAAAGCAGTTTACTTTCTATTTAAGATACAAAAGAAAGCCATGATAAATTTTTTAGAGAAACAAGTTAGACTTTTTTTCAAGGGGATAACTTCTGCTGCTATGTGAAGAGCCAGGACTTGAAATCAGTGATATTTTGACCTAGTTATGAAGGTGGGTTATCAAAACTTAACTAATTTGTATAATTTATATAGAAATTCTATTAAAATATCCTTGTCTACATTTTTCTTTTATAATAGTTAAAATAGAAAGTGAAAAATACGTTACATATTATTGAAGTTTTTCCTGTTTATACCTTTTCCTTGTGACACTGAAATTGTTTCTTTTGATTTTATTTTTAAAGCTTTATTTCATTTTAGTATTACACAAGTAATACTTGCATATTTTTGAAAACTCATCAGTACAGATAAACAAAGGAAAAATTGTTATGTCATGTTATTACTATCCAAAAATAAACACTATTAATATTTTGATGTATAATGTTCTAGACTTCGTGTGTGTGTGTGTGTGTGTGTGTGTGTGTGTGTGTGTGTTGGCATATACTTTTTTCCAATTTGTTTTGGGGGGAAACAGATGGTGTTTGGTGACCTGATTAAGTACTTTAGTGGTTATTTCTGAGATTTTGGTTCACTGTCACCCAAGCAGTGTACACTGTACCTAATGAATGTGTAGTCTTTTAACCCTGAAGCCCCTCCCACTCTTCCCTCTGAGTCCTCAAAGTCCATTGTGCCATTCTTATGCCTTTGCGTCCTTATAGCTTAGTCCCCACTTATAACTGAGAATATTTGATGTTTGGTTTTCCATTATGACTTACTTCATTTAAAATAATGGTCTCTAATTACATGCAGGTTGCTGCAAATGCCGTTATTTCATTCCTTTTTATGGCTGAGTAGTATTTGTGTGTGTGTGTGCGCGTGTGTAAAACATTTTCTTTATCCACTCATTGATTGATGGGCATTTAGGCTGGCTCTGTGTTTTTGCAATTGCAAATTCTGCTGTTATAAACATGTGTGTGCAAATTATTTTTTTTTTATAATGACTCCTTTTCCTCTGGGTACATACGCAATAGTGGGATTGTGGTATCAAATGGTAGATCTACTTTTAGTTCTTTAAGAAATCTCCACTTTCTTTTCTTTTTTTTTTTTATATTCAGTCTCCTTAGAGACTGTCAAAAATTGCCAATGCCAACTCTATTTCAAGTTTTCATGGCGGGGTATTGGGAAACGTTTTCAATTAGCAATAATTGTGCCTCAGATAAACCTCATTGGCTACGATACTGCCACTGCACAAAGCTATTTTCTACAGTGGTCATAGTAGTTTACATTCCCACCGAGAGTATAAACATGTTCTCTTTTCACCACATCTATGACATAATCTATTATTTTTTTGATGTTTAAATTATGGTCATTCTTTCAGGAGTAAGGTGATATCACATTGTGGTTTTTATTTGTATTTTCCTGATAATTAGTAATGATGAGCATTTTTTCATATGTTTGTTGGACATTTGTGTATCATTTGGGAATGGTCTATTCATGTCCTTAGCCCACTTTTTGATGGGATTGTTAGTTTATTTCTTGCTGATTTGTTTGAGTTCTTTGCAGACTCTGGATATCAGTCCTTTGTTGGATACATAGTTTGTGAAGATTTTCACCCACTCTGTGGTTTGTCTATTTACTCTGTTGATTATTTATTTTGCTGTGCAGTATCTTTTTAGTTTAATTAAGTCCCTTCTATTATTTTTGTTTTTGCTACATTTGCTTTTGAATACTTGGTCATGAAGTCTTTGCATAAGCCAATGTCTAGAGGGGGGTTCTCTGATGTTATCTTCTAGAATTTTTATGGTTGCATGTCTTAGATTTAAGTATTTGATACATCTTGATTTTTTATATAAGGTGAGAGATGGGAATCTTGTTTTATTCTTCTATATGTGGCTTGCCAATTATCTCAGCACCATTTGTTGAATAGGGAGTCTTTTTCCCACTTTATGTTTTTGTTTGTTTTGTTGAAGATCAATTGGCTGTAAGTATTCGGCTTTATTTCTGTGTTCTCTATTCTGTTCCATTGGTCTATGTGCCTATATTTACACAAGTACTATGTTGTAGTATAGTTTGAAGTCAAGTAATGTGATGCCTCCAGATTTGTTCCTTTTGCTTAGTCCTTCTTTTCTTCTTTTTCTTCCATATGAATTTTAGAATTACTTTTTTCTAGTTCTACGACAATTGATGATGGTATTTTGATGGGAATTGCATTGAATTTGTAGATTGCTTTTGGCACTATGTTCATTTTCACAATATTGATTCTACCCATTCATGAACATGAGATATGCTTCCATTTATGTCATCTATGATTTCTTTCAGCAGTGTTTTGTAGTTTTCCTTGTAGAGGTCTTTCACCTTCTTGGTTAAGTATACTCCCAAGTATTTTTTTTATTATTATTATAACTACTACAGAAGGGTTGATTTCTTGATTTCATTCTTGGCTTGATCGCTGTTGGTGTATATCAGTGCTACTGATTGGTGTACATTGATTTTGAATCCTGGAACTTTACTGAATTAATTTATAAGTTCTAGGAGCTTTTTGGATGAGTCTTTAGGGTTTTCTAGTTATACAATTTTTTATCATCACTGAACAGTGACAGTTTGATTTCCTCTTTACCAATTTAGATGCCCTTTATTTCTTTCTCTTGTCTAATTGCTCTGGGTAAGACTTCCAGTACTATGTTGAATACAAGTGGTAAAAGTGGACATCCTTGTCTTCTCCAATTCTCAGGGGAAATGCTTTCAAATTTTCCCCATTCACTATAATGTTGACTGTGGGATATTCATAGATGGCTTTTGTTTATTAAGATATGTCCCTTCTTGATTATGGTAGATTTATCTTTTTGATATGCTGTTGAATTCAGCTAGCCAATATTTTGTTGAGAATTTTTGCATCTATTCATAAAGGATTTTTTTGTAGTCTTGTTTTTTTGTGTGTTTGCTTTTTTTTTCCTATGTCTACTCTTGGTTTTGGTATTAGGGTGATACTGTCTTCATAAAATGATTAAGGAAGGATTCTTTCTCTATCATTAGAATTGGTGTCAGTAGGATTCATACCTATTCTTCTTTGAATGTCTGATAAAATTCAGTTGTTAATTCTTCTGGGCTTTAACTTTTTTTATTGGCAATTTTAAAATTATCATTTCAATCTTGCTGCATATTATTGATCTGTTCAGAGTTTCTATTTCTTCCTGGTTTAATCTAGGAGGGTTTTATATTTCCCTGAATTTATTATTCTTCTCCAGGTTTTCTAGTCTGTGTGCATAAAGGTGTTCATAGTAGCCTTGAATGATCTTTTGTATTTCTGTGGTGTCAGTTGTAATATCTTCCATTTCGTTTCTAATTAATTTACTTGCAATTTCTCTCTTCTTGGTTAATCTCACTAATGGTCTATCAATTTTGTTTCTCTTTTCAAAAACAAAAAAACCCCACAGCTTTTTGTTTTATTTATCTTTCTTTTTTGTTTGTTTCAATTTCATTTAGTTTTGCTCTAATCTATATTATTTCTTTTCTTCTGCTGGGTTTGGGTTTTGTTTGTTCTTGTTTCTCTAGTTCCTTGAGGTATGACCTTAGATTGCCTTAGGTACACTTTCAGAGTTTTCAATGTAAGCATTTAGGGCTATGAACTTTCCCTTAGCATTATTTTTGCTTTACACCAGAGGTTTTGATTGGTTGTGTCACTATTATTGTTCAGTTCAAAGAATTTTTTTATTTCTATCTTTATTTCATTAACAACCTAATGATCATTTAGGAGCAGATTATTTAATTTTCATGTATTTGTATGGTTTTGAAGTTTATTTCCCATTTTATTTCACTATGGTCTGAGAGTATGTTTAATAGAATTTTCATTGTTTTAATTTCAATTTTTTTTTTTTTTTTGAGATGGAATCTCTTTCACCCAGGCTGGAGTGCAATGACATATTTTGGGTCACTGCAACCTCCATCTCCCAGGTTCAAGCAATTCTCCTGCCTCAGCCTCCCGAGTAGCTGGGATTACAGGTGTGTGCCACCATCCCTAGTTAATTTTTGTATTTTTAGTAGAGATGGGGTTTTGCTATGTTGGCCAGGCTGTTCTCAAACCTTCGAGCTCAGGTGATCCACCACATCAGCCTCCCAAAGTGCCGGAATTACAGGCATTGTGCCTGGCCTCAATTTTGTTAAATGTATTGAGATTTGTTTTGTGTCCTGTCATATGGTCTTTCTTAAAGAATATTCATGAGCTGATGAATACAATGTATACTCTGTAGTTGTTGGGTAGAATGTTCTGTAATTATCTGTCAAGTTTGTTTGTTCTAGAGTATAGTTTAAGTCCATTGTTTCTTTGTTGACTTTCCGTCTTGGTGAACTGTCTGGTGCTGTTAGTGGAGTCTCTCACTATTTTTGCATTGCCATCTATCTCATTTCTTAGGTCTAGTAGTAATTGTTCATAAATTTGGGAGTTCTAGTGATAGAACTCATATGTTTAGGATTGTGCTATTTTCCTGTTGGATTAGACAGGACAGTTTATGATTATACAATCCCCTTCTTTTTCTTTTAACTGTTATTGCTTTAAAGTCTGTTTTGTCTAACATAAAAATAACTACTCTTGCTCATTTTGATATCCATTTGCATGGAGTGCCTTTTCCCACCCCTTTACTTTAAGTTTATATGATTCCTTATGTGTTAGGTAAGTCTTGAAGACAGCAGATTCTGGGTGGGTGAATTCTTATCAATTTTCCTACTCAGTATCTGTTAAGTGGAGCATTTAGGCCATTTACATTCAGCATTAGTATTGAGATATGAGGTACTATTCTATTCAATATGCTACCTGAATATTCTGAGTATTTTTTTCATTGTGCTATTGTTTTATAGGTCCCATGAGATATATGCTCCAAGAAGTTTCTATTTTGGTATATTTTGAGGTTTTTGCTTCAATACTTAGAATTCCTTTTATCAGTTCTTATAGTGCGGCTTTGATAAAATTCTCTCAGCATTTTTTCTGAAAAAGTATCTTTTCTTCATTTATGAAGCTTGGTTTTTCTGAATACCAATTTCTTGAATGCTAATTGTTTTGATTAAGGAGGCTAAATATAGGACACTAATCCATTCTAGCTTGTAGGGTTTCTGCTGAAAAATCTGCTGTTAATCTGATAGGTTTTCTTTAAAGGATACCTGATGCTCTTGCCTCACAGCTCTTATAAATCTTTCCTTAATCTTGATTTTAGATAACCTGATGACTATGTGCATAGGTGATTATCTGTTTGCAATAATTTCCTGGGTATTTTTTGAACTTCTTATATATGGATGTCTAGATATCTAGCAAGACCAGAGAAGTTTTCTCAATTATTCTCTCAAATATGTTATATAAATGTTTAGATTTCTCTTGTTCACTGGGACCATCAATTTTATTTTTAGGTTTTATTTTACATTTACCATAATCCCAGACTTCTCAGAAGCTTTGTTCGTTTTTTTAAAAAAATCTTATCCTTGACAAACCTGACAAAAACAAGCAATGGGGAAAGGATTCCTTGTTTAATAAATGGTGTTGTGAAAACTGAATAGCAGTGTGCAGAAAGCAGAAACTGGACCCTTTCTTGGCAACTTACACTAACTCCAGATGGATTAAAGACTTAAACATAAGACCTAACATGGTAAAAACCCTAGAAGAAAACCTAGGTAAAACATGTCAGGACATAAGCATACGCAAGGACTTCATGACTAAAACACCAAAAGCATTGGCAACAAAAGCCAAAATAGACAAATGGGACCTAATTAAACTTCAGGGCTTCTGTACAGCTAAAAAACAATCATTAGAGTGAACTGGCAACCAACAGAATGGGAAAATGTTTTTGCAATCTACCCATCTGACAAAGAGTTAATATTCAGAATCAACAAAGAACTAAAACAGATTTACAAGAGAAAACAAACACACCCATCCAAAAGTAGGAGGAGGATATGAACACTTCAAAACAAGACAGGTATGAGGCCAATAAACATATGAAAAAATGCTCATCATCACTGATTATTAGAGAAATGCAAATCAAAACCACATTGAGATACCACCTCATGCCAGTTAGAATGGCAATCATTAAAAATTCTGGAGACAACAGATGCTGGAGAGGATATGGAGAAATAGAAACACTTTTACACTGCTGGTGGGAGTGTAAACTAGTTCAACCATTGTGGAAGACAGTGTGGTGCTTCCTCAAGGACCTAGAAATAGAAATTCCATTTGACCCAGCAATCCTATTACTGGGTATATATCCAAAGGATTATAAATCATTCTATTATAAAGACACATGCACATGTATGTTCATAGAGACACTGTTTAAAATAGTAAAGATCTGGAACCAACCCAAATGCCCATTGATGATAGACTGGATAAGGAAAATGTGGCACATATATACCATGGAATACTATGAAGCCATAAAAAATGATGAGTTCATGTCCTTTGTAGGGATATGGATGAATCTGGAATCCATCATTCTTAGCAAACTGTCACAAGTACAGAAAATCAAACACCACATGTTCTCACTCACAGGTGGGTGTTGAACAATGGGAACACTTGGATGCAGGGAGGGGAGCATCACACACTGAGTTCTGTTGGAGGGGGCAAGGGAGGGACAGCAGTGGGGTGGGGAGGATGGGGAGGGATTACATGGGGAGAAATGCCAGATGTAGGTTACAGAGAGATGGAGGCAGAAACCACATTACCATGTATGTAGCGATGCAACAATCCTGCATGTTCTTCACATGTACCCCAGAACCTAAAGTAAAATAAAAAAAAATTCATTTTTTTCCTTGTCTTTGTTGCATTGGGTTAATGTGAAAGTCTTGCCTTGAGCCTCTAAAGTTCTTTCTTTTACTTGTTCAATTTCATTGTTGAGACTTTCCAGTGTATTTTGCATTTCACTAAGTGTATCTTTGATTTTCAGAAGTTGTGATTTTTAAAATTTATACTATTTATTTCTCTGTAGATTTTTCCTTCCATGTCCTGTGACATTTTTAAAAGTTCTTTAAGTTTTTATTCATCTTTTTCTGGTGTCTCTTTGATGAGCTTACTAATCAACCTTCTAAATTTTTTTTCTGGCAATTCAGAGATTTCTTCTTGGCTTTGATCTATTGCTGGTGAGCTAGTGTGATCTTTTGGGGTTGGTAAACAGAGCTGCTTTTTCATATTACAAGAATTCTTTTTCTAGTTCCTTCTCATTTGGGTAGACTACGTTCAGAGGAAAGATCTGGGGCTCAGAGGCTACTGTTTAGATTCTTTTGTCCCATGGGGTATTCCCTTATTATGGTGCTCTCCCTCTTCTCCTAGGAATGGGGTTTCCCAAGAACCAAACTGCAGTGATTGTCATTTCTCTTCTGGGTCTAGCCATCCAGGAGAAGTAACAGGCTCCCAGCTGGTACTGCGGAGTGTCTACAAAGAGTCCTCTGATGTGTTCCATCTTCAAGTCTCTCAACCATGGATACCAGCACTCACTCTGGTGGAGGAAGCAGGTGAGGGGACTCTGTGTGGGACCTTAGTTGTAGATTTTTAGGGTGCTGGTTTTCTCCAATGCTGGTCGTGCTAGCAGTAAAACTGTTACATGGACAGACTTAGGACCTCTGGTTATCCAGGATGTTATAGGCGGTGGAGTTAGCTGTTGTTTTCTGCTTTCTTGGGTCAGGGTTGTTCTTTTATTAGCTGCTGTAATGGTTTTTTGGGTTGACCTTCAGCCAGGAGATGATGCTTTCAAGAGAGGATCAGCTGCAGGTGTATAAATAGGATACAAGCTTGCACTAGGTTGCTTGGATAAGTCCTCAAATTTCCCAGGCAGTGGGCAGGGCTATAGAGCTCACAAGAGACTATGTCTTTTGTCTTTGGCTACCAGGGCAGGTAGAGAAAGACCATCAGGTCGGGGCAGGGCTAAGTGTGTCTGACCTCAGACTCTCCTTGGGCAGGGCTTCCAGTGGACACTGTAGAGGATGGAGTTGTGTTTTTCAGGCTGATAGGGTTGTGTTCCTGCCAGGGTCCAACAGGCAGACTCTGACCCAAATATGAATGAATAAATTCACTCAGACACAGCTTTTCAGTAAAAAGCCGGCTGGGGTGTCTGGCCATTCACTGGAAGGAGTTAACGACCACCCTACCGGACCCAACTCCCCAACTTGCAGGCCTTTTCTTAGTATAGATCAAAGAACAAGGGTATTTGGATAAACATCATTAGAGGGCAACTAACTTGAGTAGGAGGCCCTCAAGGGCAGACTGGCAAAGGGTGGTCTTAGGAGAGCAAGCCATTTAGATAAACTCCTTTGCATTCCCCTGTTAACTGCCCTATGCTTCAAGATAAAAGAACTAGCTGCCTTAGACCTGGAACTATTCTTGACTGAAGCTTTTGCAAAAACCTCCCAGCCTTCCAGGAAGGTTTGCAAGTATTCTATAATGTTTATAATTTTGCCAGCCACCCAGATAGATCCTCCACATGTTCTCAGGGGTATTTTGGCTGCCTCTGCTGCATCATACAGGTCATCAGGGAAGTGGGGGAAAGCTGATAGTGACAGGCCTCACCCAGCTTCCATGCAGCCAGAAAGGACAGTCTTACTTCTACTCTGACCCCCCAACAGCACCCAGTTTATATTCAGGCAGCTGGTGAGGAGCAGCATGGGAACCTGCCCCAGGCTAAAAGCCTCCCTGCTGGGAAAGTAAGCATGGCTCTCAGACTTCCTCCCTCCCCACTGCAGCATCTATGCTCCTATCTGCACTTCCTGTCCACCCACCCCCCGCCCTCCCAGTTCCGCCCTGGAAAATTCACACTCAGTCAAAATTATTACAAATTTCAGCTGGAAGTTTCCTTCTTCCTGTGGTCTTTCCCAATTTCACCTGCATCCCTCCCCAAGGACTCCTGTGAGATAAAGTCAGAAATAGGTTCCCTGGGCTTCCATGGTGACTGGGAATGCCTATAGGGCTCTTTCTGCTGTTTCTTCTACTTTTATATTTTGTACAGCTATCTAAATTCATTTCACCTCTAGGTAAGGTTAAATCCTCAGGCTCCCAGTGAGGATGTGTGTTGGGGAGCAGAATTTCCTCCCTCACACTTTGGATACTCACCATTTTTCAGCTGTTTCTCAGAGTTTGTAGAAGCTTCTTTCAGGGGGTCTGTGAATTCTTCCTGTTTTCTTGGTATGTTCCTACAGTAGCTCTTAGAGCAAAAGCTCACAATGTGAGTCTCCATACACTGTTCTATCCATCTGAGTGGGAGATTAAAATTAGTACTGCCTTCTATCTGCCATTTCTCAAGATCCACATATCAGTTTCTTTTTATTTTAAATGTTGTAAAATGTAGCTACTTAGTGATTAATCTTACCATAACATTGAAATCAGAAAGCACATAACCCAAACCTGTATAGAAAATTAAGTTCCCAGGTCAACCTATGTTCTGTCATTTTTTATAAGAGCAAAATGAATTAAGGTAATAAAGCTGACCTGATTATATTGCCTGATTAGAAAGATGAAGCAGGTTAAAATTCCTCAGTGACATATCATGTATATAAATAGTGCTCTTGGCAGAGAGTAATAGAAGTAGCTATAATTCAGCTCAAACCAGGATCATGACCTCTTTTGATGGATAGATTTTAAGAATTTATAGCATGATACTTTATAATAGTTCAATAATCACTACATCAATATAGACTTTAGAGATTATTTCCCTCTTCACTGAATTTATCCAAGGCTTGTGATAAACAAACGATTTAATTCAAAAACATTGAATCTATTTGGGGGATGAAAAGACACATTTTATTTTCAAGTTAACTTTGAAACACTGATGACCTTTGAAACACCAAAGGGTTTGGTTAGTAAGGAGAATGATAGTAATGTTAAAACAGAGTTACAACCTATGGAATGATTGTTTTAAGAATCAGAATTATACATCACAGTGAAACATTCTACTATGGTAAGAATATATTTAAAACAAGCAAAAGAAAAAGAACACATGCAATTCTGTTTTCACATATTTAAATTATATTTATATATGGATTGAACAAAATTTTTATTTTTCCTTCTAGATATTCTTTCACTCAGGAGACAAAGAACATTGTATTGGGCATAGTTTTTAAAAATATTCTCACAATCCACAAACTCTTCCTGTTACTGCTTATTTGGAATCATTTGTCTTGAGACCTTGGAAAAAGGTCTTACAGAAAAATCTTGGAAAATGTCTCATGACAGGAGCAAATGTGTTCCCCTTAGAGAATGGTGCTACAGAAATATCTTCACCTGCAAATGTATGGAAACAGGAAGGCAATGCAAATTATTATTCTCTTGAATTGTAAAATTATCTACAGGGTAGGAAATAGAAAGGATAAGCAGCCATCCCTCTTGAAAAGAAAACTCCTGTTCTACTTTCTCCATACATAGCTCACAAGCATAGGGTTTTCAAGATCTTCACACATCTGGCTTTTATTACATGTTTGAGGGAATCTTTAAGTTATATAGATAACTAAAGTCCTTGCAGTACAGATCATCTGATAAAGAACGAACTCAACAAAGATTATAGTTGTTTTGCTGCAAAGATAATTGACGGGGAAAGCATAAAGGCAAAATCTGCCAGCATTAGAACTGTCAAGAAAAGACATACGACAGGGGCATATTGAAAGTTCCCAAAAAATACAGGAACATTGTGAATAGAAGGTATAGGCACAATAAAATGAGTAGGCAGCTCAAAGAAACAGAAGAATCTGAGATTTATTGTATTATAGGGAGGGGCATGAAATATATTTTCCTTAGTAGTACAAAAAATTGTGAGCATCATATATGATTACTTGGTTCAATGAGAATCAAAGAATGCCCTAAAGCACTATTGAGTTTTATATACTTGCTGTTTTAAAGCAGAATATTTTTCTTTAAAACAAATATTAGTATATTTTTACATGCATACAAACACCCAGTGTTTGGAGGACCTCATCTCATGTCTCAAAAAGAGCAAGGGAAACTGTAAACACACACACACACACACACACACACACACAAACATATATGTATCACAAACAGCACTACATATATATACGTGAATATATGTGTCATAAATAGCATTATATATAATGCTGACATACATGTGTGTATGTATATGTGTGTGTATATGTGTGTATAATATGTATATGGTATATGTGTGTGTGTGATGCCCATATATATATATGATTATATATGATTCATGTGATTCAGGGCATGAGAGCCCAAAAATTGGGGCTCAGAATGGTTCTTGGCTTCACCCAGGAAAACTTTCAAGAACAAGCTGGTGGTCTTAGCAACTTCTGTTGAAGCAGCAGTGAAGGTTCTGCTCCTTGTGGAGCAGGGCTACCCCATAGGTAGTGTGCCCAGAGTAGCAGCTCAAAGGCAGTTCTGCAGTCCTATTTATACCCATTTTTAATTTCATGCACATTGATGAGAAGATTATGCAGAATTTTCTAGGAAAAGAGTGGCATCTTCCAGGTTGTTGAGTGACTGGCATGGAAAGGGGTGGTAATTCCAAGTGTTGCCATGGTGTAGAAAATTGACATGGCAAACTGCTGGGCATATCTTACAGAGAGGTGCTTTCCCATCTTCCCTGATTTAACTTGTCCTCCATCTAGTCTGCTGTCTGAGTTCTACCTGCTACCTCAAAAGCACATATTATGAACAATAGAGTATTTAAATATGTAGTTTAAAATCCATGTGATTATATCCCATAATCCTATGATAACATAAAAAAATCACAAAGTAAAATAAAACATGCCTAACCACAGATTGTAGAATAAGCGTTAGAAGATTTCAAAGAGGACCTGAAGTACAAGGAAAAAAATTGAAGAGTAAATACTAATTTTTCTCCTTTGCAAGTGGCTTTTACATAGAGAGGATAAAGTTTTTTCAAAATTCAAAGGAATAATAGGGTAAAAATAGTGTTCCAGGAACTAGAAATAATTTATTAAGACTAATGTTTAAATTGGTATGGAGGATGAGATGAGTGATATTGGCAATATCTCAGCCATTTAGATTTACAGAGTAGAGCTGAGTTTCTAACTAGGCTGTTCTTGAGGGTAAAAATGGTTGGAAGTTAGTCTTCTTTGTGAATAAAAGGGTAGTTTCTTTCATAACTGTAAGTTCATTTAAAGAGAAGTGTACCATAGCTGCATAAATAGAAATGGGCCAAATTACTTTGATTTATATTTCAAGAAGACAGAACACTTAATCTTTTCCATAAAATTTTAGTAAATGCTCATAAACCTGTGCTTTGTAAGCAACAAAAATGAAAATCACTCATTAAAAGTGATTGAAGAGTTCTGCTTTTTAGAAAACAAATGATACAAATTATTTTTCCTTCAAATTTCAAAGGAAATATCTCAATTGTGTGATGCAGATGTTAATACATTTGCATATAGCATATAAAAGTGAAGAATAATGAAAATGAGTATGTGTGTTGGCAGTAACCTGATGCAAAAAAAAAAGTTATTGCTTCATCGGTACACATTTACGTGACTTAAGAGCAAATTTATTGCTAAAATACAAATATTTTAGATGTTTACACAATAATGTGGCTTCATATGCTTGTTAGTAACAAAATATCCCAGGACATAATCATACTATATGATTATAAAGCAGTGAAAATATTTCATAAAATATGAATTTGTTAGCAGAAAAGGGTTTTCTTTCTTACTTGATATTAATTGCCTTCTAAAATATTCTTGGGAAGAATATGCAAATCTTCAGTAAAACCAAAATAAATTCTATAAAACTATATCTGTTTCAGATTAGGATATTTATCATTGTTTTAATTTGGGGCAGTTGAAGCAAATAATTCCATTTGAATTCCTTCATTTCTAATTTTGAGAAATGAAAGGTAAATTGTATCTTTATTTCCTCCTGTTCTCCTTTATATATTCTTTTAATGTAAAACAGAGGAGCGAATATAGATGTTTCCAGAATAAAAGCAAAGCAAATTTTATCATATTTTAAAAGATTAAACAGGAAGCAACAGAGGGAGGGAAAGAGGGAGAGAAGAAGGGAGAGGGAGAAAGGGAGAGGGAGGGAGGGAGGAAGCAAGGAAGGAAGGAAGGAACAATAACAAAAATGAGTGTGTCTGTTGGCAGTAACCTGATGCAAAAAAAAAAGTTACTGCTTTTTTTTTGGAAGGAAGGAAGGAGGGAGGGAAGGAGGGAGAGAGGGAAGGAGGGAGAGAGGGAAGGGAAGGAGGAAGGGTGGAGGGGGAAGGGATGGAGGAGGGAGGGAGGAGGGGGAATGGAGGGAGGAGGGAAGGGGAGAAAGGAAAGAAAAACAAAACAAAACAAACAAAACACACACACACACACACACACAGAATTAGCACCTGTGGTAAATATTTTTTAATCTTCAATCCATATAGTTTCCAAACACAGGGGTTTCGGGTATGTGCTCTTACTACAAAATTTTCCCTAGGAGCAGCTTTGTATATGTGAGAACTAAAAGTATTAAAAAGTAAAAGTATACAGTAAGAATTTGTATATAGCATCTAAATTTTGATTGCCAACAATTTCTTAGAGTCAGAAAGCGCTGGGAAATCAAGATGTACCACAGATACTGAATTGTTTTGTTTTCTTTTGAGAAGAAGTTGGTGCTAGAGAGGGGAGAATAAAAGGGAATACTTCTTTGGTGTTTGTGCTTGCAAACAGACCTTTCGCTGACTAACAAGGTCTATACGTTTTCAGTGTTTATATAAGGGGAACCTAGTAGAATCAATGAAGTAATGATACAACAAATATTGACCCACTCCTGGTTGCAGAGGTGGATGAACTTTTCTAGGCTCTATTGCTGATACTCTTTATTTTCAAGTAATAGTCTTGCTACTGTTATCTAACAATCTTGAATTAATGTTATCAATATTGCTACCACAAATAAAATGTTTATACTCATATTCAATAAACTAATCTTCAGTTGTACCTTCTGCTCTTAGTCCTCTTGTTTCTTCTGTATACTTGATGTTGGTGATTATTTATATGAAAACAAGTTGGAATGTCTGATTTAGATTCTTGTTTTCTTGCCATTGTTTTATCAGTGTATATAAGGGTTAAATTATTTGTGAGTTATTGATTCAAAATTTTGTTTCTCTATTATTCCTAATAAAATTTTGTGAAATGGTTAAGCAACTAGACATTAAAATGAATTTTTGTTATTGGGAACATGAAGATAGTTTATCATCAAATACAGTTTTATACATTGGCTTTTTACCTTCATTTGCTACGACTGTCTATTGAGATACTAGACATTGGTATATTGGATACTGCCTAATAACAACTGTCTATTGAGATATTGGATATTATCTATTGTCTATTGTCCTTTGTGACTTATTACCTAATCAATATATAATTGTTGAAAAAATGAATTTTTCTATCAAGTGCTAAAATAGAAAACACCCTTTTCACTATCATGCTACCAAATATATGTTAAATAAAATTAAAATTATTTTGCCAAATGAAGTTTATATTTTCAGTTAAAGAAATTTTGGTAAATTGCTTTTTGGGTTAATAAATTTAAAATATAATCTTGATTAAGATAGACAAGGATATAACTTTAATAAGTACTTCATGTCAATCATATAAAGTAATCATTTTGCATATTTGAGGACATGAAAAGATTTTCAATTTTGTATGAAATGAAATGCAATAGGTATGAGGATAATTATAGATGAGAAGTTATTATCACCTATGACTATCTATTGATATATTGGACATTAATATATTTGATATGGCCTATTGACAAGTGTCTATTGAGATATTGGATATTATCTATTGTCTATTGTCCTTTGCTGGTTTAAATTATATGATACTTTTCTTAGAAACACTTTTGGACAATATCCAATATATTAATAGACAATTGTCAATAGACAATATCCAACATATCCAATATTGTCTATTATGTATTGAATAAGTGTCCCTATTGATAATTGTCTATTGATATGTTGGGCATTGATATATTGGATATTGTCTAATGACAATTGTCTATTGATATACTGGTTGATATATTGGATTTGTACAAATATATGTCAATGAGCCCAGGAGAGAAACACTGTGATTCTGGGGTTGCATAAAATACCTAACATCCTAGAAAATTAAATGTTAGATGTTTTCCAAATTATTTTTAAGTGAAGCTAGTCCATTTTGGGTGTGAACTCCCAATTCAATATTAATTTTAAAGGTACCGTTCATGGTATGTGCTCTCTGGAATAAGAGTATTTTTATTTTTATATTTTTATATTCTTATTTATGTAAAATAAATGAGTATATTTATTTTATTTTATTTTACAACATCAAATCTTGTCTAGATTTGAGTAGAGAGAAAGAGAGGAAAGTTCAGAAAAGAAAAACTTTATCATTCTAATTTGTATGTACTCTAAGTTCTGCTGGAAAAGTTAAGATACATGAAAAAGTTCATAGAAAAACAATCTGAATTACCATCCTTGTGAAAGCACCATCCTTCAGTAGTTATGTTCTAGATGCTTGGGTAAAATACATACACATATATCCTGCACACACATGTGTGCATACACTTATGCACAAACACACATCTACACATTCATTTGTAACAACTACCACCCTGTAAAGCTGCCATAGCTAACAATTTTTTTTCCATTGCATATCATATTTATCTTTAAACCTAAGAAAGCAATCAAAGGAAATTTTAAATTGTCTCTTGTTCCCATATATATGAAACAACTACATTTCTATTCCTCAGCACTTTATATTTATCTCCTTTGACCTCCTTGACCAAAAACGTGTGTTCACTTGTGCCTTCATGAGGATTTCTTAGCTCTTTGAGCTTCTTTGCTCTACTCCCTTTTCTATCCATAGTCAGTGTCCCTAGGACATCTTTCTATACTGATTCCCTACTTACTCCACTCTACCTTGGCAAGTGTGTCCACACTTACAGTTTCAAATACTATATCTGGCATTTTTCCCAGCTTTTCCTTTACTCACATCAATCTTTTCTTCTATCACCATTATTTTTCGGGATTATCTCAGTTTACGACCAGAATGTGTCAATATCTGAATACTGACAAAAACAAAATTAAAATAAGATAAACTTTTTAAGATTGACACAATGCATATTCCAATATCAGTTTTATATGAATGATAATTAAAATTTTTGTTCCAGTCTCTATATCATTTAGCTTATGGTTTGAACTTTTACTTTAAGATTTTCTCCAAAAATACCATTTTGGATGTTCTTTTGTTATAACAAAATGATTTATGTTATTTCAATATATCTTCAGTAATTCCTAGATTAAATAATCTTGGCATGCACATTTTATTTTAAAAATTATTGCAAATTCCATTTGTCTTATAAAATCACCAATGTAAAATATAAAATTAATTCTAAGGTGGAAATTTAATGATTGGAGAATCCAAAGCTTCAGCTTCACACATGATATCAGGATGATTAACTCTTGCACATAATTTTGTATATACAATTTTTTAATAATCTATGTTACACTGAAAGATATAATGCATGTTTCCTGATAGAGAATGCTCTTTTTTAAATCAAGATTGTCTATAAGTATTTTTTATCTAAAATGTCTAAGTTTACTTAAATCTAGTTGTGTGCTAAAATCCAAACCAAAAGGAAGGATTCGCTGTTTTGTCACTAAAATTATTATTGCTACCACTGATTCAAAAGTTGGACACATTATAACGTATAGTAAGTTTCAATAAAAAAACTTTTAAGTTAGGTGTTACTCAATATTGGGGATGTGGCCAAAAAATATCCAAAGTCTTCTGGAAATACGTGCCTTTAAAAAAAAACACTATTATTAAGATACATAAACAAGGCAAAGAGCAATAATAATGGAAGTAAATCATTATTTTATAGCTAAAGTATTTTAAAATATGAGTTACATTTTTTATTTAGCCTTGTATCTGATAGTCAAAATAAGCAAGAAGTAACAGAAATAACAGTACTGAAAACCATTTACTTATAAACAGTAATAACGTGCCTGTAGACCCTGTAGAGAATAAAAGTTACTCTAACGCTGCCTTGTAATCATACGTTGTAGCTATTGTTTTACGGAGATCTACTTCAATAATTGTCCTCCTTTCTTGATTGTTGTATTGAGAAACCTAAATGAACGGGCTCTTTGCTAGACTGTTGACATTTAGTTCATTCCTTGTAGAGAAGGTGTAGGAATGTTTCCGTCAAATATTAGACTGCAGAGATTTTGTTTGCAGAGCCCCTATCTTTTTAATCTATTTATGTATCTAATCTATCTATTATCTGTCTATGTATCCACCCACCTACCTACCTGTATCTTGAGCTATGGAGGTATCTATGCCATATTTTTATAAATAGAGGAAATATTCTTTAGGTTGGAATTGGCTATTTTGAAAGTTTTACTGGATGTTTTAAATTTTATTCGGTGAAACACACCTATTCTTTCAACCTATTACACCCTTTTCAAAGTATTTGAATGATGTACAGTGTGGTTTCAAAACTTGTTAACTGGATATAATTCAAATCAGACTTGTCAGTAGCCATGCCAGTATCTACTTTACCATTTCATACTTAACAACCTTTAGAAATCCAGGATGAGGTCCCGTCAGGATGAAGAAAATGGCTAAGACCTGCAGTGGGATCAGCAGTAGGACCTATGCAAGACTTCTGGGAAGCTGAGGAAGGCATGCAGAAGACAAGATCAGAAATTAAGAATTATTTAGACATTGAAGAGGAGCTATAGTAAGTCAGGTAAATAAAAGTATTTTCCTAAATACAGAAGGATCAGTGTACTCAGTCATTTAATCCTGTTAGAACATTTGACTCAAGCCAACCTATCCCCACTTTGTTTTCCTGTAATCTTAACAATTTTCAGATAATTGTTTCCTGCACTAGTATGCCAGAGTCTAAAGATAGACTCCCAGCCTTAGAATTAAAACAAAGCATCTGTTGCAAAGAATAAAGCTGTTTTTTCCTCCTCAAATAGCTAAGATCTGTAGTAAACAAAGAAAAAAACTGTAAAGTTTTGTTTCTCAAATTAGGAGTGCCAATAATATTACTGCCCTATTTGAATGGAATGTACATGATCTATCAATAATTGTAATTTAGCTTACTGTTTCTTTGTAAATTAAACCAATCCAGGCATTTTCAAAATGATTTCAATATTACTTACTTTGGATAAATCAGTCACAGTAGAAATTATACACTCTCAGCTCTTTTAGATACATCATGTAAGTGGATTCATGCAATATTTGTTCTCCTGTGACTAGTTTGTTTCACTTAGCATAATGTCCTTCAGGTTTATGCATGTTGTAACAAATGGTAGGTATTTCAGTTAGTTCTGCCTACTATAATAAGATATCATAAATTGTATGGCTTAAACAACAGCATTTATTTCTCAGAGTTCTAATGGCTATGAGGTTCAAGATCAAGGTAATGGCTGGTATTGTTTCTAGGGAGGGTCCTCTTTCTAGTCTACCATCTTGATATATCTCTACATGGCAGAGAGGTAAAGAAAGCAAGCTCTCTCCTATCTCTTAGAAGGGAACCGTTTTCATCTAATCACATTCCAAAGACTCTGTCTTCAAATACCATCACACCGACGATTAGGGTTTAAGCATATACATTTTGGATGACACAAACATTCAGTCTATAGCAAGAAGATTTCCTTTTTCAAGGCCAAAAAATAGTCCACTGTATGTATATACAGCATTTTCTGTATCCATTCAGCAGTTGGTTGACATTTAAATTGTTTCCACATCTTGATTTGTGTGAATAATGACTGAAATGAACATGTTAGTGCAGACATCTCTTTGAGATGCTGTGAGTAGAGAGACATGGAGAATTGTTAAAAGTATCACTGACATAGAATCATTAAGTGCTGGAGATTACTGTACAATAGTATACTTACAGTTATCAGCACCGAATCATATTTTTTATAATTTATTGAGGGAAGATATCATGTTATTTTTGTTGTTTTCTTACACACACACACACACACACACACACATACACACCCCTCTCTTAGTTTTCCCTTAAACTTCTCCAGGTCCCGTTTTAAACCACTAATGCACACAATCCTTGTGTATCAGTACACAAGACAGGGGTCAGTATGCAATTAAATTATAACTACATATTACTCATGAGAGAAGGGGAGACCACAAGTGAATCCTGCTGGTTCCTGATGTTGACATACAACTCCAGTCCTTTCTTGTGTGTGTGTGTTTTTTGTGGGATTCGTGTTACTTTTAATTTCTTATTTTACTAATGTCTTACAGTAAGTGTGAGGAGTAAAGACAGGGATGGAGTAAAGGTAAGGAAGAATAGAAAAGTATCTTTGAAGTTCCTTGAACTATTGAAGCATGTGCTAGGAAAAGAAAATTTAGTAAAAGCATCATGTCCTTTCACCAGAGCTCTTAAAGGAGATGTGGAACAGAGACAGAGCAACTCTTCAGCTGTGGCAGAAGTGACCGCTGGATAGAGAACAAATCCTGCATCACCCTTGGCACACGTGAAAGACTGGGCAATGCAGATGCTACACATTTGGGCAGATGAAGAGCTGACTGGCCAGAATCTACTTCTAACAAGCAAGTAGGTACATGCACACCCCTTCTCTGGTCTGAATGTCTCTTCCTCTCCAGCAGGGCCCCATCAACTGTGCAGCCATGGGGTAAATGTTGGGGAATTCCTTTAGAAAAGAGAAAGATTACTTTTTTTAATATTTGCTTGTGGTTGATTGACCAGAAGTGGTTTCTTTTACTTTTGGACAGTAGCATTGTATTCTGCCTAACACAAAAAATATCCAACACTTAGCACTGATAAAAGGCATAGGAGGGTGAAAGCAAGGACTCATTAGCACTTAGACTAGTGGGAAGGGGAATACATGAATTCTAAGGAGTAAGGGCAGGAGAAAGCTAATTCTATGTCACCACAAATGAACTGACACATAAAAGACACCTTGGCTTTTTCCACTCATAGAAACACTGACTTCTCCTAGCTTACACTAGTAAATCACTTGTAGCCTATACTACTAAATCTAAGGTTAGCATAATCACAGTTTGGGATAACTATTTGCTGTGCTTCTAAAGTAAAGGTGAAAAGCTAAATCCTTAACAGTTTTTTCCCCTAATTAAATAGATTTGTGCAAGCAAAAAGCCTAAAGTCTAGGGATATTTTTCATTATTTTGTTTGGGAAAACCCTTAAAATTCAGCACTGCCATTTTATTAACCTACAGAATTGAAATAATATGAAATAGGCAGGGATGAGTCATTACATGAGTCACAGATATGGTCAACACGCATCTAATTTTACCCACTGAGCAAAGAGAGCTAACAGGGGTAAATTCTTTTGAGAAAAACCAAAATGTGTTTAAAAGGGAAGACTACTACACTAGAGAATTTTTTCCTGCATGGAAAAAAAGGATATATGGCCGAGGCAAGTGGATCACAAGGTCAAGAGATCGAGAGCATCCTGGTCAACATGTTGAAACCCCGTCTCTACTAAAAATACAAAAAATTAGCTGGGCACGGTGGCGTGTGCCTGTAATCCCAGCTCCTCAGGAGGCTGAAGCAGGAGAATTGCCTGAACCCATGAGGCGGAGGTTGCGGTGAGCTGAGATCGCGCCATTGCACTCCAGCCTGGGTAACGAGTGAAACTCCGTCTCAAAAAAAAAAAAAAAAAAAAAAGGATATATGGAATTGAGGGAGGTAGAAGGTGTACATTAAACAAACACATTATTAGTGAAATAGTTCTATCAGAGTGGAATTATAGAACTATTTCACTAATAATATGTGGAATTGGGTGTGGACCATTAGTTTATCTTTGGCAGTGATCTTATGTTTTAGATATCTAGAGTAAGATTATTTAGCCGGGTAATGACTGAGTAACATGAACAGTTTTAATGTCAGTTCACAGCAAATGACGATGATCACAGATGTAGTATCTTAGTTTGTGTACTTCCTCTGCACCTGAATCATCAATCACTGTGAAGCTTGAGCTGAAAGTCAGAAAGCTGTATTCTTAGATAACTCATCTGTGATTGCTCCAGGACTGCAGTTTACTTTAATCTAAGGGGTGGTTTTCTTATTAGAGAATGCAAATATTAAATACTAAATATGAGACTGAAGCCTTAAAGACATTTTATAGTGGTGGCAGGTGTTATGGTTTAGGAATAGGCTATTTCACAAGTCAAATGAATATCATTTCCTTTTAAGCATTAACTTTCAAAGCAGTGGCACTATATTTTTTTGGGTTGAAATGGTGGTTTCTTCTGTTTAATTTCTCCGTTTTCTTAGATGCTACCTTAGATGCCTCCTCCTCCTGTTTCTTAAGTGATAGCCCAGAGGATGAGACTCTGGAGGTTGTAGAACTCAAGATTCTAGGTGGGAGCAGAAAACTCGGATTGGGAAGTGGATTCAGCCCCAAAATGCTTAACCCACTGGTGCTAAAACGTGTCTCTTCACCTTCCAGCAGTTTCCTGTAAGCTGCTACCTCAATGTCAAGAGTCATTGTGACATCGGAAATGTCCTGGTATTCCCGAAGGTGGCATGCCATCTCACTCTTGGTGTTCCTCAGATCATTCTCCAGCTGCCCCGTGCTATCCTGGTAGCCAGCCACTTGGGCACTGAGCCGCTCCTCCAGCTCCAGGATGTCCCTCTCCAAGGACCCCTTGGCCCTACACAGGCCCCCAATCTCGATGCTGCACGCCTGCAGCTGGCACCGGTACTCGTGGATCTCCTCGCAGCTGGCCTGGACGGCCTTGGTGCTGCGCGCCACCTGTTTCTTCAGGTTGGCAAACTTGAACTTGTAACTTTACTCCAAGGACTTCAGGTTCTTAGTGGCCAGGGACTCATACTGGGCGCGAATGTCCCTCAGCACCAAGCTCAGGTCTGGTTTAGCCACAGCCACGTCCACCTCGGCCGCGGCCTGTGATGACGCCTGAAGCATAGCCAGCAGCTTGGCTACCTCCTCGTGGTACACCAGGCGCACGAAGGCCAGCTTGTCTAGCAGCGACTCCACCTTCTACTCCAGGTTCAGGCGAGCCAGCGTGCCGCCGTCCACGTGGCGTCGCCCACGTCGCGCTGTTTGCGCCTTCAAGGCGCGCTCCACGCCTTCGCGTCCACAGCTCTTCTCGCAATGCATTCGCCGCAGCTGCACCTCCTGGCCAGCCAGTAGCGCTCCAGCAGGGCCTGCGCATGCGCCAAGCTCGCCTCCTGCAGTTGCGCGCGCAAAGCGGAAGAGCTCGCTGATACGCGACGGCTCGGCGTGCTGGGCCCCGCTTGGTCTCCTGCGCGTGGTTCTGCGTCTCCAGCTGATGCACCTTCGATGAACCCCGTGAAGCGGTCGTTGAGGGCCTGCAGCTGCTCCTCGTTGGTGTGGCTAATCTTGTACTCGTTGGTGAGCGCTGCCGCCTGGCTTAGGTGCAGCCGGTCAGACGCCGGTAGCCGGCGATGGGCCAGGCCGAGGCAGAGGCCGAGCGACGTGGCCGAGGAGCAGTTGATCGAGGAGGCCACGATGAGGCGGACACCGACTGCAAGCGGAAGCTGCCAGCGCCGCTGACCCGGAGAGGCACGGACAGGCGAGAGCCATCCCCAAGACTTTGAGGTAGGAGGAAGAGGAGCGCAGGTAGTGCTCCCAGCCAAAGCTCATGGTGCTGGGATGGGGCCGGGCCTGCGGCTTCGGGGGGAGCCGCGGAAGAAAGGAAAGGTGTGGCCGGCAGGGCTCCCAGTCCTTTCCTCATGGGCGATACATGAAACGAGGAAGGGGTGAAACTCCGCCTTTGCAGAATTACTAACTTCCGGCTGATTTAGAAAGTGCTGCTGTTCATCTGAGAGTTAACCGTATATAAAATCTTCATCAATCTCTGCCACTTTTAAGAACCTTTCTATTGACGCCACAGTCTTTTCTCAAAGGTATAGCTGCTTGATATTTAGCAGAACATTGATCTTTGCCTTCAATTTGAAAGGCATAGATATCTGCACGTATCTGCTAAATTTATGAATTCATAAAATATTCATAGAGTGAATATTTTATATTAGATATCACTTGAAAACTGGGCATGACTCATGAACCACATAGTGAGGGTATTGCTCTTGTTAAGGATTCAGTTAAGAGAGTTGGTGTTACATTGAACAATAAAGTGAAACAGTATTGTACACACAAGGCATATACTTACATTGGGTTGCAAGAGGATTCTTTTCTTTTTTTTTTAATTGTACTTTAAGTTCTGGGATACATGTGCAGAACATGTAGGTTTGTTATATAGGTGTACATGTGCCATGGTGGTTTGCTGCACGCATCAACCTGTCATCTGCATTACGTATTTATCCTAATGCTATTCCTCCCCTGGGCCCCCACCTCTCAACAGGCTCCAGTGTGTGATGTTCCCCTCCCTGTGTGTCCATGTGTTCTCGTTGTTCAACTCCCACTTATGAGTAAGAACATGCAGTGTTTGGTTTTCTTTTCCTGTGTTAGTTTGCTGAGAATGATGGTTTCCAGCTTCATCCATGTCCTTGCAAAGGACATGAACTCATCCTTTTTTCTGACTGCCTAGTATTCCATGGTGTTTATGTGCCACATTTTCTTTATCCACCCTGTCATTGATGGGCATTTGAGTTGGTTTCAAATCTTTGCTATTGTGAGTGAACAGTGCTTCAGTAAACATACCTATGCATGCGTCTTTATAGTAGAATGATTTCTAGTCCTGTGGGTATATACCCAGTAATGGGATTGCTGGGTCAAATGGAATTTCTGGTTCTAGATCCTTGACGAATTGCCACACTGTCTTCCACAATAGTAGAACAAATGTACACTCCCACCAACAGTCCTCTCCAGCATCTGTTGTTTCCTTACTTTGTAATGATCACCATTCTAACTGGCATGAGATGGTATCTCATTGTGGTTTCAATGTGCATTTTTCTAATGATCAGTGATGAAGAGGTTTTTTTTCGTATGTTTCTTGGCCACACAAATGTCTTCTTTTGAGAAGTGTCTGTTCATTTTTTTTTTGCCCACTTTTTGATGGGGTTGTTTTATTTCTTATGAATTTAAGTTCTTTGTAGAAACTGGATATTAGCCCTTTGTCAGATGGATAGTTTCCAAAAATTTTCTCCCATTCTGTGGGTTTGCTGTTCACTCTGATGATGGTGTCTTTTGCTGCAGAAGCTCTTTAGTTTAATTAGATCCCCTTTGTGAAGGACCACTTCAAGGAGAACTACAAACCACTGCTCAAATAAGGGAGGACACAAACAAATGGAAAAACATTCCATGCTCATGGATAGGAAAAATCAATGTCATGGAAATGACCATGCTGCAAAAAGTAATTTATAGATTCAGTGCTATCCCCATCAAGCTACCATTTACTTGCTTCACAGAATTAGTAAAAAACTACTTTAAATTTTATAGGTAATTAAAAAAGAGCCCATATAGCCAGCATAATCCTAAGCAAAAAGAACAAAGCTGGAGTCATTACACTACCTGACTTCAAGCTATATTACAAGGCTACAATAATCAAAACAGCATGGTATGGGTACCAAAATGGATATATAGGCCAATGGAACAGAACACAAAGGCCTCTGAAATAATATCATACATTTACGACCATTTGATCTTTGACAAATGTGACAAAAACAAGCAATGGGGAAAGGATTCCCTATTTAATGAGTGATGTTGGGAAAACTGGCTAGCTATATGCAGAAAACTGAAACTGGATCCCTTCCTTACACTTTATACAAAAAATACCTGAAGATGGATTAAAGACTTAAACATAAGACATAAAACCATAAAAACCCTAGAAGAAAACCTAGGCAGTACAAAACATAGGCATGGGCAAAGACTTCATGACTAAAACACCAAAAGCAATGGAGACAAAAGTCATTTTTTTTTTAAATGGAGTAACTCTGTCACCCAGGCTGGAATGCAGTGGTGTGATCTTGGCTCACTGACATCTCTACCTCCCAAGTTCAAGCAATTCTCCTGCCTCAGCCTCCCAAGAAGCTGGGATTACAGGTACTCACCACAAAGCATGGCTGATTCTTGTATCTTTAGTAGAGATGGGATTTCACCAATTTGGCCAGGCCATACTTGAACTCCTGACCTCAAGTCACCCACCTTCCTTGGCATCCCAAAGTTCTGGGATTGCAGGCATTAGCCACCATGCCCAGCCAAGAGGATACTTTCTTAAGCTGAAACTGAGTACTAATAAATATCTATTCATCTAAAATGCAGGAGAAGCATTTGAACACAAGGAACAGCCATCGCAAAGACCAAAACTGGAAGTAGCATGGTATCATTATGGAAACTAGAGATGCCCAGGATGGCTGAAACATAATAAGCATATGAAACCCCTCTATGCCTTTGTCTCCTTTGTCCTTATGGGCCACTTTTAATACCCTTATTGGTGTGGGAACCAGCTTTTCACAGGTGAAACATGTCTTAGCTCTTTGCGTTATTATGCCATTAACTTGAGCTTTCTTCTCCAATTGTATAGGGATGAGTTGGCATTAGGCCCCTGAGAGAAATCTTGACCCTCATCCATGTGGCAGCAGAGGGTTGGGACCCAGTGAATGGGAACCAAACACTGTATTTATTTCCTCTGTTTTCTTAAAACAACAAACAAACAAAAAGAACCTCATTACCTCTATCTACTTATTGTCAGCAAGCTTCATCTCATTCCAGCTATGGGGAATAAAAACGCGTTTTGTGCTGTCAAACTATGTTTCAGCCAGTTTACTTTTACACTTAATGCTGTGTCCTCCAAATAATTGATTTAGGATCTGATAAGATTTTCCCAGCTTTCATGTTTGGAGTATTGTACAGAAGAAAAAAGCAACCCACCTTTAATATTTCAAGTTATCTGCCTGCTTCCGGTGAATAATCTACATATCTTTCTGTCAGAATAAGGAAGAGGTATTCTTTCTGTTTCTGTTGTCATCAGGCACTAGCATTCCAGCACAGCAGGTACTTGAGGAACAGGTGCTGGTGTAGAGGATGTCAGGAAGAGTAGAGCTATGAAAGCAACTAGACAATTGGAAGATCCTGTGTGATGATTAGTGGGAACATTTGGTGTATAGTCTTTTGAGAATTTAGGAGGTTTCTTGTTCTTTCCTTTTCTCTGAGAAACTCAGAATTCTTGGGATTCAATGCTGGTTTTGAATAATAGATTTCAACCACTGTGTTAAACAGCCTATATGCATGCTTATATATGTGTATATACACACACACACGTGTGTGTATGTGTAGGATATGTAGGATGCATATATTATATATAATTATATATACTTATATGTAAAGTAGGACATAGATAGATTGATAACATTTAAAAACAGCATGAGTCAGACATACACTTATAAAAAATAAAATTCAAACTCAGCAGGTATATAACAAAATATCTTATTGCAAATATCTTTTACCTTATATCATAATATTGATTGACCAGCAATCTACCAGTAAGCTTATATCACATAGGACTTCTTCCTGGTGATTCTGAAGAAAAATATAGAAATATGTTTATTAAAGTCATGAGTCTGATTATACAGAAAAATACAAAAAGCTAGAAGTTGAAATTAAAATTTTGTGGTAGGATATGATATTGCATAGTTAATTTAAAATATTCAGTGTAGAGCATTGTGCCTTAACAGTATCAAATACACGGTCCATCACAAACATAAAACTAGTATCCATTTGCAGGCAGAATTTATGAGTCCCTCTGTCTTTAATCCTCTATATTGGTCAATTTCAATGAGGGAGCATTAGTTTTGCTTTTGTGAGCAAAACTATCAGAATATTCACTTTCCCAATAGGATTTAACCAAGAAATTCTAATCATGATCCTTTCTTTCAAGAAATGTCACTAACATGGCAAGCCAGGCATCCATTGCCACCCTGGTAGATCTTTATGTGGATAAAACTTGTCTTTAAGCTGCAGACAGCTCTTTAATCTTATAATGGTTCAGAATTATCCAACTGTATTCTGTTTTTAGGCTTTTCACTGGAAGAGAAATCCACCCTGAGTCTCTTATTTTATTAACCTATTTGGCTGGATAGATCAAAGTTTTAAAAATAATAAGACCAGGATTTCTATGACTTCATATAATGATACAGTTCTCCTACAGCTCTTGTGATTTTACTACCTACAGAGATTAGAACATTTTTATTTTATATTTGGCATTGTGTAAATTTAAATCACAGTGTTGTTCCCATTATTATATTTGAGATGTAAATTCTTAAAAACAAATGAAAATATACCTATAAATCTAACATTTCTTTAAATACTGCAAGCAAATAATGCCTTAAATATAATAACATCTAAAAAGGTCACATTTTTCTGACAAAATCTAAGCTTTTAGTGACTACTTTTTTCTATATTACTATTTTTTTCCACAGCAAATACACTAGAATCTCACAATTGTGTCACTTCTCATGGCCCTTCATTATTTTATCTCCCCTTTTTTCTTTTCCTTTTATTAAAACAGCAGAGGTCTGTTGGGAGCCCCCCTGCTTGGCACTGCTACAGGGATTTAAACTTCAGCAGGTTCAAAGAAAACAAGAATTATAAGGAGAAGCCTTGGATTTATATAGATTCTTTTGAAGAGCTCAAAGTATGAGAAAGCTTGCACGGTCAGGGTTAAGGTTACACAGGGTAGAACATGGCAATCTCTGTATTCTTGTCAGCCTCTCATCCTTCTATATGATTCCAAAAACACCTTATTGAAAATGGTAGGTACATTATCAGTCAGAGTCCCATCAGGAAACACAGTTCTACTCATATTTTTCAAGAGTCTTTATGAAATATTTACAGAAGTAAGGTCTGGGTTAAAGGAGATAACAAAGGGTATTGAGACATTCAGAGACTAATATGCCTTTCCTGGCCTTACACTGGAAGAGACAACAGGAGGAAATTACACTGCTGAAGCCCAGTGAGAGTAAGATCCACGGAGGAATGGCTGACCAAGGGGTCCTGTAGTGGTCAGTAGATATAGGCATAATCTTAAAATGCTGCCCACAGCAAGAAGGGTGGATAAGAGTGATTCCTTCTCCTTTCTGCTCATCTCCCTGTAGCTCCAGATTCGCTCACCTAATTCGAAGAAAACCCATATGGAAGCCTGGGTAATGCAGTCTGTAGAGGTCCTTTTATTAGGACACAAAGAATAGAGAATGAATGTAGAACGAGGCAGAAAAAAAAAAAAAGCACAGTCGTGACCGATTTAGATTTTTTTTTCCTTTGCTCAAAATGAGTAATTTGTATTCACTAGAGCAAAGACAAAATGCTAATAAATTACAATATTGCTATGGGATGATATCAATTAAGTCATCCTGCCACTAAAATATAAAGTGTAACATTAGCCAGCTCCAGAACTCATCATATGAGGAAGAGAAAACTGGGGGTAAAAAGAGGTTGAAATAACCAAATAATTATAAATAAAGGAAGTGCATAGCTGTAGAAATGAAATACACAAGACATGGAACATAAGAACATATGAATAGTATCAATAGGTATAAATAGTCTTTTATTTTGTTTAATTTTATTTATAGTTCTTATAATTTTCTATATTTAGGTAGTTATTTCTTTGAAATTATATATCCCCTACATACCCAAAGTAGTATGGTTGCAGTGGCTGATCATGTGGCATACAATAGAAGCATTTCAATCCATCATTTATCTAATTCTTCAGACTCATTCTTCAGTGTTGTAGGAATGGTATAGCCCTTCAACTTTATGACCATAGGCTAGTACTGGACACAGATTTCAATCATTCAATCAGTCAATTTGTTTGATTCAGGAACTCATGCTAACATATTAAGTTATAATGCACAATTTGATAGATTCCACCCCATTTAACTCTGTATTATCCTTAATCCTATAACCCTTTTAGAATCCTTTTTCCACTAATACTCACCTAAGTTAGCTGATAAAGTTGTAATGAATTCACTCTTCCTTTGAGGTATATGTATTTTCTTTGGAAGCCAAATTCATTTTTTTTCCTCTGGATCATGTTGGAGTTTAATTTTTCTTACATTTTCTGGACCTAGTTATTGTTCCTGAAGAATATAGGGCTCTCTTTGCAAGTAAACTGACTGTGTTAAAATCATGGCATTATCTTTATTGAAGGAAAGACTTGTTTCCTCATACAAGGAAGGATAGGCCTAGAATCCAGGTGTTCAGATTCATCAGCATCTGCTAAATCTCAATTCCTTGTATTTCAAGGCCCTTTTGTTTCCCTTCTACTATGTGAGACCTAGCATTTAGCTGACATGCTGCTGGGCAGCCTGCATAGTAAGACTTTTATTTTTTAATAATGTGTTAGTGAAAAACTACTTTAGATTTGAAATACTTTTCAGAAAAGCCATATATCTTAAAAAGTACCAATATAATCCTTAAAAAAATCATAAAGTGAAATAAAAGATTCATTTTTTTTCTCATTGTGATTTTGATTTGCATTTCTCTAATGACCAGTGATGATGAGTTTTTCTTATGTTTGTTGGCCACATAAATGTCTTCTTTTGAGAAGTGTCTGTTCATATCTTTTGCCCAGCTTTTGATGGGGTTGTTTGTTAATCCTGATAGTTTTATGTTGGGCTAGTAATAAAGCCTAATGGTGATTCAATGAATTTTAAGGAAAGAAACAATGCATTGGACCACTGAAGTGATATTGTGTTATTATTCTATCTTTTGCATATAACTGTTATGCACATGTATGCACATATGTCTGTTTGCAACAATTTACAGTAAAATGAGAGTGCAAACAATCTCAAAGATGTGATAATTTAGGAAAAGTCATAATTCAGTAAAAAGTAGGAGCAGCTCTCTTAACCTAGTTTTCTTTTTGAGACAGAGTTTCCCTTTGTCACACAGACTGGAGTGCAGTGGTACAATATTGGCTCACTGCAGCCTCTTCCTCCCAGGTTCAAGCAATTCTCCTGCCTCAGCCTCCTGAGTAGCTGGAAGTACAGGTGGATGCTGCCATACCTGGCTAATTTTTTTTTGTATTTTTAGTAGAGACAGGGTTTCACCATGTTGGCCAGGATAGTCTCAATCTCCTAACCTCATGATCTGCCCGCTTCGGCATCCTGAAATGCTGGGATTACAGGTGTGAGCCACTGTACCCGGCCACCTGATTTTATTAATTACAGAGTTGAGGTCAAAGCTTATGTGCTAACATTTTATAAAGATGTGGTAGTCTCAAAAAGACAAGAATAAGACAAAATGAAAGGTGTTTCAGTAAACCTGGTCTTAGCTCTGTAACACACATACAGGACTGCTTGGCCATCCTGGATAGCTCCTCAAAGACCATTTAAAACAAATGCATCTTCATATGGTCCCTATTGGTGAGGAAGGGTAAACAACGTGTTTGCTGGCACCTCACAATTTTAGGTCTATCATTTGTCAAATCTATTACCCCATACTCTCAGGTCTGATGGTGGAATATTCCCAGGACTCTCTCTATTAAAATCTGAAGCTTTACTTGCTAAAATTATTTTTTGTTTGTTTCTTTCTTTATATTCCTGAGAACAGAAATAGAAAGAAATGCCCAATTGAGTCCTCTTAGTTTTGACTATAATTCTCCATTCCTCATAAGTAGAAAGACAACGTTTATCTTCTTCATAATCAGAATTATTTCAGCCAGCAGAATAAATCCACTTTATACCCATTCTAATTTGTCCATCCATATAACTCTTCCTTAGGCTTATTTTATCGGCTCTCCCAGCATTTTTCTTTACTGGCTTCTAATAAAACCCGCCAAGCTATTTGTCAGTGCCTAATAGTCAGTGAATCTATGTACTTCCAGATATTCCTCTGCTCATACTAAGTTGATGACAAATTGTACTACTTCTAGCTCTTACCAGTAGAAAGATTTATCTTAACCACTGTTTTTTAGGACTCCCCATTGGTGGGGCTATGAAATGGCAGAAACATATACTAGCAAGCGCCACCTTAGTACACTAACCAGTCTCTTAAACAAGGCAAAGACCTTTTCTCCTCTGTCATTCTTCTTTTTTAAGAATAGGAAGTCCTTTATGAGGCCAAGGATATGAGTTAGAAGAAAAGAGGGAAGAAACATGAGAATCTCGTCCACTTATTTATATAAATTGCTGCTTTCCGAATCGGTTTAAAGCTGGACTCCAGTGCACAGTGTCTATCACACAGTTTATAGCTGACCATGCATAATTTTATAAACTGATAGATATCCTATGCAGTTCACTTTTCAATCACTTGTCTTCACTAGGGCAAGTTTATGAAAACATGAGGAGATGTTTTTCAGAGAGAAAATTCTTGGCTCTAAGATGTTCTAGAATTATAGAATTCCCAGCTGCGTCTCTCCTATCAGGCCTTTCTGCTGACTCTTTGTAGTATCTTCATTCACTATGCATACTTAAAGAACCATCACATGTGCTGAGCAATGTAGACTAAGTGCTTTCTCACACATCTTTCATTGACTGCAGAGCTTCTGAGTCCATCTAAAAGCAAACACTTTCAGAGGTACCCAGTAAATGGGTACCTCAGTAAATGGGTGACATTGTATATCATGTTCAGTTATACTCCTAAATGTGATATACAATGTCTGTAAAATCCAAAGACTTTCACCAAACACTGCTCATCTTTCATTAGTATAGGATATGAAAGGTGCAAAAACTCATCCTTTAGTATAGTAAGCATATCGCAGCATATTACAGATGATTTGACTTTTAAAGATTTCAGCCTTTCAAATAACCATTTAATCTCTGCTACTTGTATCTGCCCACCTCTGGCACATATTTTCTTTCTCGATCGTTTAGGATATTTGATTCTCCATACTCACTGGATCCAATTAGCATGATGTAATCAGTACATTGCACCAGTGGAATGTCTAATGAAATATCAAAATCACCAAAGTCCCTACAGAATAAATTATAAAAGAATAAGAAAATTGATATCACTCTCAGGCAATAGTTAGTGTGTACTACTGCCTTTGTCAAATAACAGTTAATTGCTTTTGATTCTCTCTGCTGGTGGAATATCAAGATGTAATTATTCATCACTCAATACTGTGTTGTTGTGTGGAATTTGGGTAAGTTCAGAGTTGTCCACCATCATCCATCTGGTATCTGCAGATGCCAGAAAGACAATTGAATAGGAGGAATGGAGGGCACAGCTACACCAGCAACCTTCAAGTCTTTTATTGGCATCACTAATTACTGTACATCATCATACAAAGCGTTATTGCTTCTAAATTACTATGTTGGCAAAATAGGAAGAAGTGTCCATTTTTTTAAATTTTTTGTTTTTTGAGATGGCATTTCGCTCTTATTGCTCAGGCTAGAGTACAATGGCACTATCTCAGCTCACTGCAACCTCCACCTCCCAGGTTTAAGCAATTCTTCTGCCTCAGCCTCCAAAGTAGCTGAGATTGCAGGCTTGCGCCACCATGCCTGGCTAATTTTTTTTTTTTTTTTTTTGAGACAGAGTCTCACTCTGTTGCCAGGCACCAGGCTGGAGTGCAGTGGCACAATCTCGGCTCACTGCAACCTCCGCCTCCTGGGTTCAAGCAATTCTCCTGCCTCAGCCTTCCGAGTAGCTGGGACTACAGGCACACACCACCACACCCAGCTATTTTTGTATTTTTAGTAGAGATGGGGTTTCACTATGTTGGCCAGGATGGTCTCGATCTCTTGACCTGGTGATCCACCCGCCTCGGCCTCCCAAAGTGCTGGGATTATAGGCCTGAGCAACCGCGCCCGCCTAATTTTGTATTTTTAATAGAGACAGGTTTCTCCAGATTGGTCAGGCTGGTCTTGAACTCGTGACCTCAGGTGATCCTCCCACCTCGAACTCCTAAAGTGCTGGGATTACAGGCATGAGCCACACCTGGCAAAGTGTCTATGTTTTTATGTGGTCTTTCTAACCCTAATAAGTTGTAACCTATAATTATAAACCAAAGGTTTTAGAATTTCTTAATATATCAATCCCAAGTTTATAAATTTTGGCCCAAAAGAAATAACCACAGTTGTGTTGGTGGCCTCGTTTCCCCAACTCTTAAAAAAAAAAAAAAAAGGAAAATATTTAGCATATAGCCTTCAGTATCTTCTACTTTATCTGGAAAACCATGATGGCATTTTTTGTTTCGTGGTGTCAGTGTAAGAAAAGACAATTTATCAATCATTTGTTACAAAGCCTTGACTTTTTTTTGTTCATAATTATGCTGGAAAATGCATGCATGTCCTTTGGCATTACAGGGTTCTTCCTTAAGGAGACCTGATCTCCACCTGTGGAAATGACCTATGGATTTGTGAACTTGAAACTGACAGAAGAACCATGCCTTTCCCTGACTTTTTTCCATGTTTCCCAGCTTTATTGAAAAGTACACTTGGTATACAAAAAACTGCATATAATTAATGTATACAAATTGGTGGATTTGGGCATATCTATACACTTGTGTTACCATCACCACAATCCAGATAATCAACGTGTCCATTCTCTCCCAAACTTTTCTTGTGTCTTTTGTGTGTGTGTGGATGTGTATGCTAAGGATATTTGGCGTGAAGTCTACCCTCTTAAAAAAATGTATACTTCCCAGTTCTTGAGCTTTTATTGATACAAATCAAGTCACACCATATTGGCTATCCATTTCTATTCTAGGTAAACCATGATCTATTTAGTTATTATCACCAAGCCCTGTGGATCAAGTTATCTTGATGGCCTCTCAGGTATTGTTGCCCATTAATAGTAATGTTTTCCTTGTGGATTCTGAAAGGTAAGTTTTGCCATGTCTACTGATTGTTAGGAGGTCCATAGCATTATCCTCCCATTGAAAATACCACCATACAGAGAATGATTACCATTGAAATTCTGAGAAATTTTGGAATCCCCCTTATCAGTGGATTCCTTACTAACTTAGTTCCATTCTTAGGAAACTCTAAGAACGTAATTATGTGGTACTACTTTTGTTACTTTTTCAACGCTGGTTCTCTTCTACAATTCTTGAAAACCTTTATTGAGGTTTTTCAATAGAGAAGTTCATTGAGGGTCAGGCACGGTGGCTTATGCCTGTAAGTCCAGCACTTTGGGAGGGCAAGGTGGGCAGATCATGAGGTCAGGAGATTGAGACCATCCTGGCCAACATGGTGAAAACCTGTCTCTACTAAAAATAAAATTAGTTGAGCATGGTGGTGTGTGCCTGTAGTCCTAGCTACTCAGGAGGCTGAGGCAGGAGCATTGCTTGAAACTGGGAGGCAGAGGTTGCAGTGAGCCAAGACTGCACCACTGCAGTCCAGCCTGGGTGACAGAGTGACACTGTCTCAGAAAAAAAAAAAGTTCACTGAAAACCAGTATAGATGCCACATATGGCTACTAAAAGTTTCCAAGACTAAAAGAAGATAAATTTTTATTACCGTTGGTTCCATGAAAGTATCAGTATCTAGAATATTGTGTCCAACATTTTTTGTGGCAAATTAAGCTTTTAATATCCAACTGGAAAACTATTTTAAGAGATCTAGTTGAAAGAGTCAGGCCTGGAATGTGTTTAAATTTTGGGAATGTACACCAAGTTGGGTGGTATTGATTTGCTTCCAGGAAACAAATCCAGTTGCGACCCAGTAAGCTGTGTGTATGAGGAGGAGGAAGGACAATGTTGGCAAGATAAGTTCTCAGAGAAGTAACTGATTCAATCCATTCTCATATCAAGGCCCTAACCAAGTGAACAGGGGTTTAAGGAATTTTTCCAAGTTGTACAGAGACAGAGAGATAGGAAAAGCAAAGCTAAAGTTCATCATAAAAATGAAACAAAGTAGCAGAGAAACACAGATTTTTATTACCAGTATCTCCAGTTGACAACGGCTTGTAAATCTAATCTAGAACAAAAATAATAGTATTTTTGGACTCTGCATTTTCTTGATAATTAAAAACATAAACCTTTTTTTATGTCAGACACAATTGGCAATTCTAAGGCAAGGCTGACATATTTTGGCAGGTCTAAGAAGTAAAAAACTAATAAAATAATTCCTGATCCTTAGTTCTGCTTGTGCATGTGTTTCTTTGAAACAACATTAAGTGAAATTATTATAAAATTAGAACATCTTGCCTAAATTGTAAATATGCATTTTTCTAGTAATTCATTTGATGTTTAGATTGACATGTTATGGCTTATATGTAAAATAACTTCTAAATAAATGTCACCTATACCATTTTCCAGGGCCTACAAAGAAAAAAATGTAACATTAACTAAAATTTTCCATTTTTAATCAATTGTTAACTAAATATATACCACTCTGAAAATGCTTATTGTATAACTTAGAAGTTTCTGGAGGTTTTGAAGATGTAAGATACTAAGCTAATATGAGAATATTTATATAATCATTATAAAATTAAAGAGAAACTAACATATTTTTTCAAAATTTTGGCTTGAAATATCTTGAGTTTTATGTGTAAATATTTTGAATCTTTAAATAAATAATTAAAATATCTTAAAATAATAGTTTCTATCTCAAATCAACAGATAAAGAAACCTAGAATTTTGTAATTAAAACCTATTAGTATTTCGGAGAAATGTGGATCAATATCATTTTGGTTTAATCTTCATGTAGGCAGAATATATTAATTTTTATTCAGTGTTAGTGAAGATGTTATGAAGGCACATATGCTTCTGAATGTGTTATCTTCTGTTGCCTACGTTAGAGCATTAAAGAATGCCAGGTCAAGTGTGTCATCCTTAGCAAAATTGAAACCAGGGTGTCTCAGGTCAATCAGTATCACATACATTACTAAGGGACTGGAAGATTTAACCAATGAGCTGAGACAGAGATGGACACTTTGAGGAAAACATATTATTCCACCTCTTCACTTTCCTGGGTTGCATGTACTCTAGCTTATTTACTCTGATTACTCTTTTTAATAAATTATTCAGCTCTGTCGAATTTACTGTTGAAACAATTTATAGCATTTTTAAATTCCAAAACAATGTTTTCATTTCCATTAGTTCTCTTGGGCTCTTTTTCCATGTGTGAGTTTTAAATAGTCTCTGATACTTGGTTGTTATTGAATGCCTTGTTAATATGTTTTATCACTTTATAATCATTATTTAAAGATCTTTTCCAAGAAGAGTTCTATTCTGTAAAACCCGTGAAATGTAATTTCTCCTTTTAGTTGGATCTTGTCTTTTATTCATTATATAATAGATTATTCAATAAAACAAAGATTGGACAATACCTGCTAATGGACTTATGATTAACTTTATAGAGAGAATTGGCAGGAGTAAGCCAGGAGTACTATGGGCTATGAGGCCCTGGGGAGAGAAAGATTTCAGGAACAGCTCCCATGATTGTAGCCTGATTAAGTTTGTAGGAAACAATGCCATTTACTGAAACAGGGAAGAAGTGGGATTTAGGGCAGATGTGAAAAAAGGAAACAGACATTTCAATTTTTGAATAAATTATGATAGTAATCTAAGCAATTTTGTGTGCAATTCTGAGTTCATAAGAATGTTTGCCTTGAAGCTAGCTATTTAATGGATTATTTATTTCTAATCCTACAAATGAGCCTCCACTAACTGAAGTGATTCACATATATTTGTGTTCTTTGCCACTAAAAGAATCTAACAAATAAACTTACCAAATTTAGGAAATGACTATGTATGGCCATGAATGTAAAAGAGACAGTGTTTTCATTGGGTTGTTTTTTTTCTTCTTCTTTTTTGGTACACATGTTGTCAGCAGAAAAAATAGTAGTCAAATATAAATTTTAAAATATGTAGAATTCTTAAGAGTTAAGTTAAATTTCGTGTTTAATTTGACACACTTTAACATGCTAAGAGTAAATTTCAAATTTTAAGGATCAGAATTGAGATAATTGATGTTAGTAAAAGTCTATGAAAAACATTTAATTATAAAGGTTTATCAGTTTTTGGGTATCCAGATATGAAGAAGTCTTTATCTTCCCAATTATGAGGAAACTTCACTCTACTTAAACTAGAGTGGTTTATGTTCTCTGCAACCGAACCCTGAAGGACAACACTCAAAGGGGAAATTGATGTGAAATAAAATGCCGAACTTCAAGAAATTGGTAGTGATGGAGGTCTATTTCTGTCTTATTTACATATGACCTATGTGAAGTATTTGAAGCCAGAGGAAGTTTGCAAAGGCACACAGTGCCAGAGAAAAATTCCATCTGAGTATATCAATTATGTATGAGTAAGTATAAGAAATATTTTTAAAGTACAGTTTTATATGCCAAGGAATAATAGTAGAGTGTTGTAAGACATCATCTTAGCAACATCATCTTAGATTAGAAAAAATGCCAAAATGGATGAGTTCTGGGGATATCAACCATGATTTTACTGTTTGTATGAGGCCCTGTTTTTATACAGAAAGACAGTGGATAGCAGTGCAATTTTAAGCAAAGGGAGATCTGTTTTTAGTGAAAATGAGTAAGCACCTTGCTATTCCTCCCAACCCTGAAACTTTTGACTATGTGCCAGTATGTACTTGAAAAGGTCCTTGAGGTGGAAGCTGGACATAGCCAGGACAAAAAGTGGTGCATTTCAGAGCTCTTTGGAGAGAAAGGGAGGAGAGGTGGATTCACAACTCTGTTAATTCACATTTACCATTTTACAACATTTAACATTTTGCAACATTTAACCATTTTTATTAAACAATGTGATATAAAGCACACAGATATTTTCATATACTTTGAGGTTACTGTTAAAATTATTTATTAGATTAAAAAAATGATAACTAGAACTTTTGCATTATACAGATTAAAAGATACACCATTATACTCGACAAATTTTGTTCATGAATAGATTCGTATTTGAAAATTTTTGTTTAGGAATAATTTGGAATGTATAACTCAGAAAATATAACATTTCTAAATTTGAGTAGATTGTAAAAGCAATCAAATATGTAGAAGAGTGGTTAATGATTTATTTCTTCAATGTGCAATAAAATTACCAGAGCCATGAAACTTATCAATAACAAAAACATTTCTTGACAATAAAATAAATGCCTAATATAATGGAAAATGAAGTCATACTCATATAATTTGCTCTAGATTTAGCTGTGTTACATTCAGCAGGAAGTTGTCACAGAGCAATGAACCTGCAGTACACACAGATGGCCCTGTTTGTAGGAATAGATGTCTCTACTCACCTGTAACAGCAGATCAACACTTTATTCTTCTTATTCTCTCTAGAATGTTGAGTTACTACTTTTCCATGTAGAAACCGAATATGCACTTACATTTGTCTTTAACTTTTGGAAGTAAATTAATTGAATTAGTTTGAATTATAATTATTCTATTGACAAAATCATTTTAATATTATTTAATTAATTTGATTCATACTTTAACCTTTATGGTAGTTAGAAAATGTCTTATTATAGATACGTATGCATTAGGAAACTCACCCAGAAAAATCAACATTATTCCGCTTTTAAATTACAAACAAGAATCAACAAAATAAATCATTTGGTTACAAAATGATGCTGTACTATTTTGCTACACATGTTATTAACTTGTAGGTACATGAGTTTGTGCTTAAACATGACTAAAACTATTTTACTATTAGTTAAAATAAATCAGTTAAATACTTCATTTGCCAGGCATGGTAGCTCACACCTGTAATCTCAGCAATTTGGAAAGCCAAGGTAGGAGGGTTGCTTGAGCCCAAAAGTTTGAGACCAGAGTGGGCAACATAGTTAGACCTTGCCTCTAGAAAATTTTAAAAATTAGCTGGGTATGGTGGTGGATGCCTGTGGTCCCAACTGTTTGGGGCATGAGGTGAGAGGGTCTCTTGAGCCGGGGAAGTTGAGGATCCAGTGATATCTTTATCCTACCACCATACTCCAGCCTGGGTGACAGAGTGAGACCCTACCTCAAAATAATAATAATAATAATAAACACTTTAATTCACTTTTAAAGATCCAATACAATATTTTTGTCTCACCATCACCTTCATAATTTGTGGATTTGTTTTTCTTTTTTAACTTTATGTAATAAAAAGCAAAAGAAACATTAGAGCAGCAAGGAAGTTAGAAGGGAAGAAATAATCACAAGTTATTTGTACCTTGTCCATAAGATGGTTAAAGACCTCTTTTAGACTTTCCTAAAATTAGTTTGGAAATGTGATTATGTCTCACATGACGAGAGAGAGAAAATGCCAAGACTTCTGTCTAGAATATCTTGTCCTTACTTGACTCTTTTGAATTCCCCAAATGTTACTTCCAATCTCAGTTCATATTCTGAGAAAGATTTTCTAATTCACTCCCCAATTAACAGTGTGATAATCTCTCCTTCTTGATATACTTTTAGCATTATTTACTTATCTCCTATAATGGACATTGTGACTATCATTATTATTATTACTTTATCATTTATATCATGCGCCATTGCGTATCAGTGATAAAATTCTGCGTTCCAGGTGATTATAGCTCTCCATTCTTTTTCCCGTTTTTGAATTCCCCAAACCTTACTTCCAATCTCAGTTCATATTCTGAGAAAGATTTTCTAATTCACTCCCTAAATTACCAGTGTGATAATCTCTCCTTCTTAATGTATTTTTAGCATTATTTACTTATCTCCCATAATGGACATATTGATTATGATAATTATTCCTTTATTATTTATATTATGTGCCAATGTGTATCAGTGATGCAATTCTGAGTTCCAGGTGATTATGGCTCGCCATTCTTTCCTTTGTCAGTTTTGGGATGGGTAGGACAGTATCACTTTGGCAGAGAAAAAAGGAAAAAATATTATTCATCTTTGAATTATTGCTTCAATCAATTCTGAAGCTCATCTTCTTAATACTTCTATATTTTTCTTAGTTTTAATGGATTCACAGTTCTATTCAGACAAAGTGTCATAAAATGTATATATTTATAAAGTTCCATGAGCTATTCTTAGAACTTATATGAACAATCTTAACCCAGTATCTTACAACTTATGAAGTTGATAATAAATGTCTCCATTATTGTGATTAGGAAACTGAGGCCTAGAAAGGTTAAAAACATACCCAAGTACATATACACGTGAGTGGCAGAGCCAGAATTCCAATTCAGGCAGTTTGGTATAATGTTCATTCCTTGTAAACAACATGCCATATTGCTTCCACTGGCTCACATCTCACTGTATGTGTCTACCTTTGCACTTTAGTTCTTTAAAGATAACTACCTGCACTTTAGTTCTTTGAAGATAACTTTTTTATTGTGTTTATTGGTCTATATATTTCCAATATTCAGCATCATGCTTGAAACATAATCAAATGTACTATTATGGGCAATATGGGGACTGTTTCTTCTCAGAGAAAAATTACTGAGTAATAATCTACTCATTAATTGCTCCAGAAAAAAGAAAAGAAAAATTAACTAGAAAAAGTAAAAAACCACTGTCATTATTTTTGTCTACCCCCTTCTCCAATGGCGTCTGTCCTAAATATTCTTAAATGCTTGTTTCCAACATGTTTTGAAGATATTATTTTAGTTTATAAAATAGTAGCATTTGAATAGCCTGGTAGTTAATAGCCTCATCTTGCTCTATTATGTATTCTTTAATTCAAAAATTATTAAATACTTGCTAAGTATGTATTGAACAGTGCTGTGGAGTCAATATTAAGTCTATTTCAATATTGCCTCTTGATATTATGCAGAAGGTTATTTATTTATTTAATTAATTAGAGACAGGATCTCCCTCTGTAGCTCAGGCTGGAATACAGTGGGGTAACATTGGCTCGCTGCAACCTCTGCCTCCCGGGATCAAGCAATTCTCCTGCCTCCGCCTCCTGCGTAGCTGTGATTACAATTATGCACCACCAGGCCTGGCTAATTTTTGTATTTTTAGTAGAGATGGGGTTTTGCCTTGTTGGCCAGGCTAGTATCGAACTTCTGACCTTAGGTGATCCACCAGTCTTGGCCTCTCAAAGTTCTGGGACTACAGGCATAAACCATTGCACCTGGCCAGGAGGTAATTTTAGAAATTATGTTAACAGTTGGCCTGAGGAAATATTCACATGGTGACCCCTTACTGTCATATTCCACTGTCTCAGAGAAGTCAGCTATAGTCAGGGGTTTTTGAGTTATTCTACTCCTATAAATAATATAAGAAATAATAGTCTTTAGTGGTTGGTTGGTTCAGTGGTTTGAGTTTTAGTCTTCAGAAGGAATATGGAAGAGAGAGATGAGACAAAAAAATATCTTTAATATTCCAATAGATATTTTACTGCAGCTAAAGTTAGTTATAGTTCTACATTTTAGTTACTGTTTTTTATTGATAATTCATCTTTTTGTTGAAAGCAATACTATTTCTTCTGAGTAAAATATCACTGTGAATCAAAGACTTAAAACTGTTATTAGCATAAATGTTTTCTCCATTAAGTCTTACAACACTAAATAGCATTATTTTCATTGTTCATGTCTTAATAATTACAATGTGGCTTTTTAGTGCTAACTTCTGTAATAAAAAGGAAATATATGAACATATTTAATTGAAAATTATAATACCAAAGATGCATTTTACTTGTCTTACCTAAAACAGTTTCTTGTTTTCTATGTTATAGTATGCTACTTTAAAGAAGACATTATTTTCTATTTTTTCATAAAATATGTATCTTACGGAGAAAATTAAATATACATGCTGTTTATTTTAAAAAATTATTGAGATTTAAACAAATAAACTTATTATTTACAGCAGTATTAGTTTTACAGGATAATGAGTGATAGTACAGAGAATTCCCATTTACCCTCTTACATCCCTTCAGTTTCCCCCATTTTTAGGGTTCAGTAGTATATTGTACATTCTATGGGTTCTGTCAAGTGTATAATATCATGTATCCACCATTATTTATTATACAGGATAGCTACACTACACTAATATTCTTTTGTATTCCACCAATTTACCTCTCCCTTCCTCTTGCTGAATCTCCATCAACCACTGACCCAACTTTACTATCTCTATTTCACCTTTCTGAAAAGTCATTTGGTTGGAATCATATATGTAGCATTAAATATTTCCAGATTGGCTTCTTTTCCTTTGCAGGATGCATTTATGGTACTCCATGTCTTTTCATGGCTAGTATCTTACTTTTTTTTATTAGCACATGATATGCACAGTTTATTTATTCATTTATCTGTTGAAGGACACTGTATTAATCAGTGTTCTCCAGAGAAACAGTTAATAGGATATATGTGTTTATCTGCCTGCCAGCATGTCTGTTTGTTTCTTTATTTATTAGAAAGGGTGGGCTCAGTCTACCAATTTAAATGTAAATCTCATCCAAAAACACCTTCACAGACACACCCAAATAATGTTTGACTGAATTATCTGTGGACTCCATGACTCTATGACCCAGTCAATTTGACACAAAAAATGACCCATCACAAACATCTTGGCTGCCTCCCAGTATGGAAATCAGAAATAAGTTTTCTGTAAACATTACATAACATTTTTGTGTGTGTGGATGTAAGTTTGTAAATAATTTGAGTAAATGCCAAAAAGTGTAGTTGCTGGAGCATATAGTGAGACTATGTTTAGTTTTGTAAGAAAATATTAAACCATCTTCCAAGGTGAATGTACCATTTTGCATTCCCAATAACAATGAATGAGAGTTCCTGTACAAGCATGTGCTGCTGTCAATGTTTTGAATTTTAGCCGTTCTAATAAATGTGTAATGATATTGCATTATTATATTTAATTTTTAACTCTCTGTATCGTATGGACCATAATTTGAATGTTTGTTTGCCATCTGTATATCTTTTCTGGTGAGGAGTCTATTCAGATCTATTGCCTCCTTTTAAATTGGGCTGTTCATTTTCTTGTTGTTGACTTTTAAATGTTCTTTCTGTGTTTTGGACACAAGTTCTTTGTATGACTTTCTCCCTGTCTGTTATTTGTAATTTCATTTTTTAAAAAGTGTGATGGTTTTTAATTTTAATGAATATCTATTTATCCAGTTTTTTTCTTTCATATATCCTGCTTTTGTTGTACCTAAAAAGTCGTTATTAAGCCCCAAGTCACCTAGATTTTCTCATACACTACCTTCTAGGAGTTGTATAGTTCTGTTTTACATTTCGGTATGAGCTCTATGTCTAGATTATTTTTTTCTTGCATATTCATTGTTTGAAAATTTTACCCTTTCTTGATTAAATTGCTTTCAGTTTTTCATCAAAGATCAGTAGACTATATTTGTTTTGGTCTACTGCTGGGTTGTCTGTTTCGTTCCATTGATCTATTTATCTATTATTTTGTCAGTATCAACTACACTGATTATCATAAGTCTTGAACTATACTAGTGTCAACCCTCAACAGTCTTTGTTCTGCTTCTTTAATATCTTTGATTATTCTGTGTCTTTAGCCTTTCAACACAAACTGAGAATCACATTGTTCATATCCACAAAAAGCATGCCAGGATTTTGACTGAGATTATATTGACTTTATAGATGACATTAGAAGAATCCTACATCTTGACAATGTTGAGACTTCCTACCCACATATGCAAAATATTTCTCCATTTATTTAGATTTCTTTCATTGGTGCATTGTAGTTTTCTTCTTAGAGATCTTATGCACATTTTGTTAAATATATATATAAGTATTTATTTTTTTGAAAATATAAATGGTATTATATATTTAATTTTCAAATTTCACTGTTCATTGATGGGATATAAGAAAACAATTGACTATAATGTATTAACCTTGTATCTTATTATTTTGCTATAATTGTATATTCCTGTTTTTTTATTGTTGTTGATTGTTTCAGATTTTCTACATAAATGGCAATGTTATCTGTGAGCAAATACAGTTTTATTTCTTTATACCTATATGTATCTGTATCTATATGTAAGTATGTATGTATGTATCTATCTATCAACCTGCCTACCATCTATTATTTTCTTTTCCTGTCTAATGGAATTATCTGGAACATATTATATCATATTAAAATCAAACTTTGTTGCTCCTGCAACAACAAAAATGAGCTATATGTGACTATGCCTTATTGCTTATTTCTCTCTACAGTTGATGACCAAATAGCTTGAAAAATAACTATGTTGGAAAACCTTCTATGTACTTATGTTTTTTTTTTTTGTTGTTGTTGTTTGTTTGTTGTTTGTTTCTGAGATGGAGTTTTGCTATTGTTGCCCAGGCTAGCATGCCATGGCTGAATCTCAGCTCACTGCAACCTACTCCTGCTGGGTTCAAGTGATTCTCCTGCCTCAGCCTCCTGAGTTAGCTGGGATTACAGCCATAAGCCACCACACCTGGCTAATTTTTTCTATTTTTAGTAGAGACAGGGTTTCTCCATGTTGGTCAGGCTAGTCTCGAACTCCCAACCTCAGGTGATCTTCCTGCGTCAGCATCCCAAAGTGCTGGGATTACAGGCGTGAGCCACCGTGCAGAGCCTATACTTTAGTTTTTAAACAAAATAAAACTCAACAATAACTTGAATTTGTGAGAAAAATATTGGTTTAAAAATTAGAGAATGCATGTCATAGGAAACGATATAACTAATAATATATAAGAAAAAAGATTACATACAATGTATTATTTATTTATATGAAAGCAATCCTTTCTTAATGTAATTTTCATGTTAATTGTGTCATTTCATTCACTATCTAATGTGCAGTTGGAAAGTTTGAAAAAGCTAGTTTATATTCACAACAAAACAAAGACTTGAGAATGATTTGACCTTAGAAATTCATTATGCATTATCAGTTATATTGGTAAAATTAACTAAAAAAGCATGGTTCTTCTATTGAAAAATCATCTCACACTTAATGGTCTATTGTGTATTCTCTATACTTAGTAAACAACATACTACATATTAAGAAGACCCCACTTAATCTGGGATATTTTGAAAGGCCTTAAGGTTTCGGATAAATGGTAGATATAATGAATAATTTATTTTAGTAGAATTGATAGTTAAAGATTTATGTCTAGCTAGCTTAAATTAAAAAATAATACTTTCATGATAGAGGTACTTAATACTAGGAAAGTATTATGAAATTAGGATCAGAACAAAACATTATCTTCAAACAGTAAACATACAACTATATACAGATACAGCTACTTTCTCCCTGTAAAGATTTTATGGAACTGCTGTATCATTCTGTATTTGCATTTACCTTATAAGATGTTTGGCTTACAGTAATTTGGCTGTTATATCCAGTGGGCTCTCCATATCCTTGGGTTCTGCATCTGTGGATTCAATAAACCTCAAATAGAAAATGTTTGGGGAAAAGTGGATAGTTATATCCATACCAAACATATATACACTTTTGCTCATCATTTTTAAACAAATACAACTATTTATATAGTATTTACATCATATTAGGTAGTATAAGTAATCTAGAGATGATTTAAAGTAGCCAACACTATGGGTAGGTTGTATGCAAAAGCACCATACATAAGGTACATGAACGTCTGTGAACCGCAATGTCTAGAAGGAATCTCACCACAACCAAACCACCACAGATACCAAGAAATGACTGTGTAGACTTTTCAGAGCAATTTCTTTTCCAGGTATAATAAGCATGACTTCAATTTATTGTGGAATTTGTAAAAAGAATAATATACACCTTTTACATTAAAGTTACAAACTTTTTTCTTATCCTACTAACATATCCTCTAATCAAAATAAATAAAAATATATGAATTGGTTTAAGTTAAACACTCTTGTAAAGTTTCTTATACATATTTTTGCATAATAAAAAGCATTGCTACCATATGGTGTTCAATCTATTTGTGTGTCCTACGTAATCTTATGAACTCTTTTTGTATATTTTGTTACCAAGTCCTTCATGAATTTATTACTATTGCTCTTGTTACCTATCCACATTTTCTCCATAGTCTTGTAAACAGATGACAGTCACAAACATATTCTAACATTCTCATTCTATCTCTGTTTTGTAGTATTGATACAACCATGCCACTACCACAGTTTATGCTGTATATGAACTAGAACAAACATTTTTTAAGTTCATACATTTTCAGGTGGCTCTGTTAATGTTTGAGAGCTGGTAAATATCTTAAAAATTATATAAGAAATTCTTCCTGATAAAATATTAACACCAACATATTCTCTTGATCACTCAACATAATTAGTTCTCAAAAAGTCAATAATAATACATTATTTATTTTATCAACAATTACAAGAATATTTACTGAATGCTTAATGGCCTTGTGTATCTATTATTTCATTAAACCAACATGGCAGACATTATTATTATCTACTTTTTAGAGATGGAGAAATTGGAGTTTCTAGATGGCTATCTTGCTCAGGAGTTATAAAGCAGGTTAGTGATGCAAATAATTTTTAATTCAGAGATACTGATTTAGAGAAAAAGTCTAATCATTACACTGCTCTTGTTTCTTTATGAACACTTGACAATTATTTTCTAATATGTATTTTTGCTGATTTCATTGATATTGTAGATATCAAGGAAAAAAGGGATCTTTCATGAGCAGAAAAACGTTGAATAGTTATCTGATGGTATGCAACAAAGTCTCACCACCATCATCACCACCCTCAACATACTAGTTCTCTACTAGGCTGAAAGCTGCTTAAAAATGGAGCTCATGGGCTGGGCGCGGTGGCTCACGCCTGTAATCCCAGCTCTTTGGGAGGCTGAGGCGGGTGGATCATGAGGTCAAGAAACTGAGACCATCCTGGTCAACATGGTGAAACCCCGTCTCTACTAAAAATACAAAAAATTAGCTGGGCATGGTGGCACGTGCCTGTAATCCCAGCTACCCAGGGGGCTGTGGCAGGAGAATTGCCTGAACCCAGGAAGTGGAGGTTGTGGTCAGCCGAGATCGCGCCATTGCACTCCAGCCTGGGTAACAAGAGCAAAACTCCGTCTCAAAAAAATAAATAAATAAAAAATAAAAAAATAAAAATGGAGGTCATGAACACTTTATCATGAGTGTCTAAATTGATCCTTCTCAGTGTGTTTAGTATACTGTACACATTAATTAAAATTTTTGCATACCTATTTTGTTAGAAAGCAAAAAGAGATTGCCTCTGATAGACAATAAAATTTTCATTCCAAATTTCAAAGGAGAGTTTTATTTTTTTTGTCATTATCACTTGACTCTAAGAGACATTTTAGAAATGTATATTCAATTTTTCTTTTTTTTTGAGATTTGAGAGACAGAGAACAGACTATGGAGGTCATACCCTATGATAGAAATAATTCTTTGTTTTTATGGCTCAACATAATTGAAAATAATCAATATTGGAAAGGTAATCTCACTATGACATTTCTATACAGATGAGTAAGCCTGTGTGGGTAATAATAACTTAACTGCCTCAGAGGTCAAATGCACATCATTGTAAGCAAGTGTAATTTTCATAATTAAAAATTGCAGCTTTATTTTACATTTTTAACTCCCACTCCTTTTCAGTAGTAAATGGAGATGGAAATAGTAAACAGAGGTAATTAGATGAATAGTATGGTCCAGTGATTTCTACTTGGATTGTAGCTCTGTTTGAATTTTCTGATGCTCCTTCCAGTATCTCAAATGGCTTCAGGTTGTCAGATGGCTTCAGGTAGCTGTTATTGGAATAAATTTTGTTATTTAGTCCACAGGTGGTGATCAGGTGTGAACAGCTCTGCAACAATACTTTCTTCACACTTGACAGATGTGTGGAGCTTTGTAGAGTATAAATGGTATCTGGTGAAACAGTGTTGCTGTGGAAGGTACTTTGCAACAAAGGACATGGCATAGTTATTAAACCAGTTAGATTTCATTATATCAGTTCTTATTCAGGCATTCTGTAGACTCTAAGAGGTTATTTAGCACAAAGATGGGAAGTGAAGGCTGTATTACTAGTCACTGAAATGAGTATCAGTGATATCTGGTTGCTCTGGGTAGTATTCTATAATTAACTAATTAGGTATAATATTTTGGAAAAAAATTACAGGCATGGCTTAGAATATGAGATAATAGATACTTATTAAATATTAGACTCCCATTTTTTTCTGAAAGTGAATAGCTATAATAACATCAGCAAATACAAATTTACCAAGTATCCTGTTTTTTTCTGGAAGTTGTTTCATAAAAGCATGAAAGATATTTAAAGACATAAGGCATAATTGTGGATGTGAAAGTCTTTAAAATTTGGCCAGGCACAGTGGCTCATGCCTGTAAGCCCAGCACTTTGGGAGGTTGGGGCACGTGGATCACGAGGTCCAGAGTTCGAGACCAGCCTGACTAACATGTTGAAACCCCATCTCTACTAAAAATCCAAAAATTAGTCAGGCATGGTGGCCCACATCTGTAATCCCAGCTACTCAGGTGGCTGAGGCAAGAGAATCCCTTAACCTGGGAGGTGGAGTTTGCAGTGAGCTGAGATGTAGCCATTGCACTCCAGCCTGGGCAACAGAGCAAGACTCCATCTCAAAAAAAAAAAAAAATTAATTGAGTATGCAAAATAACTATATATCACAAATTATTGTATATAATTTGTACTGGGGAATAGTCTTTACCTACATGTCTTTGGGTGCTTAAATTGTCAGATTATGTTCAGATTCAATGACTAGACCAAAATTTTATTTTTCAAAATTAAATCTCATCTCTTATTTTGAAAAATCTTTTGGTGAAACTATTGTATTATGTTTGTTGTAAATATAATACCTCATTTCGAAGACTCTTGGGGCCCATCAGGCTTTGCAGGGCATGTTTGAGGAATGTATATTGTTCATCATACCCAAACTAGAATGTGTAACAGAATCTCCATTTGAGAAGAATTAATGAAAACATCTTGACATTGTGATTATGGACATCTGTCTTTGTTTACATTCATCTCAACTGAATGCAGAAAATGTCAAAGAAAGAATGTGGGGGGTGAAAATTGTGTATCTTTCGGTTTTACTTTCATTGCATAGCACAAAGGATGAAAAGGCATTGTGCTTCTTGTGTGGTAAGCATTTAGCTAACAGATGCATAAAACAAACAGAGCTGAAATGAAATGTTTTATTGCCCCATTTTGGACCATATGCATTTTTGCTGCTTTTGTTATTGTTGTTGTTGTTGTTTAAATGATTAGAAATGTCTGGAACTTCACCAAAATCTGGATCTGTACCAACACAGAACTTTGTCTTAAAACATCTTACAATTTTGCTTATTCTCTTGCCAAACAAAAGAAGTCACACATGTTTGGATAGGATTAGAGAAGCGAGAGAACTGAAAATAAGAAGGACAATATTTTCATTAAAATACTTTAATTTTTTTGTCCCATTACAATAAAGAAAAATAGAAAATACTTTGATGAAAAACATAACCACACAAAGTAATCTGACTATTCAAATGAAACCATAAATATCCTCAGTTAATATATATTTATATATTATATACATATTTTAATACATTTTGAACTGAGGATATTTATAATATTGAAGTATATCCTTTTATTATCAGTACAAATGGATAGCAACACTCACATTTTGTTTTATACATGTATAATTGTTATCTAATTATATGTAATTATCATAAACAGTTGTGTTCTTGATATTTATGCTTCCAAAATCAGCTTGCATTTTGACTGACTCTTATTTTTCAGATAAATCTGAAATCCAGAGCATTTTTATAGTAGTGTACATTATCTTAATTCAATTAGGAGATGCAGCAAACTCCAGTTTCAAACGTATTTGAATACAACCTTGCAATTCTTTCTTTTTCATGTATTTTAATGCTGTAGAGTTTCATAATTTCTTCTGTTTAATTAATGTCTAATGAAAAAATGAGGGGGTAATTTTTGAATTCTTACACTGAAATTCAATTTTAGGATGACTGTGTTAACATTTCATGCAATAATTGGTCTTAATATAAAAAATATTATTTTCTATTTTAGAAATAATTTACTGATGTCTTCCTGTGTTAAAAAATATATTAGCATTCTTGGCCAGGCGTGGTGTCTCACGCCTGTAATCCCAGTATTTTGGGAGGCCGAGGCAGGAGATCACCTGAGGTTGGAGTTTGAGACTAGTCTGACCAACAAGGAGAAACCTCATCTCTACTAAAAATACAAAAATTAGTTTGGTGTGGTGGCACATGCCTGTGATCCCAGCTAACTCGGGAGGCTGAGGCAGGAGACTTGCTTGAATCCGAGAGGCAGAGGTTGTGGTGAGCCGAGATTGAGCCATTGAACTCCAAACAGGGCAACAACAGCAAGACTCTGTCTCAAATATATATATATATATATATATATATATATATATATATATATGAGCATTCTTACCATCTCCCTCCCCAAGCATGTTCTTTTCCTCTATCTAACTTACCAATATTGTTTGCTACAGGGTTTAGTTAAGGCAATATTTGGTGTTTACATTTCTGTGTTTATTTATGAACATCTGGTTAACCACTGACACATGTTGATTAGTGCTAGAGGCATGACAGCAGCATCAGCCTCAACTGGCAGCTTTTCAGTTGAAGTAGTAAGTCTGGGAGACATTCCTAAAATTTCAGTTGGAATCTACACATTAGCAAGATTTCCAAGGTAGGCTTTTGAAGATTCTGATTTAGTAGATCTTAAGTATGACTTGAGATCAAAATTATCTAAATATCTCCAAAAATGTCTTAAATGATGCCAGTGCTCTGATTCCCCAAATACCCACTGTAGCAAAAAGGTAGGAAACCATAATTACCTTTTATTTTTGTATAACATTTTCTAACAACTACATTAAAATTATCTTTTTTCTATTTATTTTTTAAATAAATATCTGTCAATAATTCAGGCCTGTATTTTCTGACAGAACTCAAAGTTGCATATATAGTCAAATGCACCACGTTAGAGATTTTTCTTCTTCTTTTTTCCCCCTTCCCTCTGGGAAAAAAAAAAAAAACCCTTGCAATGTTATATGGGCCCTTCTCTTCTGATTTAGAAAGGTTGAGAGCTTCACATCAGACTCTGCTGTAGTCATAGGTCACCATTAACTAGCATCAGAACCTGGACAGCCATAGAATTTATGGGACATAGTGAATATGAAAACCCTCTTTCAGAAAGCAAGAAAAAAGTGTCAATAATGAAACTAAAATATAAAACTTACATTGTTTCTTCTGTAGTTTCATTTATCTGTCTCTTTCTCATTGTCATGGTATTTTTTAAGTGTTCTTTTGATGTCATTCTAAGTTTAAAAAATGAGATTATTCACATAAAATTTTACTGTTCATCTTTATATTATGCAATGCCTGCTTTATATACATATATAATAGCTTGTAATTCATGTGAGGAATCACCAAAGTTACTTAAATTTTATTGCATCATTTGTAAACTCACATAAATCTCATTCAGGTAAGTAACATGAAAAAGTAGAATTCCTTGATCATTCTTGTTTCTTAGAATGTGATTAACTTTTCACGCTTTCTCTCTCTCTCTCCGTGTCTGTGTGTGGTGTGTGTGTGTGTGTGTGTGTGTGCGCGTGCAGAGATCATGTCACCACTTGTCTCAAACTCCTGGCCTTAAGGGATCCTCTTGCCTCTGTGTCCCAAGGTGCTGGGATGACAGGCATAGTCTACCATGCGTGGCATTTTATGTGCTTTCAAAACAAGTGCTGGTTCAAAAGGAATGTGTTGCTTCTCAGGCTATCAGTGCCCCACTTAATCGTTTATGCAACACAGTTACCTTGCACTAGCTGGGGGTCTGGCCAAACTCCAGTGCCTCTTGTGACCTCCAGATGTGTGCTCCTGAGGCATGTAGAATTTTATATACAAATGGAATGTTACAGAATTGTGAACACATATTGCACATATATTTTCTCCTTATGTACACAGACATTCAATGTCCTATAGGGTGTCACTTACAAAAGGTCAATTATAGAATTATTAAGAATGTCAGAGCCAGGTTTGGTGGCTCACATCTGTAATCCCAGCACTTTGGGAAGCTGAGGCAGGCAGATCACGAGGTCAGGAGTTCGAGACAACATGGTGAAACTCCGTCTCTACTAAAAATACAAAAATTAGTCAGGAATGTTGGCATGCGCCTGTAATCCCAGCTATTGAGAGGCTGAGGCAGGAGAATCACTTGGACCTAGCAGGTGGAGGTTGCAGTGATCCAAGATCATACCACTGTACTCTAGCTGGGACAACAGAGAGAGAGACTCTATATCACACACACACACAAAAAGACAAAGCAAATGAAAAATCAAACAACAAAGATTATCGCTATGATCTTAAAGGAAAATTTCCGGGGGCATTCAGACTTGAACATTTTTCTTAGCAGTGACACTATAATATTATCTATTACAAATTTACATTATTTAGAATTCCTTGTAGTGAATCTTCTTTGTTTAACCTAGTCATCTGATAAAAGATTTAATAATAATAATTTGGATATATAATTTAATAATAATAATTGGTATATATAACAGTTTGAATTTAGAAAATGAATTTATGTAATTTGTAAGTAAAATAATTCTTAATAATTATATACAATTTTTAGCATTCATATATAGTCTTGTATAGTTCAAAATACAGTGAAAACAATTATTGTAATGAAATTTTAAAATGAACAAAGGTAGACATAGTCAACACTATACCTGTACTTCTAATAGAGCAATATTCTTCCTCTCATTATAGTTATTAAAAATTTATGATTATGTTTTTTCTGTATTTATTATAATGTTCAAAAAGCATTCAGTATTTTTCAGTAAATCATATGAAATTATCATTTCAACCACTTTATTATCTTGACTAAATAGAAGCAATAGGGAAATATTTAAAATATATAACAACTTCTGGCCCAACAAGGACAGGCACTGACTTTAAACAAGCTTTAAGATGGAGCCAGTGTATACAGGTTCAGAATCATCTGCAGATCCAGCAGATGTGGGGCAGAATACTAGTTTAGGAATAATGAAGATTACTTTCAGAAAAAAAGTGTCCTTAGACCAATAAAATATACGCATTAATAAAGAGTCTAGGAGACCTAAGTAACAGACTCTGGTTTGCAGGTTTTGGAAAAGCATATATTACATTTTCACTGTGAGTATGGTCTATATTTCCTGTTTACTGTATACATTAAACATGAGAACAGTATTAGGGAATTGTGGCATCCAATATTAATTTGCTGATGAAAATTATAATTTTAAAATATTTTTATAGTGAAAATAAAACATTAATCAAATATAACGAAATGATAGAATAAAATGAACACTATTTTTTCTTTAAAATTTGTAATTCTGCTTCCGTATGGAAAAAACAAAAATTGTAAATCTAACTTACATAAACCACAGAAAAACTATGTACATTATTTTGCCATTTTAGTTATTTACACTATACTTATATAAGGTGAATACCAAATTTCCAAATGGCTAAACGTTTTTACTCAATTATGATCAAACAATAAATAAAATATGTCATCTAATTCTATGAACATATTATTTTTTTCAACCCTGTTTCACTTAACATTATGTACTTATCTGCTCCTCAGTTAAATCAGACATAAGTGATACAATGTTATATAAAACTATCATATCAAATATGTTCTATCATTATTTATTGTAAATGATTTCTCAATTTAACCTTTTTAAAGGCTTTGTGTAACAAAGAAATATATTTAACTGTGTTTAAGTAAAAGAAACATCCGTCAACATAGTATACCTTCCCTTAGGGATAAAGAGCTGTTGCAGTTTGTTGCTCAGTAACTAAGTTCCCTGGCGTGGCAAGAACAAACACATTTGGGATTTCATGTTTCTTCCTGCAGTGACTTTTCTGAATTACCACTCCCCATTTAAAATACATGCTAATGTTCTATATGTAATAGGACTTATGTGTCTTAAGTGAATTCTTGGCAAACAGAAATAATTATGTTTAACTTCATGGTAGCTGCTGAAGATTCCAGTAATTATTTTTGCTGAGCTCTTTCAATAGGTCTTCCTCTACGTGCTTTTCAATTGATGAATAACCTCACAAGAGTTTTTCTGACAAAATTTTATCATCAGTGTAATTGCAATTAATTATATAAATCTGATATGCCACATGAGTGGATTTAAATTGCAAAAAGAAAACTAATTTTTTTGACATTTTGATAATTCAACAATTGTTTGCAAATAAACACTTGATCACAGACAGCCATGGAAATTTTCTACTCTAGGTTTTATTCTGTTTCACAATCATGTCAAATATATTGCAACAATATGTGGCACAGCTAGTAGCAGAAAGAATCCAATTTAACTTGGAAATATCTTCACAGAACATTGTTAGTATTCACAGCACATATTTGCAACCCATAAAGAAGAAACATAAACAAAATCAAACAGTGAACCAACACCTAAAAGATGCAATAGAATTTTACAAGTCCTTAAATTAGTACAAAGCTTAGAAGTAATTAGACATTTCATTGTTTTTGTTTTTAGTGTTTGAGGCAAATTTCTAAGCATGACTATTTTTTCTCAAAAGATACAAATTAAAACACCTGCTCAGTTGCCTTCTGTTGCCAGTGGATTATTCAAGGTAAGGAGAACATGTCTTCACAGGCTAGCACAAAATCAGCAAATATTTGAGATCTATGTTTCCCTGGCAGATTGGTGGCAAGGGCATCTGATGGACGTATGATGAAGCCTATGCTTTTCACTGTGCGAGAGTGGTAAATTTATTTGTCCCTGATAGGGGAGTTTCACACCTTCTGCAAACATCAATTTATTAACCTGTGTCTGGCTACCTTGTTAATTTCCCTGTATCATTAATTAATGTTATCATTAATGAAATGATATATGTGTATATTTACCTCCATGTCATTTTGTGCTGGCTAGGTGCAACTCCACATAAGAAATTGTTTTTAATGTTTTATCAGCTTAGTACTAAGAGTTTTGTTTCCATTTAGGAATTTATTTTGATATCTCTGTTAGAAATAATAAATAATCATGTCCCAAATTTTTAATTTTCCTTTGGTGGCCAGGAAAACTTTCAGCTGCTGTTTGTTATTTATTTTAATTTGCATATTCCCATTTTTTGGCCTCAAACAAAGACATAATAAAACAAACAAATAATAGCATGTTGTCTATCATCAACTGAGGTTGGCGGATACTTCACTCTGGTGAATTCCTCACTTATTCCACTAGGAATCTTGAAAAATGTAAAATTTGGCATATATTAGTGATTTTATTTTTGACAAATCTTTTTTTTTTTTTTTTTTTCTGAGATGGAGTTTCGCTGCTGTTACTCAGGCTGGAATGCAATGGCGTGATCTCGGCTCCCCGCAACCTCCGCCTCCTGTATTCAGGCAATTCTCCTGCCTCAGCCTCCCAAGTAGCTAGAATTACAGGTGTGTGCCACCATGCCCAGCTAATTTTTTGTACTTTTAGTAGGACGGGGTTTCACCATATTGACCAGGATGGTCTCAATCTCTTGACCTCATGATCCACCTGCCTCGGCCTCCCATATTGCTGGGATTAGGCTTGAGCCACCATGCCCAGCCTTGACAAATCTTTTCTTGGGAAGATATAGAACTTCGTCTAACACTTTGAGCAATAAATACACAATTTTAATACTGAATGTTAAATGTGCAACCACATTAAGTTACCTAAAAAAAAATTGAATTTTATAAATGATACTTCCTATAACATGATTATGATCTATGGAACTAATTATCATAAATTAGGTAGCCCCAGTTATGTGACCCTTTGTTTTCTTAGGCAATTTAAATGACTTGGCAAGCTCTTACCCTGATATACCTAGTTGGACTTCATATTTTCAGGTCATAGATGCATAGTTAATGATTTGTGGAAGTCATTTACTATTTAACACAAGATTATAACTATTAGCTTTCCAAAAGTTTATTTGTTTTGAAAATTCTTTTTGCTTTGAAGATTTTTTAAGGTATCTAGATTGGATTAAAAATCTACTAATTGTTGTAGAAGAAACACTCATGAGTGCTTCGTCTGTTATTTTAAAGTGATCTGCTAGGACTGATGAGAGCAGAGAGAACTAATCACAAAACAGGATTCCATTTAAATTGATTCTGCAATTACCAGCACCTACTAGAAAGCAAAGTGAACTATAAAAACATGGTTTTTCATAGTAGACTGCTGGGTTTCTAAGTCTATCACTCTCTTATGGTTAGATGGGGGACATTTCTAACCTTGATGAGATTTCACTTTTCTCGACACAAAACTGATATAGTAAGAGTTAATTAGCAGGACTTCTTTATGTTGCTAATCAAGATAACATGAAATTCATAGCATAAAAAGAGCACTTGACAGAAGAATTTTCACCAGAATTCTTAAGGCATGTTAAAAATTATTAAGTATAGACTTTCCTCAATAGTTTGCATAGTTACTCGGGTTTTTGTATGACTTAATCCATGTTTTTTTGTAGCCAAGGGTAATTGTGTTAACATGTCAGTTTATAGCAAATAGAAGTACTTCAGTATGTTAAGTGTCAATAGTAGACAGATGAATGAGACAGAAAATTAGCAAGGATATCCAGGACTTGCACTCAGACCTGGACCAAGCAAACCTAATAGACATTTACAGAACTCTCCATCCCAAATCTACAGAATATACATTCTTCTCAGCACCACGTCGTACCTACTCTAAAATTGACCAGATAATTGAAAGTAAATCACTCCTTAGTGATGCAAAAGAACGGAAATCATAACAAACAGTCTCTCAGACCACAGTGCAATCAAATTAGAACTCAGAATTCAGAAACTAAGTCAGAACTGCACAGCTTCAGGGAAACTGAAGAACTGGCTCTTGAATGTTGACTGGATAAACAAGGAAATGAAGGCAGAAATAAAGATGTTCTTCAAAACCAATGAGAATGAAGACACAACATACCAGAATCTCTGGAACACATTTAAAGCAGTCTCTAGAGGAAAATATATAGCAATAAATGTCCACATGAGAAGCAAGGAGATATCTAAAATTGACACCCTATCATCAAAATTGAAAGAGCTAGAGGAGCAAGATTAAAAAAACTCAAAACCTAGCAGAAGACAAGAAATAACTAAGATCAGAGCAGAACTGAAGGAGATACAGACATAAAAACCCTCCAAAAAATCAATAAATCCAGGAGCTGGTTTTTTGAAAGGATCAACAAAATAGACCACTAGCCAGATTAGCAAAAAAGAAAAGAGAGAATAATCAAATAGATGCAATAAAAAATGATAAAAAGGATATCCCACAGATTCCACAGAAATACAAACCATCACTAGAGATTATTACAAACAATTCTATGCATATAAACTAGTAAACCTGGAAGAAATGGATAAATTTCTGGACACTTGCATCCTCCCAAGCCTAAACCAGGAAGAAGTTGAAACCCTGAATAGACCAACAACAAGGTCTGAAGTTGAGGCAGCAATTAAGAGCCTACCACCCAAAAAAAAGCCCAGGTCCAGATGGGTTCACAGCCGAATTTTACCAGAAATACAAAGAGGAGCTGGTAACATTCCTTCTGAAACTATTCCAAACAATCCAAAAAGAGGGAATCCTTCCCAGATCATTTTATGAAACCAACATCATCCTGATACCAAAACCCGGCAGCGACTCAGCAAGAAAAGAAAGCTTCAGGCCAATATCCATGATGAACATAGATGCAAAAATCTTCAATAAAATACTGGCAAACCATTGCAACAGCACATCAAAAAGCTTATCCACCATGTTTAAGTAGGATTCATCCCGGGCATGCAAGGCTGGTTCAACATACACAAGTCTATAAACATAATTTACCACATAAACAGAACCAAAGACAAAAACCACATGGTTATCTCAATTGATGCAGAGAAGGCCTTTGACAAAATTCATCAGCGCTTTATGCTAAAAACCCTCAATAAACTTGGTATTGATGGAACGTATCTCAAAATAATAAAAGCTATTTACGACAAACCAACAACCAATCTCATACTGAATGGTCAAAAACTGGAAGCATTGCCTTTGAAATCTGGCACTAGACAAGGATGCCCTCTGTCACCACTCCTATTCAGTATAGTACTGGAAGTTCTAGCCAGAGCAATCAGGCAAGAAAAAGAAATAAAGGGTATTCAAATAGGAGAGGAAGTCAAATTGTCTCTATTTGCAGACAACATGATTGTATATCTATAAGACCCCATCATCTCAGCCCCAAATCTCCTGAAACTGATAAGCAACTTCAGCAAAGTCTCAGGATACAAAATCAATGTACAAAAATCACAAGCATTTCTATACACCAATAACATACTTAAAGAGAGCCACATCAGGAAGAAACTGCCATTCACAATTGCTACAAAGAGAATAAAATACCTAGGAATACAACTAACAAGAAAGTAAAGGACCTTTTCAAGAGAACTACAAACCACTGCTCTACAAAATAAGAGAGGGCACAAACAGATGGAGAAACATTCCATGTTCATGGTTAGGAACAATCAGTATCGTGAAAATGGCCATACTGCCCAAAGTAATTTAAAGATTCAATGCTATCCCCATCAAGCTACCAAGAACCTCCTTCACAGAACTGGAAAAAAACACCTTAAACTTCATATGGAACCAAAAGAGAGCCCACATAGCCAAGTCAATTCTAAGCAAAAAGAACAAAGTGGGAGGCATCATACTACTGAACTTCAAACTATACTACAAGTCTACAGTAATCAAAACAGCATGGTACTGGTACCAAAACAGACATATAGACCAATGGAACAGAACAGAGGTCTCACAGGCAACACAACACATCTACAACTATCCGATCTTTGACAAACCTGACAAAAACAAGCAATGGGGAAAGGATTCCCTGTTTAATAAATGGTGTTGGGAAGACTGGCTAGCAGTATGCAGAAAGCAGAAACTGGACCCTTTCCTGACACCTTACACTAAAATTAACTCCAGATGGATTAAAGACTTAAACATAAGACCTGGCACCATAAAAACCCTAGAAGAAAATCTAGGCAAAACCATTCAGGACATAGGAGTAGGCAAGGACTTCATGACCAAAAAAACAAAAGCATTGGCAATAAAAGCCAAAATAGACAAATGGGACCTAATCAAACTCCACAGCTTCTGCTTGGCAAAAAAAAAAAAAAAAAACAGTCATTAGAGTGAATCAGCAACCGACAGAATGGGAAAAATTTTTTGCAGTTTACCTATCTGACAAAGGGCTGATATCCAGAATTTACAAAGAACTCAAACAGATTTACAAGAAAAAAAAGCCCATATGGCAAAGGATATGAACAGACACTTTACAAAAGAAGACATACATGAGGCCAACGAACATATGAAAAAATACTCATCATCACTGGTCATTAGAGAAATGCAAATCAAAACTACATTGAGATACCCTCTCATACCAGTTAGAATGGTGATCATTAAAAAATCTGTAGATGACAGATGCTGGAGAGGATGTGGAGAAATAGGAACACTTTTACACTGCTGGTGGGAGTGTAAATTAGTTCAACCATTGTGGAAGACAGTGTGGCGATTCCTCAAGGAACTAGAAATAGAAATTCCATTTGACCCAGCAATCCCATTACTGGGTATATATCCAAAGGACTATAAATCGGTCTGCTATAAGGATACATGCACACGAATGTTCATTGCAGCACTGTTTACAATAGCAAAGACCTGGAACCAACCCAAATGGCCATTGATGATAGACTGGACTGGGAGAATGTGGCACATATATACCATGTAATATTATGCAGCAATCAAAAACGATGAGTTCGTGTCCTTTGTAGGGACATGGATGAATCTGGAGAACATCATTCTCAGCAAACTGACACAAGAACAGAAAATGAAATACCACATGTTCTCACTCATAGACGGATGATGAACAATGAGAACACATGGACACAGGGAGGGGAGTACTACACACTGGGGTCCATTGGGGGGAATAGGGGAGGGACAGTGTGGGGGGAAGCTGGGGAGGGATAGCATGTGGAGAAATGCCAGATGTGGGTGAAGGGGAGGAAAGCAGCAAATCACACTGCTACCTGTGTACCCATGCCACTGTCTTGCATGTTCTGCACATGTACCCCAAAACCTAAAATGCAATAAAAAAAATAAAAAATAAATAAATAAAATAAAGATTAAAGTAATGATTGTTGAAGTCTATGCAAACCAAAAGAAAAAAAAACCCTAGAAGAAAATCTAGGCAAAACTATTCAGGACATAGACGTAGGCAAGGACTTCATGATCAAAACACCAAAAGCACTGGCAACAAAAGCCAATATAGACAAATGGGACCTAATCAAACTCCACAGCTTCTGCACAGGAAAAGAAATAGTCATTAGAGTGACTCGGCAACCAACAAAATGGGAAAAAATTTTTGCAGTTTACCCATCTGACAAAGGGCTGATATCCAGAATCTACAAAGAACTAAAACAGATTTATAAGAAAAAAAGAAATAAGCTCATTCAAAAGTGAGCAAAGGATATGAACAGAAATTTTACAAAAGATGACATACATGAGGCCAACAAACATATGAAAAATGCTCATCATCACTGGTCATTGGAGAAATGCAAATCAAAACTACATTGAGATACCCTCTCACTCCAGTTAGAATGGTGATCATTAAAAAATCTGGAGATAACAGATGCTGGAGAGGATGTGGAGAAATAGGAACACTTTTACACTGTTGGTGGGAGTGTAAATTAGTTCAACCATTGTGGAAGACAGTGTGGCAATTCCTCAAGGGCCTAGAAATAGAAATTCCATTTGACCCAGCAATCCCATTACTGGGTATATATCCAAAGGATTATAAATCTTTCTACTATAAGGACACATGCACAAAAATGTTCATTGCAGCACTGTTTACAATAGCAAAGACCTGGAACCAACCCAAATGCCCATTGATGAAAGGCTGGACAGGGAAAATGTGGCACATATACATCCTGGAATATTATGTAGCCATCAAAAACGAGGAGTTCGTGTCCTTTGTAGGGACATGGATGAACCTGAAAACCACCATTCTCAGCAAACTGACATAAGAACAGAAAATCAACCACATGTTCTCACTCATAGGTGGGTGTTGAACAATAAGAACACATGGACACGGAGGGGAGCATCACACACAGGGGTCTGTCTGGGGTAAATGGGAGGGACAGTGCGGGGTGGGGAGCTGGGGAGACATAGCATGGGGAGAAATGCCAGATATAGGTGATGGGGAGGAAGGCAGCAAACCACACTGCCATGTGTGTACCTATGCAACAGTCTTGCATGTTCTTCACATATACCCCAATACCTAAAGTGCAATAAAAAATAATAAATAAATAAATCTGAATTCAAATTTCATTATGTTTTTCATTCAGGCTACTGTGATAACACTTCTGACATTTATTTCTTTATTTTGCTATTGAATATTTTATTAGTCCATTTTCACACTGCTTTAAAGACATGTCCAAGACTGGGTAATTTATAAATGCAAGAGTTTATTTTATTTATCTTTTTTTTGTGTGAGACCGAGTCTTGCTCTGTCACCCAGGCTAGAGTGCAGTAGCCTGATCTCAGCTCACTGCAAGCTCTGCCTCCCAAACTCAACCAATTCTCTAGCCTTAGCCTCCCTCATAGCTGAGATTACAGGTGTGCACCACCATGCCCGGCTAATTTTTGTATTTTTAGTAGAGATGATGTTTCATCATGTTGGCCAGGCTGTTCTTGAACTCTTGACCTCCAGTGATCTGCCTGTCTTGGTCTCCCAAAGTACTGGGATTACAGGCATGAGTAATCCTGTAATCCCACCTGGCCGGAAAGAGGTTTAAGTTTAATGTAGACTATTATAATAGCTACAATATGAATAGAAAAGTTGATAACATTGGCAGTCTAAGATAAGAACAAATTCCAATTATATATTGACATAAATGAAAATAACCTTAGTATTAAATACATTCTTACAATATATGTTTAATAGATTTAGTCCCAAAGGGGTTGCATTTCTTTCACACGATTACAAGCTAAATGAAAGAATATACCTTAGAATACTTATATTTAATTTTGGATCCTTCTTTAGAGCTATTCCAATGAAACCATTAAATCCTTCAGGTGGCCAGTTACAATTTTTTTAGGATTAAAGCTTATCATAAATTACAGTAGAATGTCGTTTTCAGGAACATTTCATAAAGCCAATTTCAAAGCTGTGAATTTGTTACTATCTCCTGAAATGTTATGCTCTAAATTAAAATCTCAAAACTGTAAAGTATGTATAAAATCCTGTATATTAGAATGCCTCATGATTTGAACTAAAATTGATCATCTGAAAGTTTGAGTCAGTACTTTGTTACTGAAATAACATTAAATTTTAGATGTGCTTAATAAAATATAGTAACTTTTCACTGTGATTAGAGAGGGTTTGATAATTTATTATCTATCAACCTATCTGCTTTATTAAACAAAATCATAGGCTTAAACTTTCAAGGAAAATCCCTGTAAAGTATCATGAATTACTTTGTAAGAGAAAGTAATATGGCTCCTGGCTATTGCCCAGCTTATAATAGTCCACTTCTAAAGCAAAAATTCATTCAATTGACAAAATATTTGATGGCTGTGTCTTCATGCAGTGAACGTAGATAATTGATTCCAATTCTTGCCTATTGTAGGGAAGTCTGTCAGAAATCATCAAGTAAGTTCAGAGTTTCTGACATACAATTAAGTAATATTTTTTAAATTAACAAAATGCAAAAAGTAATTCTGACTGAATTCCACAATAGACTGGCAACTCCTGTCCATAGAAAAAAGAATGTTGAGTGCACTCTCTGCCCTCTAATGGGGTACCAGTTATGCACAAGCTGCAGAGATTTTGCTTTGAGAGAACAGGCAAACTCTAATTACCAAGTAATCAGCACTACTGCTGTGCAGAAACATCCAAGTAATTGTGAATTCTCACATACTGGCATAAGACTGGAAGCAATATAAATAGTATTTTAGTAAGAACTATGAGCAGTCAGGTTGGCTCCTCATCCAGTTCTAGAAATTTCATCACATATTAAAAGAATAACATGGATTAAATCATTTCATTTCCTTCTCACAATTCAAAACACAAAACAAATCGTGCCATTCCAAAAGTAACCTAAACGTCTTAACTCATTCTATCATTAACACAAAATTCCAAGTCTAAAGTCTCACCTGAGACAAGGCAAGTCCCTTGTGCCTATCAACCTGTAAAGTCAAAAATGAGTTAGTTATTTCCAAGATACAGTGAGAGTATAGGCATTGAATAAATGTTCCCCTTCCGAAGGGAGAAACTGGCCAACTCAGGTGGGCTACAGGCCCCATGCAAGTCTGGAATCCAGCGAAGCAGTTACTCAGTCTTAAAGCTTCAAAAGAATCTCTTTTGACTCCATGTCTCACATGCAGGTCACAGTAATGCAAAGGACCGGCTCCCAAGGCCTTGTGCAGCTCTGTCTCAGTGGCTCTGCAGGATACAAGCCCTGCAGCTGCTTTCACAGGCTGGTGTTGAGTACCTGTGGCATTTGCATGTGGATGGTACAAGCCAAACCATGTTACTCTCTTTGAGAAATGTCATTACCGCTATGGAAATGGACTAACACAAATGAAGTTTGGAAAGATACTTCTTACAGTCAAGAACACTAGTGAAGCCATATAAAAATTTTAAATTATGTGATATTAAAAATAACATGATACAGTTTTTAAATGACTTTTAATGACGGTCTTGCTGCCTTACATGCAAAACTGTTTAGTGTCCCATAAATTTGGGGGTTATATTTTCTATTAAACATGAATAATGTATTTCCACATATGAATTCAATAAAGAGCAGTAACACACTAAGATCTTTTTTTTTTTACTTATCAATTACTTTCCTCAATATAAAGTAAGATAAATGGACAAAGAGTTACTTATGAACATTGATTGTACTGATGTGGAAATAAAAATATGAGTACAAATTATCAAATAGGTATTTTATTATATTTACCTGGGAATGGACTTTAAACTTTCACAAATGAATATAAAAATACAAACACACAAGAAATAAATAGGCCTTGATATATAAAACTATGCATTCATTGATTCCTTAAAATGCTGTATCTTTCCTGTGATTCAATATAGACACTGAATTACATATGACTTTATGTTCCAAGTATGCATGTGCCTAACATCAGTTACAACAGTTTAAATATATGAAGAGTTCAATGTAAACAGACATGTTTATGATTAAACCAGTAACCAAAAAATAGTAATAGTAATCTTTCAACTTCTTGTTTAAAATAGGCACTCTAGGATTGAATTTAGGTTTTATTCTTTAAATAAAATTTAAAAAATTGATTTCTAGTGTACAAATATGCATTGATTATAATCTTTTACTATGAGGCTTAATTGATTTCCAGCAGAGACCAGAAGACAGAAGGAATGGAGATTAATGATAATGATGATAAAAATTATCTTAATTAATGTTAAACAAGTATTCCTAGGTATATACGTATAAGTAAAACCATGGTTTTTTTTTTTTTTAAAAAGACTAACATATATTGCAGTGCAGTGAAAATATGCTGCTCTTACATATGAATTGTGTTATTCTGTAATATATTCTGAGTTCAGTTACTTTCCATTTATTTTGTTATAAGTGCAGAAAAGTCAGTGGGTTCAGTCATGCCAGATAAAATGTAATCAAAGGTAATAATGAATCAAGATTACTTTTGCATAAATCATCCTGATCTCTCTTTGAAACCCAACATCTCATATAAATTTAAACATCTTTTTTCTTGCCTTCTTCTTTTCATAGACAAAGGAAGCAATTTTTAAAATTTCAATTAGCAATTATTATATAGGCTCTATTTTCTTCAAAATCACAGTACATAATTAAATTTCTAAAATTACAAATTTAGGCTTTAAATTTAATAATTTTTTCTTTAGTTGGTAAAATATTGAGAATAATAAAAAATTAAGAAGGAATAAGTCTGAAAATTGTAAGCATAGATTTGTGAAGCATTAAAAACATAAAACAAAACAGATAATTTAGCCTAAAAATTAACTTTCTCTGGATTTAATGATTTTAGAACATGACACTTGCTAACCTAATTGAAGATTAATTGAAAAGATATCTAAAGTGGATTTTTAAATAATTTGGAAAATAACTAGCATATGTGATATCTCATGGCTCATATATAGCTAGAATGAAATATTTAAGCCTATTTTGTAAAACATAAATAAACCAAAAACAGGAGGTTGATCTATGGCTTAAAGACATTGGATATAAAGAGACATTTATGCAGCTAAAAACACATGAGTATTTATTTGTGAAGAGTTTTTGTTTCAGAATTAAGTGAAGTTTATGAAGATGGCATATAACTTTTATTTACTTGGTTATACTTACTTTACCAACTTTCATTGTGACAGTTTTTCTTCAAATTGTTTCCATGGAAATCATAAAACATAAATAAAAATATATTTAGTATAATTAAAAGCCCTACAAATATGTTCTTTTTAAGTAATCAATTTGTATTTAAATGAGAAATAAAATTACATACATTTATCATGTGCCAACATGATGTTTTGAAATGCATATACGTTGTTGAAAGCCTAATTTGTGCTCACTTACATATGCATTACCTGATATATTTATCGTGTGTGTGTGTCTGTGTGTGTGTTTGGTGAAAATACTTAAAATTTAGTAGTGATTTTCAAGTATGCAAAACACTGTGATTGCCTGTAGTTGCCACAAGGTACAATATGGTTTTGAATTTATACTTCCTCTCTGACTGAAATTTGTGTTCTTTCCTACCCTTCTCCCTCTGATCATAGTAACCAGTGTTATACTCTTTCCTTCTATGAGTGAAACTTTAAAAAATTCCCCATCTAAATGAATTTGCCTTTCTGTTCATAGCTTATATTGTATAGCATAATGTCCTCCAAGTTCATCCACACTGTAAGAAATGATAGAATTTATTTCTTCTATAAGGTGAAATAGTATTTCATTGTGTATAGGTACCACATATTTTTTAACCTATGATAGATACTTAGGCTGATTTCATTTCTTGGCTACTTTGAATAATTCAGCAATAAATATCTCTTCAAAATATTAATTTCATTTCCTCTAGATATATACCCAGTATTCAGATTGCTGGATTATATGTTAGTTCTGTTTTTATGTTTTGAGGAACTTCCTTGCAGTTTTTCATAATAGCTTAACTAATTTACATTGTCACCAACAACATGCAACTCTTGTCTTTTCGCTATATCCTTGCCAGCACTTTTATTTTCCATTTTTTGATTATAAAACAAATTGTTAACAGGGGTGAGATAATATTATGATTTTAATTTGCATTTTATGGTGATTAGTGATGTTGAGTATTTTTTATGCACCTGTTTACCATTTATGTCTTGTTTTGAGGAAAATATATTCAACTCCTTTGTCTATTTTTGTAATTGTGTTGTTTTCTCTCTGTAGAGTTGAGTTTCTTATATATTCAGAATACTAACTCATTGTCAGATATTTAGTTGGCAAAGACATTTCCCATTACGTAGGTTGTCTCTTCACTTTGCTGATTGTTTCCTTGGCTGTGCAGTAACTTTTTAGTTTGATATAATCTCACTTCTATATATTTTTCTTTTTTTGTCTGTATTTTTTGGGTTATATAAAAAAAAAATTGCCCAGACCAACACCATGGATCTTTTCCCATTTTCTTCTAGTTGTTTTATGGTTTCAGGTCATAGGTTTAGGTGTTTAATCCATTTTGAGTTGATTTGTAGATGGGGTGTGAGATTAGGGCTTAATTTCATTCTTCTGCATGTAGATAACCAGTTTTACCAAAACTGTTTATTAAAGAAAATGTCCATTTCCTATGGTTTGCTCTTGGCATCTTTGTCTAAAATCAATTGATGACAACAAATGTGTGGATATATTTCTGGCTTCTCTATTCTGTTCTATTGGTCTTTGTGTATGCTTTTGTGCCACTACTATGCTATTTTGATTACCATAGCTTCATAGTATATTTTGAAGTTAGGTAGTATGATACCTTCAGCTTTTTTTGTTGTTTTTGCTCAAGCTTGCTTTGGCTACTTAAATATGGAGAAAGTAGTACATTCTATTCTCCCTTTATATGAAATATATTCTTATTCCAGTGCTTACATGGACCATTCCCTTTTTAATAAAGTGAGATCCATGGACTGTGAACAAGTATCAGCTGTTAGTTTGTGAGAAATACAAAAGTTCAAGTCCTACCTCAGACTTTTTGAATCAGAATCTAAATGTTAACATGATTGCCCGTGGGACCTGTGTGCATTAAATTTTAAGCCGAACTGGAATGTGCAATAAGTTAAACTGTTGCTCTCAAAAGCAACATTTTTTAAACTCTTTCCAATTAATTCTTCATTTTGTGGTGACAATGACAAAAGAGATGTGCGGTTTAACTGTGAGCCTTGCAACATTTTATGCATTAATAAATTAATGAGAATTTATTATTATACCCACTGTGAGGCTTTTTTTAGTTTCAAACCATTTTCAACATAATGAAAAAAAATTGGCTATTTGCATAATAACTATAAACTAGTTTGTTTAGTTTATAGTAAAACAAGAAATGAAAATAATCAACAACAATATCAAATTTGAGAAAGCATGAATGAAAAAAGTGTTCTAAGGTTTTGAAGTTGTTTGGGATTACATTAGTAATTACATTATACTTTTTTTTTCATTATAATACTTTATTTTCTATTGTATTAAATGAAAGCCAGGAAAAACATTATACATTTTAATAAATTCAGTACTCATGTTGAAATTTTTAAGTTAACCAATAAAATAATATTAATAATCCAATTAGTAAACACAGAAATACACACACACACACACACACACACAGATTTGAGAGAAAAATCAACTAAACCAAATGAAGCAAGGATAAGAAAGAGAAAAAATTAAAAAATCAGAAAGTGAGTACTAAGTAAAAAGCCTAAAATAAAATCGTTGGAAAGTCCAAATTATAGTAACTGAAATAAGTGCAAATGCCTAACAATACATTAGGAAGAAGACATTGTTATGCAGAAAAAAAGAAAAAGAACTTGACAAAATCCAGCTATTTTAAAAGGACACCTAATAAAGGAGTAAAGATCAAAGATAGCCCAGGAAAACTTCAAGCACATAAAGTGAATGTAGCTATTTCAATATTAGATAAAGCCTTAAAGAAAGGTCATTAAAAGCAATGAAACATTTAATTCCACAGGTAGATATTACAAATATAAATTTTTATGACCTTAAATGCAAAAGCTCAGAGAGTAAGGCTGTTGTTAACCTAAGTTCTTAGAATGGAAAAACAAATGAATAATAACAAGAATACATTATGATTTTATGGCTGAAAGCTGGCGCCTAGTTTACTTAAACCATCATGCACAATTAGCACACAGAGGGGACATTTCAGATTATCAACAAAGTAGATGAGCTAATGTAGAAAGTTGGAATAGGTTTTAAAGCTTTTTGGATCAAAGACTTAGACCAGCCAACAGACTGATACCTGGCTGTTACCTGGAATTAATTCAGAGGATTATGGAAACAAGATAAACCAAGACAAAGATAAGATTGGGGGAAATATCTGAGGTTATGAATCTCTGAAATTAATAGAGGGAAATAATTTCCATGGCTATGATTTTGTATTTTGTATCTGGATTATACATACTGTTTTTCTGTCAGACTTTGTGGTTTATGAAAATATTCTGGGTAGTCATCACATGGACGTGCTGACTGGCACCTCTGTTTTTTGGACTCTATAAGGTCAGTCAAACATATGCTTATAGTTATAAATTTTGCCAAGTTTGGAAAATTGAACTTACACTGTAGACCAGGAAAAGACAGTTTACTTGAGCAACTCATAAGTATTTTCTACAGACCAGGGTAGTGTACAATATTATCTTCTAATTTAATAGCCCAGTCTTCTCTGCGGGAGCCAGCTATGCTTAGAGTATTACAATGATGCAGACTACTGAGGTTTAAACATGAAAAATGCTGATATTGTTTCAAAAATGTCTAATAGCATAACAGGATTGAAATAAATCAAGTCTAGTTAGAAGTGTATGCAGCCTTGAATCTTGCTAATACATCTTTATTAGGCCTCTTCAGTTTGCCTTCTCTTGGCAAAGCATGTATTATGTGTTTACACTCTCCTGTGTGTGGAGCTAATGAAAAATGTTGATAACTTGCAAATATTTTATTATAATAATGACATTTTGCTAAGTGTTCACACTGAAAATACATATTTACATATTACTTTGGTTACTACCCAAAGGATTAGAATGAAGACAATATCAGTGGTTTATCCTCTCCCAGACTGTGTTAAGCTCTATATATGTGGAAATACACAGCCTATTAAGAGCAAACTTTTCATCTGCAGTTACCAGCCACAAACAAGAATTTTCAGCTGGAATCTTACATCTGCGAATTTTACTGTGAACTCTATGCTAAGTCATCAGATAAACTACCAAAATTGAGTGTAGCCTTCATACAAGTAAAGCACACAAGCAGTGAAAATATCAATAAAACCAGCCTTGCCATGAAAACTACCTACTCAAGACCTCACAGAATTAAAAAAAAAATAATAATCTGTGGCCAATTTCACATCTTCATTGAACCTTTGGTAAGAGAATGCTAATGAGACTTCACTGAAATTGCTTCAACTGTTAGGTATAAATAGGAAGCCTATTTGTGGGGCCAAAGGGAAACAAATTAATTTACTGTCTTCTGAATATAGCAAAAGCAAAAACAAAACAAAGGTCATGTTTCTTCAACTCTACATTGTTATCTTATAATAAGTCTTTTCTGAAACAAGTTTAAGGTTGAACAGTACCTCAGATTTCCACTGAAGAAATGACACTTCTGATTAAGAAATAATTCTTGACCAAAAGAACTCAGCCATTTTTATGGACATTTGTCTCCCCACTCATACCCAGAGACTGATTTACAGTATTAGTCTGTTATCACACTGGTGATAAAGACATACCTGATACTGGGTAATTTACAAAAGAAAGAGATTTAGTTGGACTCACAACTACATGAGGCTGGGGAGGCTTCAAAATCATGGCAGAAAGCAAGAAGAAACAAGTCACATCTTTTGTAGATGGTGGCAGGCTGAGAGAGAGAGAGAACTTATGTAGGGAAACTCTGGTTTGTAAAATCATTAGATCTTTTGAGACTTATTAACTATCATGAGAACATGAGAACAGCACAAGAGAGACCCACCCCCATGATTCAGTTATCTCCCACCTGGTTCCTCCCATGATATGTGGAAATTGTGGGAGTTACAATTCAAGATGAGATTTGGCTGGGGACACAGCCAAACCATATCACTTACTATTTTATTAAAACTTAAACTTTTGACTTGAGTTGCACCTTTATTTATAAGACTTGTCTATTGAAAAGAAAACATGGAAAAATACACATTAATGTCAAGCTCTGTAATACAATCATGATGCTAAACTACTGCTGATGTATAGTACATGCTATCCCTAATCACTGGACTGGAACTCGTGTGTGATTCTTAGCCATAGAGTGTACAACTGTGAGTTTAACTGAAATATATTTTCCTTGGATTTATAGGCCATAGTAATTATTTACTATATGATTAGGTCATTGAGGCCTCTAATAGTGGATGACAAACACACACCTATGTAAGATACTTCCTTAAGAAAACAGGTATGACAATTTAATCATAAACTTATTCATGCTATGTAGGAACATACCCAAAGAAAGTAAGCCTATCAAAAGCAAGGCATACAGCTTGCATGTAGCCAACATAATTTCTTCAAAGAAGAGCTCTCCAGGGCAAGCTGACTCAGCCATTCTTAAGTACTTAAACATGGTTATATTTCCCTCTGACTTTGAAACAGAGCCAATTGCCGCATGGAACTGATGTTTGTTTTCTGATAAATGTAGAAATTAACTGTCCTGGTCTTAAAGCTTGAAACTTACATCTGTCTTATTTGAGTTCCTTCCTCGGGAAACTGACCATCAGAACTCCCAGATGGCATCAGGAAATTGAACCTCACCAGATCCTTGCATCTGGAGAATGAGATGTCAGGCCCCTCACCCATCATGATTGCCTAAGACCACCTCCTTCCTGTTGGCTAACTTATCTTCCTTAACCCTCCTTAATTCCTGTTTTCCCACACTTAAGTTACAATTCTTCCCTGCTAAATTAAAATCCCAGTTGTAGTCAGAGAGATGGGTTTGAGACTGAGCTCCCATTCTCCTTGGCTGCAGCACTTGAATAAAGCATTTTTCCATTGCAATACCCTTTGTCTCAGTGATTGGCTTTGTGTGGGGAGACCAGCAGGACCTAGAGTGAACTTCTGGTGTTTAGGTAACAAGAAGTTTGATGCACATCTAGCATTCAGGGAATTAGGAACAAGAAGTGTTTCATTAGGAACAGTCACACGACTCTCCCTTTTTCAAATACTATGTGTTTTGAGAAGACTGGTGCATTGCTCTCCTTTTCTATTGCACCTGGTTTCCCCACAACATATGGATGGACTGCTTTGTAGAGCTTATATTGAGGATAACTGGATAGATAACCTTAGACACTGACTTTCATTCAGATAGCACCAGGGCCTTATAGTCATTTCCTAGGATTGCCATAACAAACCACCACAAACTGGCTGGCTTATAAGACACATACCTTTACTTTCTCACATTTCTAGAGGTTAGAAGTCTGAAATCGAGATGTCAGTAGGGCTATGCACTGTCATCAAGCATCTACAGGTTGTCAGTACTCTTTGGCATTCCTTGGTTTGCAGCTGCATAATTCCAATCTGTTTGCATAGTTGCATGGCCATCTTCCATCTGTGTATTTGTTTTCATATATGGTTCCCTTTTCTGTGTTTCTGTTCGTGTATCCCTTCTACTCTTCTTATGAGGACACCAATCATGCTGGATGAAAGACATACCCTACTCAAGTAGGACCCCATCTTAACTTACATCTAGTTTTCTCTCAAAAGGCACTATTCTAAATAAGGTCACCTTAACAGGTACTAGTGGGTAGGACTTCTGCATTCCTTTTTGAGGAACCTCATTGAACCCACCATAGTGCTCCTTCCACTAACATGAGTACATCCATTATAAAAATTGGTTGACTATGGAGAATTGATAGAGCTCATCACTTTGAAAAAAGGGTGCTCATACAGGCATACCTCAGAGATAATGTGAGTTCAGTTCCAGACCACTGCAATAAAGCAAATATGACAATAAAATTAGTCCTACAATATTTTTGGTATCCCATTGCATATGAAAGTTAAGTTTACACTGTACTATAGTATATTTAGTGTGTTGTATAATTATGTCTACATAAAAAGTGTACATGCCTTAATTTTAAAACATTTTATTGCTAAAAAATGCTAATGATCATGTGAGCCTTCAGCAAGTCATAATCTTTTTGCTGGTGGAGGGTCTTGTCTTCTTGTTAATGGCTGCTGATAGATTAGAATGGTGGTTGCTAAAGGTTGAGGTGGCTATGACAGTTTCTTAAAATGAGTTAACAAGGAAGTTTGCCTTATCAATGGACTTTTTTTTTTCATAAAAGTTTTCTCTGTAGCCTGTGATGCTGTTTGGTAGCATTTTACCCACAGTAGAACTTCTTTTAAAATTGGATATAATTCTCTCCAATTCTCTTGTGGTTTATCAACTAAGGTTATATAGTAGTCTAAATCCTTTGTGGTCATTTCAACAATGTTCACAGGATCTTCAGCAGGAGTAGATTCCATATGAAGAAACCATTTTCTTTCTTATCCATAAGAAACAACTTCTTATTGTTTAAAATTTTATCATAAGCTTACAGAAATTCATGTCTTCAAGTTTCACTTCTAATTCTAGTTATCTTACTATTACCACTACATCTCCAGTTACTTCTTCCACTGAATTCTTGAACCATTTAAAATCATCCATGATAGTTGGAGTCAACTTCTTCTGTACTCCTGTTAATGCTGATATTTTGACCTCACCACAAATTATAAATACTCTTAATTGAATCTAGAATGGGGAATTCTTTCCAGAAGGTTCTTTGTTTATGTTGTCGAAATCCATCCAAGTAATCACTATCTGGAGCAGGTATAGCCTTAGAAAATGGATTTCTTAGATAATAAGACTTGAAAGTCAAAATTACTGTTTGATCCATGGGTTAGAGAATGCATACTGTGTTAGCAGGCATAAAAACAACATTAATCTTGTACATCTCTAGCAGAGCTTTTGGTTGAGCAGGTATATTTTCAATGAACATTAATATTTTGAAAGGATTCTTTTTTTTTTTTCCTGGGCAGTAATTCTCAATAGTGGGCTTAAAATACTCAGTAACTATGCTTCAAATAGATGTGCTGTCATCCAGCTTTGTTGTTCTATTTTTGGAGCACAGGCAGTGTAGATTTAGCATAATTCTTAAAGACCCTATAATTTTCATAAGAGTAAACTAGCGCTGGCTTCAGCTGAATGGCATCAACTGCATTAGCCACTAGCAAGAGAGCCAGCCTGTGTTTTGAAGCTTTGAAGCTAGGCATTAACTTCTCTCTAGCTTTGAAAGTCTTGAATGGCATCTTCTTCCAGTACAAAGTTGTTTCATGTACAATAAAAATTTGTTGTTTAGTGTAGCCAACTTCATCAATTCTTTTAGCTGAATCTTCTGGATAACTTGTTGCAGCTTTTACATCACCACTTGTTGGTTCACCTTGAACTTTTTTGTTTTGGGGACAACTTGTTTTTTAAAAACTCATGAACTACCCTCTGCTCACTTCAGTTTATTCTTCTGCAGCTTCTTCAACCCTCTCAACATTCATAGAATTGAAGAGAGTTAGTGTCTTGCACTGGATTAGATTTGGTCTTAGGGAATACTGTGGCTAGTTTGATTTTGTAACAGGCAACTAAAGTGTTCTCCATCTTAGCAATAAGGCTAGTTCACGTTTTTATGTTATGTGTGCTTACAGAAATTACACTTTTAATTTCCTTCCTTTAGGCTAACTTTTCCTTTAGGGTAACTGGCACAAGAGGCCTAACTTTTGGCCTAGATTAGTTGTTGACATGCCTAAGCTTAATCATTTCTAGATTTGGATTTACAATGAGAGATGTGACTCTTCCTTTCATTTGAACACTTAGAGGCTGTTGAGGGGTTGATAATTGGCCTAATGTCAATAAAGTTGTATATCAGAAAATCAAGGAGATGCAAGGAGAGAGTGATGAGGACAGCCGATCTGAGGAACAGCCAGAACAAACACATTTACAGATGAAACTCATCCTCTTATATGGGCACCGTTCCTGGTACTCTCAATAGTAACCTCAAAAATCACTGATCACAGATCACAAATACAGATATAATAATAGAAAGTTTGATCTAATGTAAGAAGTACCAAAATGTGACATGGATACACAAAGTGAGCAATGAGAAATTGTCACTGATAGGCTTGCTCAACACAGGGTTGCCACAAACCTTCAATTTGTTTAAAAAAAAAAAAAGAAAAACAAAAAAATCACAATATCTGCTAAGTGCAATAAAGCAAAGCCCAATAAAATGAGGCATATCTGTAACTTATATCACTATTTTTGTTGCTAATATTTATCATGTTTTCATATTTTGTAATCTAAGTAATTTGTTTAAACAGAGTCTTGCTCCGTCACCAGGCTGGAGTGCAGTGGGGCAATCATGGCTCACTGTAGCCTCCACCTCCCAGGTTGAAGTGATTCTCATGCCTCAGTCTCCCGAGTAGCTGGAATTTCAGGCACCGGTCACTACACCCAGCTGATTTTTGTGTTTTTAGCAGAGATGGGATTTCATCATGGTGGCCAGGATGCTTTTGAACTCTTGGCCTCAAATAATCTGCTGGCCTTGGCCTCCCCAGGTTCTGAGATTACCAGCATGAGCCACTGTACCAGGCCCCAATATAAGTAATTGAATGGTAAAAGAGAGTTTAAACTTTAGGGAATGTTACTACAAAGAAATTCCATTCTAGCTCTACTTTTGTTGCCTTTATTATATATAGTAGAGTGTGGCATTGCAAATAAAAAATTAAATAGGTATTAACATAAAAATTAGTAAAATCTCCCTTTGAAATGCTTTATTCCAAATCAGGTGACATCTTATATATGTTCAGTGATGTAGGACTTATGAGCTTAGTCACTGTTAAAAAAACCTTTAGGTCTAACATTTGGGTCTAAGTCTGTTTCTTTCCTCCATATTCCAAAGCCTGAGGTTTGTCCAGGTCTTTAAATGTAGAGAATGAAGTATGTGAATTTTTACTGTGCATTTCTTTGATGAGACAGAAAGTTTCAGAGGCTAAATCAATAGAAAACTTGCATTATAAATACTTGAAAAATATTTTTAAAATAATTTCTATTTTTAAAATAATTTTCAGCTTAGAATGAATCCAAGCTGGAAAATACTCTTCAGGATATTATTCAGGAAAACTTTCCCAATCTAGCAAAGCAGGACAATATTCAACCCCTGGTAATACAGAGAACACCACAAAGATATTCCTCAAGAAGAGCAGCCCCAAGGCACATAATCGTTAGATTCACCAGGGTTGAAACGAAGGAGAAAATACTAAGGGCAGCCAGAGAGAAAGGTGAGGTTACCCACAAAGGGAAGCCTATCAGACTTACAGCAGATCTCTCAGCAGAAACTCTACGAGCCAGAAGAGAGTGGGGGCCAATATTCAACATTCTTAAAGAACAGAACTTTCAGCCCAGAATTTCATATCCTGCCAAACTAAGTTTCACATTTGAAGGAAAAATAAAATCTTTTATGAACAAGCAAGTACTCAGAGATTTTATTACCACCAGGCCTGCTTTACAAGAGCTTCTGAAAGAAGCATTATACATAGAAAGGAACAACCAGTATGAGCCTTTCTAAAAATATACCAAAAAGTAAAGAGCATCAACATAAAGAAGAATTTACATCAATGAATGGATAAAATAGCCAGTTAACATCAAATGGCAGTAACCCTAAATTTAAGTCGACTAAATCCCCCAATCAAAAATAAAGCCAAAACCCAACAGTATGCTACATCCAGACCCATTTCTCATCCAAAGATACAAAAAGACTCAAAACAAAGGGATGGAGAAAAATTTACCAAACAAATGGAGAGCAAAAATAAATAAATAAATAAATAAATAAGCAGGAGTTGTAATTCTCGCATCTGATAAAATAGATTTCAAAGCAACAAAGATATAGTGGTAAAAGGATCAATGTAACAATAAGAGCTAACGATCCTAACACCCAGATACATAAGCCCCATAAAGAGATTTAGACTCAACGAGACAGAAAATTAATAAGGACATCCAGGACTTGAACTCAGATCCGGAACAAGTAAACTTAATAAATATTTATAGATCTCTCCACTTTAAATACACAAAATATTGATCAGCCATTATTAATACCCATTTTTAGAATAAAGCAATATTCCCATTCTCTCTCCCTCTTTTTCTTCCACTTTCTTCCTTTTCTTCACTCCTTTTTTTCTTTCCTTCTCTCCTTTCAAAAAAAAAAAGAAAGAAAAATATTTTTAAAATAATTTCTAAACCTGAGATTATATTGATTAGGAAATAAGAAACTAAAACCCACATTGACTTAATGTTTCTCTCTGAACCTGTAACTGAAACATGATAGGAGTTTACTGTTATTTCTTATGAAGGCCCTGTTTTTATTCTGTGCCTCAAATTAGATACTAAATTATAATTACAAATAGCATTTGTTTTCTTTGTTTTTTTTTTTGAGACGGAGTTTCGCTCTTGTTACCCAGGCTGGAGTGCAATGGCGCAATCTCGGCTCACCGCAACCTCCGCCCCCTGGGTTCAGGCAATTCTCCTGCCTCAGCCTCCTGAGTAGCTGGGATTACAGGCACGCACCACCGTGCCCAGCTAATTTTTTGTAATTTTTAGTAGAGACGGGGTTTCACCATGTTGACCAGGATGGTCTCGATCTGTTGACCTCGTGATCCACCCGCCTCAGCCTCCCAAAGTGCTGGGATTACAGGCTTGAGCCACCGCGCCCGGCCCAGCATTTGTTTTTAATTAAAGAGTTCAAATGTTACTGGTCAAGCATCATGACAGAGTTTGCACACTAGATTTTCTATATAGAGTTATTTCACACACAGAGTCTTAATTTGTAACATTTAATCTCTTTTTACTTTAGTATCATCAATGTAATTCATATAGGCATGGCAGTTAGATTCTATGTGATTAAAGCAGTCACTACATTTTATCCAATTTAGAAGAAAATTCCTTAAATCACCCATGAAGTGTATGCAAGCATGTCTGTTTGTCTATATGTATATCTATTTTCTTTACTAATGTCAACATAGCCAGATTTATTCTTTATTGATTGGGTTATACATTAGGTATAGTATATGATATTAAATCCACATTGCATGAAAATTGCATGCCTGAATTAATGCCAAACTCATAAGCAATTTGTCAAGATACCCAATTTAGAAGAGGGGTTATATGAAAAAAATATTGTCAAAGCAATTGCAACATTTATGTTTCCATTGAGCAAAAGTCAAACAGCCATTGAAATGTTTGGTATACAGATTAATGATCATTATTTAAATATTTTCTCCTCTCCAGCTCTCCATTTTAATATACATGTAATTACATATTTACATTTAAAACATTATTAAAATAAATTCTGTTACCATATTATAAAATGTTATATTTTATATGATAGGCTATTTAAAATATTAAAATATGTAATATTTTAAATTATAACAATGTTATTAAAATATAATGTTATATATAAATATATAACATATAATAACATTATATATAAACACAAGCAAGAACATGCACAACCAAAGCTAAACATGTAAAATATATGTCAAATGAAATAAAAAAATAAACCACAGAGCTTTATTCGACTTCTGCCTGCTATGTGTCTTCTTTATCAGTTATGCCCAGCATTGTGGAATGCAGCAATCATTTATAGAACTTAAAGTTTGGAGTTATCTAAAAGGTGTAAAATTGAAATACAAAATTAGACACAAAATATATTTTGAAAAGGCTGCTATATTAACTTGAGCTATTATAATTTAAAATGTTGTATACTTCCTATGGATAGTTGATTATGCAGAGTCTGTATATCTGGGCTCTGTACAAATTAGCATAAATGCCAAAAAGCTCAATTATGCTCTAATTTAATATAACAGTTTTCCAAACTAATAATTCAACTGTACAACTGCATATAGTATTGACTTTCATATTATTTGTGCTACTTTTATTTTGTAACCTAATGTTAAATTAGACACATACTACATAATTGAAACTATTTAATGAAATAAATATTTAAATAAGACTAATTAATTAAATCCAGGTTTTGGAAATTTCCTCAAACTCCTTCATTAAAATAATGGTTCTGAAAGAACTACAAATCCCCATGGGATTTTTTTCTTTATTGTGCTCATATATATTTGGATTACAATACCAGTTTAGTGAGTTATCCATAGGAATTAATGAATGGATTAATGATACCAGATTAATTGAATTATCATTGAAATGTATCTCATTTTAAATATATCTGATATTTTGTTCAAAGAAAAAATTATGATCTATCAATTATTTTAGTATTTCTCCTCTCTTATTTAATTCAGAAATCTTTGTACTCTATTAAGGAAGATAGGGCTTAACTGAGACACATTTTTATGTCCAGATAGAACATATTTCTCTTCTTGTCCTAGAAAACATTGCTTTGACAATGTCAAAACATTTCAAAGGCTAAGAAACAAAAACATACCCAGATAGCAATATAAATCTGACTTATAGATAGCAATATAAATCTGAATTATTCATTCATTTTTAATATATTTAATACATTTGACATAATATATTTAACATACCCAGATAGCAATATAAATTTGAATTATACATTCATTTTTAATATATTTAAGCCTATTACTGCTTATATATAAGTAACTGCAATGAAACCACTAGCAAATCTCATGCTCAATTTCTTTATCAATATTGAACATTTACTTTGATGACTTCAAATTAAAGAAAGTAGACTTTTGAAAATTAGAAAGGTAATATATGAGTAAATATTTTATTAGAAGGCAATCAATATTAAAGCATATAGAATAAATGTGAAATCAAAGTTTACCCAACCAGGCTGGGCGCAGTCATTCACAGCTGTAACCCAGCACTTTGGGAGGCCCACATGGGCCAATCACTTGAGGCCAGGAGTTCAAGAGGAGCCTGGCCAACATGGCAAAACCCTGTCTCTACTAAAAATACACATAAAAAATTACCTGGTATGATGGCAGGCACCTGTAATCCCAGCTACTTGGGAGGCTGAGGCAGGAGAATTGCTTGAACCCAGGAGGCAGAAGCCGCAGTGAGCTGAGATTGAGCCACTGCACTCCAGCCTGGGCAACAGAGCGAGACTCCATCTTAAAAAAAGACAAAAAAACCAACAAACCTACAAAGCTTACCCAATCATATTCAAATGATCTCCCTTCTTCAAAATTAATGATTACTAACAATCTGGGAAAAAAATTGTTGTATCTGTTTATATCCAGACAACTACAGAATTGTTTGAGAGATAACTAGATAATGACTTTTTCACTCATCAAATTCCTAGAAGTTCCTTGTGTGACGGACACTACAGATTTTGGTAATACAGTAGGAGGCATAATAGAAAGTGTCCTAAAGGAGCTCACATGAAAGTTGTAAAGGGAAGATAAAGCTATACTGAGTAAACTAAGCAAATATGAAGCTGATGAGCAATGTAAAATAAAGCAAGGAAAAGGAATTGCACATGTATGTGTTCTCAAAACAATTTGCATGTTCTTGATTACTGTGATGGTGGATTGTTCCTCCTGTATTTTGATAATTTATATATTTTATGCATCTTTTCCTGTTCTTTACTGTAATAAATAGTCTCATTGCATTTTTTTTGTTTTGTTTTTACTGCTGTTGGCTTTCAAGCCCAACCACCTCCCTTTCACTCTGTCACACATCTGGGTGAGATGATAAGAAAAATAAAGTGTTCCCTCATATGCATGGGAACTCTGACTAACAAAAGCCCCACCAATTACCTACGGTAAAACCCCAAAGTAGACACTCCTCCTGCTCTCCAGAGAAACTCATTTGTAGACCTGCTAGACAGCCTGCCTACTCACCAAAACATCTCAGCATGTGAGTCTAAATTTGTTCTTACACTTTTGGTGTACATGTGGTATCCATTAGTCTCAACACCTGAACCACATTTTCTTCAGGGTGTGAGGTCCAGCTTACCTACATGAAGTGACCACAAATCTGCCCTGTTTTACAAAGGAGTTCTATTATGTTATCTAAGTATAATCTAAACATTCTGCTATCTATGTAATATTCATAGTCAAACTTTAGTTCCATCTGTATTTTATTCTTGCTTTGGAAGATATCCTGGTTTGCCTTACATTCACATAGTACAGGGAATGATACTACTTTACTGTTACTTGAAAATCATGAATGTCCCATACCATATCCATTCTCCACCCTGTTCTGTGCTCTGGTAGATTCATCTGTATGGACAATGTCAGGGGTCTGTAGCCTTGGACTTCCATTAGATTTTGGTTAAGAAGACACTTCCATGAGATTTCATGCTGGAGAAAACATTCAGGATATTAATCTTTTTCACTTTTATTTTAGACTTGGGGAACATGTACAGGCTTGTTATGTAGGTAAACTCACATCATAAGTGATCATTTCATCACCCAGGTATTAAACCTAATACCCATTAGTTGTTTTTTCTGGTTCTCTCCCTCCTCCTCCCCTCCATCCTCTGGTAATTTGTTGTTCCAGTCTATTTGTCCATATGTTCTTATCATTTAGCTCCCTTATAAGTGAGAATATTTGGTATGTGTTTTTCTGTTCCTGCATTAGTTTGCTAAGGATAACAGCCTACAGCTCCATCCATCTCCCTGTAAAGGACATGATCTCTATATTTATGGCTGCATAGTATTTCATAGTATATATGTACAATTCAATCTACCTTTGATGAGCACTTAGGTTGATTCCATGTCTTTGCTACTATTAATAGTGCTGTAATGAACATATCTATGCACGTGTACTTATGATACAATGATTTATGTTCCTTTGTGTATATCCGGTAATGGTATTGCTGGGTTGAATTGTAGTTCTGATTTTAGCTATTTGAGAAATCATCACACTGTTTCCCACAATGGTTGAACTAATTTACACTCCCTCCAACAGTGTACAGTATTTTTTTTCCTCCACAATCTCACCAGCACCTGTTGTTTTTTGACTTTTTAGTAATAGCCATTCTGACTGATATGAGATGGTATCTCACTGTGATTTTGATTTACATTTCTCTAATAATCCATGATGTTGAGCATTTTTTGGCTGTGTTTATGTCTACCTTGTTCACTCATTGCAGGATACTAGTGGGTGACTGCAACCTGTACCAATGTCACATTCCTTTTGTGGACCCTCTCACTTTAGCTACCCTCTGTGAGTTGCCACTTCTTTCCCTTCAAGTCAGGGCAATTCTAAGTATCTCTAAAAGTTTTTGTATTCCCTAAATTTCTGCTCATCTTTTGTAATTTGTCCTTTATTAGTACATTTTGATACTGCTATGAAGAAATACCTGAGAGTGGATAATTTATAAAGGAAAAGAGGCTTAATGAACTCACAGTTCCACATGGCTGGTGAGGCCTCACAATCATGGCAGAAGGCTAAGGAGAAGCAAAGGAATATTTTCCATGGCTGCAGGTAATAGAGTGTGTACAGGGGAACTGCCCTTTATAAAACCATGAGTCTCATGAGACTTATTCACTATCATGAGAACAGCATGGGAAAACCTGCCCCATGATTCAGCTGCCTCCCACCCAGTCCCTTCAAAGACACGTGGGGATTATGGGAGCTACAATTCAACATGAAACTTGGGTGGAGACACAGTCACACCATATCAACTTTCTTTATTAAACTTCCATTAAAATTCAGTCTAAGTGAATAATTTGTTTCCGATGGGCTCTGATATGTAAGCTCCAAGTATTTTGTTCAGTCTTCCGTTCGAACATAATTCCTTTACCATCTGGATTAGCTGCTTTTTGCATAAACAGTACTAATGCATGTTCTTTATTTTTTAAATAATAAAATCATATTTAAATTTATTTAAAATCCTTTCAGCAAGGTATAATGCAACTTCAGTTACAAGGATGTGTAACCAATTTGACTTAATTTTACCACTTATTCGTTTAATTATATCCATATTTTAACAATTTGTGTTCTCCAGTGTTCTCTGTTTGAACTGCCTCATTTTATTCCTTGTGATATCTTTGTCCAATATTGAGTTTTGCAGATTTTCTAGCACTGAAGCCAAAATTGTTTTATTTTAAATAAGAAATAGTATCTGAATACTTAAAATGCCTTATGACTTAGAATTTATATCCTAATATATGGAAATATTTTCTAAATATTCCAAAATAGTATCATCGTAAGTCTCAAGATTCTAATCCTGTGCTCATTACTGTTATTGTTAAGTTCTCTTCTATTGAATATATGAAGTGGATTGTTTAGAGTGTTTCATTGGGCACTCCACAGTTTTCACATAGGCCCAATCCAACATTCTTTCCTAATATTTGAGAACATATTTGGGATATACTTCTTAACTTTTACGATAACATTGACAGGGTTCATTTTTTGTTCTTTTCAGCTGCATTTTATTTTTACTTTGGAAGATGTCCTGTTTTTTTTCCTTTTATCCAAACAGTATTTTAATGTGGTCACATGAGAAACTTTACCAATTTAACTCACTAAAAACACAATTTTATGTTATGTGTCCATTAAAATCTAGTGTACTGTGAAGATACTGTCTTAGATTTTGTCTTTGTAAAGAAATGTGAGACAGATCTGGACATAACAAGTTCTAGATTCAGTACAAATGGGTAATTCTCAAATGACATTTAAAATCTCTTATATAAAACTTATGATATTCTGTTTAGTAAATAAAGTGATATGTAACACTATTTTAATTCTAAGAAAAAAATCAGAAATAAAAAATTATAATCAAACAACTAGTACAACAGGAAAGGCATAGTGGCATATGTCTTTTACAGAAAGTTAAAAGTAAGAGAGGAATTTAATATTACAATATTGTGTTGCTAAAAATATGAAAGGCCAGATGGGGTGCATCGCAGGGATTACAAGGCAATTGGCAGTAAAAATCATATACTTGCACCTTTAACAACATTTGACAAAGTCTGCCAAGGAAGTGATATGTCCAATAACTGTAACACAGTTATGTGATTCTGGTTGTAGAAAGAAAAATGAGAACATGATTAGCAACTATAAAATTGTCAATCATGAATGCCATCTCAGATTAAGGTGAAAAACACACAGGAAATGATGTATGATCCTCTCATGCCGATTTAGCCTAACAATGCCTAAATAGATGAAGGGGGCATAATGTTTGACAACTGTTTTTGAATCTTTAATGCATGGTTGGTGACAGACATACCAGATAGTTATCTCTTGATACAGAAAGAAAGACAGGGCTAATTGTTCTTCATGAGGAAACTAAAGAGATTTGTTATATCGATAAGCCATCTATGGAGAGAATATTAAGTTTCTTACCTTTTCAAGAGTAATTAAAAAAGCCATGATTGCCTCTAAAGTCAATTGCCAAAAGTGGTAATCTACTGAGAGGATATGTTACTGCAGCTACTTTGAACATCTAAACTATCAACTGTGAACTCTTAAAAGGTAGTGTGTCCCAAATAAAAAATAGAGTTATCTCTTAACATTTACAGGTTATGATATTAACTGCAAGAATGTTGTTAATTCATTCACATCCATAAGAAATATTCAAATACTGAAAGAAATTATGTAGTCACTAGTTTACTAATACTCTTTGTGCACATAATGCATGACGGGCTACAGTTTCCAGCTGGGTTGACATTGCCAGTTATTCTCCATTTCAGTGCAATGAAAGAACGCCTGAAAAGAGATGATATTTTATGCTGTAGTAGAAACTTAAGAAGGCAATGACAATCTACTACTTCAGTATTTGAAGCCACGATGTCTTTAGGTGACAGACATCAATCTGTCACCTAAAGACATCGTGGCTTCACATATTAGAGTTTTCCATTGCTATCTCCCAGTAAAACACACTATAATAGAAGGTTTTTAGCTAATGTAATGTATTTCATATTTTCATTATATTCCATATATCAGTTGAATGATGTACATGTTCCATACATTTGGTAAATAATGACTATTTGCTGCATGAGGTTCAAACCCAGGCTTTTTTTGTTTGTTTGTTTCCTCTTTGTGGGGATGGGAAACAAAAGACATGGGAAACTTGTCTTGCTATGTTGTCCAGGATGGTCTGAAACTCCTGGGCTCAGGCAAACCTCCTGTGTAGGCTTCCAAAGGGATAGAATTACAGGCATGAGCCACCACACCCAGTGATATTTTTCTATTGTCACAATCTCATAATTTTTACTTTTCCATTTTTATTAAGAAATTTTTCTTTTATCCAAATCATACGTTAATGTTTATTTTCTTTATACCATTATTTTTACTTCTTTGGTTCTGCTGTTAAAAATTTTGCTTTTCAAAATTTTACTTCTCTATACTTCTTACCAAAGCCTTATAAATAAAACCAATTTGTTGGACAATAAATTCAATGAAATAATTTTATTTTTCTTGATGACCATCTTTAGTTAAGCTTTTTTTTTTGAGATGGAATTTCGCTGTTGTTACCCACGCTGGAGTGCAATGGTGCGATCTTGGCTCACTGCAACCTCCACCTCCTGGGTTCAGGCAATTCTCCTGCCTCAGCCTCCTGAGTAGCTGGGATTACAGGCATGCGCCACTATGCCCAGCTAATTTTTTGTATTTTTAGTAGAGACAGAGTTTCACCATGTTGACCAGGATGGTCTCCATCTCTTGACCTCGTGATTCACCCGCCTCGCCTCTCAAAGTGCTGGGATTACAGGCTTTTTAGTTAAGCTTTTTCCAACTTCCATTACAGCAATATAGGTATGTCCCATTGGTTACTATCCACTTTTATATATAAAGTAGAGTGATGAAATTTTATTTTATTTTAAATTTCAATTTTACATGTTATTAACATCCCAGTGGTAGACAGCCTTGACATCAATGACTAGGTATGGAGAGGAAGTATATCATGATTTTTTAGTCTTCCATCACCTAATCATTTCTCATTTGGGTCTTCAAATCATAGTGCTTACGCGGGGTAGAAAGGAAAGAGGGAAAAAATGTCCTACATAAGATGGCATTGTTGCAATTCTTGACTTGAATGTCCATGCTCAGATTCTGGCTCTTTCTTCTATGAATTTAACAGGTGGAATGTCATATGATGTCTCATTGTATATTTCTCTGACATAGAAAACGTGTTGTGATGTGACCTTCTCTGTGAATACTCTCTATTTCTTGTGGTTTCTTTATGAAGGATGCTGTGTGCTGTCCTAGTAAGAAAGCTCAAGCCAACCTTCTTCAAAAGTTAGACCTTCGGGAAAATCACATATTCTTTTCAAGCCAAATGGCTCTCAACTAATGAATACTGTTTCTTTTCTTTGATATCATTGACTCATTTTCCTGTAAACAAAAGTAGGCACATAATGCAGATCACCACTTAATTAAGCAGCATTCAATTAGAGAATTAAATGTCCGTCCCTACTTTCTATAGGCACATCGAAACACTGTAGAACATTTTAGAACCTCCTCACTATGTTTGGGGAAATATAGACCTTTTTCTCCATGGTAAATAACTTTTTTTTATCATGAATGCAGTCCCCTTAAAAACTACAGTCTTATCCATCCAATTATTCAAGTGATATCTTCTGTAAGTGTGAGAAGTAGTGATCAGGCAAAGTTATAATCACAGTTGGTGGGTTATTTTGCTATGCCTTATTATATCCTAATAAGACATATCTATTAGTTAGCTTTAGAATGTAAACTTTTGTGTTTTCACCTATAGTGATTACTTGAAATGAAACAGTAAAACTTTTGCTAAACATCAGCATCTACATACATTAAAACTGTTAGATTAGTCATAGCCTTAAATAATTACCTTCAGTGATTTTCTCTGCTTCCTTGTAGTATAGAATGTATTATTAATCATTGTCTAAAATTGTTGTCTCCATTTCCTCAGCACTGACAAGTAATATCATATTATTAAACCTATTTTCTTGTAAGTAGCTAATATTTAATTGCTAAATCTAACTAGCTTATATGTGTGCTCTTCTTTCTTTCTTCTTCATGAACAGTTCAGGTTCTGTAATATATAATCTTATTTGCAAATTAGTAAAAATTATCTTGACTAGTCTCCCTATTCGTCACATTCATGTGGCTACCTACTCACATGGATATGGGTCAGCACAAGTGTCTACTCTTTTTGTACCCTCATCATAGGTATGAGGCATCAGTTTTCTCAAAAAGGTATAATAAATTAATCCCACTATACATTTGAAATCAGAAATGTTAACCAGATTCAAAAACCTGTGCCACATTTCTAATCTATTAGTTAAGCCACTAAATTTTTCATCAAATAATACTCCTTCAAATTTTCTCTACTCCACTAATAATCTTTGTAAGCAGGACTACACCCAAAGTAACAGGGCATCCTCTCAGGTACAGGATAATAAATATTAAATCTAGAACTTTCTATTGGCCTAGTCTCAGCTCAGGAATTACTGTCACTTGCATTATCTGGAAAACTCAATACATTACTAACTGAATTTGGATTTTTTCCTGCATAATCAAGGAAATAAGTGACAGTTTTTTAGTCTTTCTCTTTGTTTTTCATCTCCTTGATTCTTTTGAACGGTATTGATTAGTAATTTTAGAACACCTCTTAGTTTGGTTTGTCTGTGCCTTCTTATGATTAGACAGACATTAGGCGGTTTTATGGAAGAAGTTCCAGTGTTCTCTTCTGAGATGTCATATTGTATCAAAGGATACATGATATCAATGTGGCTCATTACCAGTGATGTTAACTTTGATCACTTGGTTAAGATGGTGTCTGCCAGACCTCTCCACTATAAAATGACTATTTTCTCAGTCCATACTGTCCATTTTCTTTTTCCATGTTGACAATGCATCATTAAATCTTACCCATACTTATTGAAAGGGAGAGGAGTTAATCTCCACTTTGTAGAGGGGAATGCTACAGGTATTAGTCTGTTTTCACACTGCTGTAAAGAATTACCTGAGACTGGGCAATTTATTTAAAAAAGAGGATTAATTGACTCATAGTTCCAAGGATTTAACAGGGAGCATGGCAGAAATGCATTAGAAACTTAAAATTATGGTGAAAGTTGGAGGGGAAGCAAACACAACTTGCCACAGTGAAGCAGGACAGAGAGAAAAGGGGTATAATAAAATGTGCCACACATGTTTAAACTATCAGATCTCATGAGAACTCACTCAGTATCATGAGAATAGCAGGTGGGAAGCTCACCTTCATGATCCAATCACTTCACCCTAGGCTTCTCCCCTGACACATGGGGATTTCAGTTCAACATGAGATTTGGGTGGGGACACAGAGCCAAACCATATCATTCCACTTCTGGCCCCTCCCAAATCTCATGTTCTTCTCACATTTCAAAACCAATTATTTCTTTCCAATAGTACCCCGAAGTCTTAATTCATTCCAGCACTAACACAGAAGTTCAAATTCAAAGTCTCATCTGAGACAAGGCAAGTCCCTTCCACCTATGAGCCTGTAAAATAAAAAATGAGTTAGTTACTTCTGAGATACAGTGGAGGTACAGGCATTGGGTAAATGCTCCCATTCCAAAAAAGAGAAATCGGCCAAATCAAAGGAACTACAGCCTCATGCAAGTCCAAAACTCAACAGGGCAGTCATTAAATCTCAAAGCTCTAAAATAATCTCCTTTGACTACATGTTGCATATCCAGGGCATGTTGATGCAAAAGGTGAGCTCCCAAGGCCTTGGCTCTGCAGGGTACAGCCCCCATGACTTTGCAGGGTATGACTCCCATGGCTGTTTTCACAGGCTGACATTAAGTGCCTGCAGCTTTTCCAGGTACATGGTGTAAACTGTCAGAGGATCTACCATTCCAGGTTGTAGGAGACACTGGCCCGCTTCTCAGAGCTCCACTAGGCAGTACCCCAGTAAGGACTCTGTGTGGGGTTTCAACCCTACATTTTCCCTTTGCACTACCCAGGTAGAGGTTTTCTATGAGGACCCTGCCCCTGCAGTAGATTTCTGCCTGGACATCTAGGTATTTCCATAAATCCTCTGAAATCTAGGCAGAGGTTCCCAAACCTTAACTCTTGCCGTGTGCACACCTTCAGGCCCAATACCACATGGAAGACACCAAGACTTGGGGCTTTCACCCCCTAAAGCAATGGCCTGAGCTGTACCATGGCCCCTTTTAGCCACTGCTGGAGCTGGAGCAACTGGGACACAGAGAGCCATCCATATTCTGAGGTAGCATAGAGTAGTGGGGCACTGAGCCTAGCCCATGAAACCATTTTTCTCTCTGTGCCTATAATAGGAGGGGCTGTGGCAAAGGTCTTAAATGCCCTGGAGATATTTTCCTCATGGTCTTGGCTATTAACATTCTTCTCCCCATTACTTAGGCAAATTTTGTTAGGCATTTTGAATTTCTCCCCAGAAAGTGGGTTTTTCTTTTCTACCATATGGCCAGGGTGCAAATATTCCAAACCTTTTTTTCTCTGCTTTCCTTTTAAATATACATTCTAATTTCAGACCATTTACTTCTTCATGCATTTGTATGTACACTTTTAGAAAGAACCAGGTCATGCTGCTTAGAAGTTTCTTCTCCTGGATACCCTACATCATGTCTCCCAATTTCAAAGCTCCAAAAATGTCTAGGGCAAGAGCAAAATGCTGCTAAAGCATAGCAACAGTGACTCTTACTCCATCTGAGACCACCTCAGCCTGGATTTCATTGTCTATTTCACTATTGGCATGGTGGCCAAAACCATTCAAGTTTCTAGGAAGTTCCAAACTTCTCAAATCACCCTGTCTTCCTCACAGCCCTTCAAACCGTTCTACATCTGCCCATTACACAGTTACAAAGTTGCTTCCTGATATGGTTTGATTGTGTCCCCCACCCTGCCCCCAACTCATCTTGAATTTTAACTCCCACAGTTCCCACATGTTATCAGAGGAACCCAGTGGGAGGTGATTGAATTATAGGGACAGGTTGTTCCTGTGCTGCTCTCATGATAGTGAATGAGTCTCATGAGATCTGATGGTTTTAAAAATGGGAGTTTCTCTGCACAGCTTCTCTCTTTGCCTGTTGCCATCCACGTAAGATGTGACTTGCTTCTCCTTCCCTTCTGCCATGATTTTGAGGCCTCCCCAGACATGTGAAACTCTAAGTCCAGTAAACCTCATTCTTTTGTAAATTGCCCAGTCTTGGGTATGTCTTTATTAGCAGTGTGAAAACAGACTAATACAGTAAATTGGTACCTGTAGAGAGGGGTGGTGCTAAAAGGATACCTGAAAATGTGGAAGCAACTTTAGAACTGGGTAACATGCAGAGATTGGAACAGTTTGAAAGGCTCAGAAGAAGGTAGGAAAATGTGTGACGGTTCGGAATTCCCTAGATACTTGTGGAAAGAATGGCTTTGCCCAAAATGCTGGCAATGATATGGACAATGAAATCCAGGCTGAGGTGGTGTCAGATGGAGATGAGAAACTTCTTGGGAACTAGAGCAAAGGTGACTCTTGTTATGTTTTAGCAAAGAGACTGGTGGCATTTTGCCACTGCCCTAGAGCTTTGTGGAATTTTGAACTTGAGAGATGATTTAGGATAACTAGGAGAAAAAAATTCTAAGCAGCAAAGCATTCAAGATTTGATGTGGGTGCTGTTAAAGGCATTCAGTTTTATAAGAAAAATGGAGCTTAAAAGTTTAGAAAATTTGCAGCTTGACAATGTGAAAGAAAAGAAAATCCCATTTTCTGAGGAGAAATTCAAGCCAGATGCAGAAATTTGCATAAGTAATGAGGAGACAAATGTTAATCCCCAAGACAATGGTAGAAATGTCTCCAGGGCAAGTCAGAGGTCTTCATGGCAGCCCCTCCCATCACAGGCCTGAAGGCCTAGGAGAAGTACATGGTTTTGTGGGCCAGGTCCAGGGTCACCATGCTGTGTACAGTCTAGGGACTTGGTAACATGTGTCCCAGCTGCTCCAGTCATGACCTAAAGGGACCAAGGTATACTTCATGCTGTGGCTTCAGACAGTGAAAGCCCCAAGCCTTGGTAGCTTTCACATGGTGTTTAGCCTGTGAGTGCCCAGAAGTCAAGAATTAAGGTTTGGGGACCTCTGCCTAGATGTATGGAAATGCCTGGATGCCACGACAAAAGTTTGCTGCAGGAGCAAAGTGCTCATTCTTTTGTAAATCGCTGAGTCTTGGATATGTTTTTATCAACAGTGTGAAAGCAAACTTATACACTTCTGTATTGTTAGATATCTTTATAGTAGTGCCCTGCTCCTGGTACAGATTTTCTGTATTAGTCTGTTCTCATAGTGCTTTAAAAAATTACCTGAGACTGAATAATTTATATAACAAAAAAAAGAGGTTTAATTGACTCACAGTTTTATAGACTTAACAAGAAGTATGGCTGAGAGACCTCAGGAAACTTACAACCATAGCAGAAGGCAAAAGGGAAAGTTATCCCCGCAAAGCAGGAGAAAGGGAGGGAACCAGGAAGTGCCACACACCTTTAAACCATCATATCTCATGAGAACTCACTATCATGAAAACAGCAGGGAAGAAATCTTCCCCCATTACCCAATCACCTCCCATCAGGCCCCTCTTCTAATACGTGGGGATTACAATTTGATATGAGATTCGAGTGGGGACTCAGAGCCAAACCGTATCACTACTTAAATATATTGTTTAGAAACTTCTTCATGAAATATATGTCTCTGTTGTTTTCCATTAATCATATCTTAAATGTATCTATCTATTCTGTTGGTATGTCTTCATTTCCACCAATAAATATGTTTTCCAAACTACCACTCTCTCTCAACTGGATAATTTATTTAGCTGTTCCCCAGTATACTCAGAGTAATCTCTGTAAAGCCTCAATGCATTCCCATAAGGACTGTTACAAGCTGCTGCTCGCTTTGACTCCTACTGTCCTTTCCAACTATCACTGGCATCATAATTCTCTTTTTATTTTTCTTTTTGACTTATTCTGGCTTTCTATGACTTCTGATACTTGTATTTATTCTTGCAAAGAGTCACACATGTTGGTTGCATGTTTAATACTTCTCCCACTTAAGTCCCCTAAAAAAGTGATTGTCTTTTATTCTAATGGAAGGGCACCCTTTCCTGAATTTCTTAGTCAGATCATAGCACTTAATGTCTCTCCTGAACAGCAGTTGTGTCACTGCAATGTCAGATTATTGTGTGAAGATTTAGTCACTATGTATTTCCCCACAAAAGCAGGAATGTTTTTCAGCATTACACAGAGCATGACACATAGAGTCTGCCATTTTGGTATGCTCAATAAATTTTGGTTATATTAATTGAATGAATAAATGAATGAAGATTAGCTAATAATATTTAGATCAAACTTATTTAGGAATTGTTATCTAGGAAGTATCAAGGAATGATAAGGTAAATATTAAGTTATTTAATTGATTCACTATTATAGTTCATATCTTTGTTGCTTTATTCTTCTTCCTCATGTTCTAAGATTCTTCCATTTCCTCACTATTAATCTCTTTTCTCTTTATTATTCTATAACTGTTGTATTAAGGTTCTCTAGAGGGACAGAACTAATGGGAAATATATATATATGGGGAGTTTATTAGGAGAATTTTCTCACATGATACAAGGTGAAGTCTCCCAGTAGACCATCTGCAAGCTGAGGAGCAAGGAAGCCAGTCCACATCCCAAAACCTCAAAGAAGCTGAGAGTGCAGCCTTTTGTCTGCAAGGCCCCAGAGCCCCTGACAAACCACTAGTATAAGTCCAAGAGTCAAAAGCTGAATAATTTGGAGGTCAATGTTTGCGGACAGGAAGCATCCAACACGGGAGAATAAGGAAAGCTGGAAGACTCAGCTGGTGTAGTCCTTCCATGTTCTTCTGCCTGCTTTGTTTTAGCCATGCTAGCAGATGATTAGATTGTACCCACCCAGATTGAGGGTGGGTGTCTCTCTCTCTCAGTCCACTGACTCAAATGTTATTCTCCTTTGGCAATACCCTTACAGGCACACCCAGGAACAATACTTTGCATCCATCAATCCAACCAAGTTAGCAGTCAATATTAACTGTCACAAATATTACCATTGTAGATTGTTCATCATTTGCAGCCCATTTGGTTTAGCTCATGGTTACCTGGCCTTTGTCTCATCATTTTAATATAATTCATATTTCTCCTCAACTTGCTTTTTTTTAAATCTTAAAATTTTTTTGGACTGTTCAGGTTGTAAATTACAAAAGCCAACTAAAAGTAAGTACATATAAGGAGGGATATTTTGAAATATAATAAATATACAGTATGACTCTGTAAAACACAAGAACAAACAAAGAATGAGTGGATTAAGGACCTAGATAGATCTCCAGATCATGGCAATTACCTCCTCCTATCTTGTCTCCTCTGAGCATATCCTTTTTTATTCAGTGTGTGCTCTCTCTCAGCGTACCCTTCCTCATTCTTCCTCAGCGGATTTCACTGCATAATAGACATCTTGGATTTGCAATTCCATCTTTCTCTTCTAATGTTAAAAATTATTCTAGTTGAAGAACTTTGTTTATTCTAATTAATTTGTTGACTTAAGACAGCCTCTATCAGGCAGTGTTTTGGAAAATGTCTTAATGAGTAAATTCTCAGTAATGAAAAATCTTGATGAGAAGTCTTGTTTCAATTACATGTCTCTACATTTCTACCTAAACTCAGGGTTCTTGGATAATTTTGCCACTCCATCTATAACATGAGGAGAAAACACCTTTCATAGGGTATTAGATAGAATTAAATTAAGTAACCATAACTGAATGAGATTACCCACCATATATATTGACCATTATTTAAATTAAAAACATGTCACAATCATGGAAATACATCTTACCATAAACTGTATAGTCACCTGACTGAAAGTGCTTTTGTATATTATTTTGAATATTAAATTGTTTTAAATTTACAGCAGAAAGATTTTGAGAAAAATAAACAAAAACCATGTAGATAAATGACTTACTCCTAAGGTTAAATTGGAAGGAATATGAAAAATTGAAATAATGACCTCATTTGGAGGCAAAATATGTTGCATCTGTTTGCTGTAATTTCAGTGATAGTAAAATGAAGATTGGTGACTTTATTCAAATTTCAAAATAAAAATGAACCTTTATGAGGTGAATATTTTTCACTTTGACACATATGATTAGAAATATAATTTTCATATTTATGGTAATAAGTAACTTACATTTCATTGTTTATTGCCTTAAATTCATGTTTGCATGAACTAGTCTTTGGATAAGAATTGTATTTGATGCAGCTCTCCTTTGAGCTTTATTTTGTTTTATTGTACATTTTTATTTATTTATTTATTTTTGAGACAGGGTTTTGCTCCTCTCACCCAGGAATGCAGCAGCATGATCATGGCTCACTGCAGCCTTGACCACCAGGACCTAAGAGATCCTCCCACCTCAGACTCCTGAGCATTTGGGACTATAGGCATATGCCGCCATACCTGGATACATTTTTAATCGTTTGTAGAGATGAGGTCTTGTTGTGTTGCCCAAGCTGATCTGGAACTTCTGGGCTCAAGTGATCCTTCTGCCTCAGCCTCCCAATATGTTAGGATTACAGGTATGAGCCACTATGCCCAGCCTAGACATTCAGAAAAAAAAATACCCTGTACTCTTTGCCATGGACCCTTTTGTAGACAAACATATATCCAGACCTTACTGTACAGAGTATTTTTCCTAAGGTCCATACCCCCCACACTTTGTATTTATTTCAGATATGCACTACAATGAACTAGAACAGAAAAGCAAATGCACTTTTACATGAGTAGACTTGCAGTGTTACATAAATTGCTTGGATGATTATCCATTTCATATTCATAGCTATAAATCTTTAGAGTATCTGTCTCTTAAAGAGTATCTGGTACATTGCAAGGGTAAACAAGTGAAAAAGATAGGAAAAAGTGATTTAAGGAAAATTTCAGGAAATGGACACTTCACAGAGGTTGTAGCCGACAGGAGATGCTATTGTTAGAATAAAGATAAAAGTAACTATTTTAGAAATTTTAGTGAAAATTTCTAAAAGGCATGTGCATATTATAATTCCACCTGTCTAAGAATCACTATTGAATCTTTTAGTACTTTTATTTAGGTAAAATCATTTTCAGATTAATAATGATAAAAATAATAATAATAATGGCATTAGATTAAAGAAGTCTAACGTAGTCTGTTTTTAAGATTTTTGGATTGCTTAATTTGCCTCCTTAGCATAACACTTCCATCTAAGCTCCATCTAACAACAGTGAATCTTTTTTTTTTTTTTTTTTTGAGACGGAGTTTCGCTCTTGTTACTCAGGCTGGAGTGCAATGGTGCGATCTCAACTCACTGCAACCTCTGCCTCCTGGGTTCAGGCAATTCTCCTGCCTCAGCCTCCTGAGTAGCTTGGGATTACAGGCACGCGCCACCATGCCCAGCTAATTTTTTGTATTTTTAATAGAGACGGGGTTTCACCATGTTGACCAGGAGAGTCTCGATCTGTTGGCCAGGATGGTCTCGATCTCTTGACCTCGTGATCCACCCGCCTCGGCCTCCCAAAGTGCTGGGAGTACAGGCTTGAGCCAAGGTGCCCGGCTAAAAGTGCATCTTAATCATATGAACTCCTGTTTGGCATCCATCTAGCTACATGACACACCAAGGGAACACATTTTATTTATACATTATTTTCTCTTCCCTCCCTCCCTCTCTCCCTCCCTCCCTCCCTCTCTCCCTCCCTCCCTCCTTCTCTCCCTTCCTCCCTCTCTCTCTCTCTCATTCTCTTTTTCTTTTTGAAGTTTTGCTCTTGTTGCCCAGGCTGGAGTGTAATGGTGTGATCTCGGTTCACTGCAACCTCTACCTCCTGGGTTCAAGCTCTTCTCCTACCTCAGCCTCCCGAGTAGCTGGGATTATAGGCATGTGCCCCCACACCCAGATATATTTGCACATTATTTTCTAGGACAAAGTCAGTCGAAAGATGAGCTTCTGATTTTTCAAGATTGGGTCAAGTGTAAAAAAATACATGAAGACAGGTTTTCCACTCAAAAGGAAACATTGTACTTAAAAACACACACATCAATATATACAGCAGAGAAAAGATAAAAGATAAAACTCTAAAAAAATGTAATGAAGTATCAAAATGGCATTCATCTTTCTTTTGCTTTTTATATTTTCTAATTTTATGCACAATTTATGTGTTTACTTAATTGTTTTCACTTTTGTGAAATTAGTTACAAAATCCATATATCAAATTTCAAATGTGACATGTCTTTTTAAAATTTTCATGCCAATTTTCATCTTACATAATCAAAATCTAATAAATCAACCACTTTTGCAATAGGTATAATATATTAGTTTTGTGTTAAATTAATACATTGAATAAATGAAAGATTTTAGAATTGTAGTCTAAATATATACTTTTTTTCTCATAAGGAATGTATATAATTCTGTCTAAATGTTATCTAGAGATACACTCTTCATAAATTTCTACTGAAATATTGCTATATAAATTAAGCCTCAGTATTTTCAAAAGCACGTGGTGTACCATCTAATGCTAGGATTCAGGTTAACCTCCTACCACAAAGCCAACAAAGTCAAATGCAGAGTTGTTCTCACTGCCCTCTACACCCTCTAAATCAGAAGAAAATGATATGTTTGTAAGTAAATAGGAAAAAAAGCTTTGGGCCTTATATACTGTCTATGTGCAGGCACAGAGTTCAATATTTGCCAGACATAAAACCCTGTATAAAAATAGTAGAGTTTTGTGAAATAGCCAAGAATTTCTCCTGTATTCTCCTCCCTTAAATGCTGTCAATAGAATAACCATCCAATTCATCAATCCCATTACTGGGTATATGTCCAAAGAAAAGGAGATCAGTATATAAAAGAGATCTGTGCATTCCCATATGTAATGCAGCACTATTACAATAGCCAAGATTCGGAATCAGCCCAAATGTGATTAAAGAAATGTAGTGTATATATAATACTCATATATATACATAATGGAATATAATTCAGCTATTTTAAAAAATTAACTCTTGTCATTTGCAACAACATGAATGGACAAGGAGAATGTTATATTAAGTGAAATATGCCAGGCACCAAAAGACAAATTTTGCATATTTTCACTCATATGTGCAGTCTAAATTTTTTTTAAAACATTGAAGTCATGGAGATTAAGTAGAATGATGGTTAGTAGATGCTGGGAATGGTAACAGAGAATGGGCAGATAGGAGAGGGTTGGCTAATGGGTATGGAAATACAGTTAGAATTAATAAGATAAAATATTCGGTAGTACAACAAGGACTAGAATTAACAATTCATCGTACATTTTTAAATAACCAAAATTAGAATTAGAAATATTCCTAACACAAAGAAATAATAAATGCTTGAAATGGTAGATACCCTAATTACCCTGATTTGATTATTATGCAATGTATGCTTTTATAAAATTATCACATGGACCCCATAAAATATACAATATTATGTGTTTATAATAATTATCTTTCTTTAAAATTTAAATCTACCATCATTTTCTTTTAAATAATACATATAAATGGGCTTCATTAAAATTAGGAAAATAGATGTGTAATGTATACCATGTAAGGTATAATTATCAAAGACAAATGCTAGAAGTGTGGCTGTTCATATTTTGCAAGAGATAGTTTTTCACACATACAGTTTTTGTCAAAATCTCAGAGGACCAAGCATGGGGAAGAGGAGATTATAAGATTTTCCTACAGAAAGGGCGTTAAAGTACAATTAGACAAAGAAGAGCCATGTTAAAAGTGAAAATTATGAAACACAATTAGTGTGTGACATTATAACACATCATCTTATGTTTTAACAAAACGATGTAACAGTAAATAAGAAGAAATAGAAAATATTACATTAATAATTAAACCTAATACCACAGAAATAAAGTACACAATTCCTTCTTTTTGTGTGTGTGTGTGACAAAGTTTCACTCTTGTTGCCCAGGCTGGACTGCAGTGGCGTGATCGCGGCTCACTGCAATCTCTGCCTCCTGGGTTTAGGAAATTCTGCTTCAGCCTCCTGAGTAGCTGGGACCACAGGCATATGCCACCACACCCAGCTAATTTTTGTATTTTTAGTAGAGAAGGGGTTTCACCATGTTGGCCAGGATGGTCTCGATCTCTTGACCTCGTGATCTACCCACCTCTGTCTCCCAAAGTGTTGGGATAACAGGCATGAGCCACCACACCTGGCCCACAATTCCTTTTTTAAGCTGTTGGTCTCTGATAGTTCTAGACTTCTAGTTTTCCTTCATAAAAGCACCTAAGTACTATTAATCTGTTCATCTCCTGGACCTCATGAATTCCTCCCTCCTTCATTGCCTTGCACATGTACAGGAAGGTTTTCCTGAGCCATGCTTAAGTATCACAAAGCTGTCCTGCTTGCTATCCTGCCACCTGTCAATGAACAGGCACTTGATGGTTGCAACCCTCTTGTGTATTTCATAAAGATCACAGGATTGCCAACTTCTGAGCTGCTTAACCTCTCCCTAGAGCCTTTGACAGTATTCGTGGCCATCCTTTAAATCTCCAAGGCACATCTTATAAGGGATTGTAACATTTTCAAAACTTTGCTGAAATTTGGTGATAACAGATATTTACGGCATAATGGGGAATGATTAAAGCAGTTATGATTCTCACTGATACCTGTCAAATGTGCCAACTATCTCTTTAGGGTTTCTCCCACTCTCCTTTCTCCTTAGCCTTTCTCTCAATATTCCCCTCAACTATACCTTTTCTTACTAAAATCTTGACCCCAGATCCTGTGAACATCAGGAAGAGAGAAACAGTCACTCCCTTCCCAAACTCACAGCAGCAGCTCCCCTTTTAACAAACATAATCTCAGACAGGATTTTCTCCTAAAAGAAAGAAAAATATCTTTTTTCTTATCTTCTCATTGATTGGAATTTTTCTGTCCCAGAATATAAATGCTAGCTTGCATAGCAGAAAGTTCTATTAAAATGATTTTGCTTTTTTTTACATTGTTTTGTTTTCTTCCCCCAAAGTAATAACATTAATCAAAATAAGTTTAGCTTTCAATAACCAGGAAATCTACTAAAAGTTTTGAAAGATAATAAAATGTGCTTGTGTCTATCTAAAGATTAATATTTCAGAAATGTAAGAATTAAATTTTAGGCAGAATACTCAGGTTAGCATTTTCAGTAGAATCTTTGTTAAAATTAATCATGTCTGATTCTCAGTCCAACTCTATCTTGGCACTAGGGTGATACCTTAAAGATGGTGAGTCACTCATAGGAGTTAGTACTGAATAGTCTGGTATCTTCCTCAGAAGTATGGTAAATAAATGTGAATACTTGGGAGCAAAACAAAGGAGGGGAGGTTATTATTTAGATCAGTTGGTCATACAAGTTGTCTTTTAAGAGGTAAGTTTTTAATTTTTGCCTAAAAATGGGAAACATTTACATCTACTTAAAGACATTGAAAAAAATGCTGTAACATTTTTACCTACTTAAAGACATTATGAACAAGCCCAGGCATAAACAAAACCATGTGAAAACCTGCTAAAGCAGGAAAAGTTATAATTGTATAAACTGAGAAAAACACTAGAACATCTGAGAGGTAAGGGGAAGCATGGTATGGTAATTTTTTATTTGGAGAAGAAGGAAGATTGTGCTGGGTTTTGAAGTTTATGATGAAATATTTGAATTTAATTCAAGTAAAGAGAATATTATAAAAATTTTATAAAAGTACATGATCTTATATACTTTTAAAAAAGCATCACTCTGGCTTCTGTGGAGAAGAAGTGAAGGCAGGGAGTTTGCTTTGGAAATTACTGTTCTATTATACACAAAATACAGTAAAATATTGGGCCAGGAAGATTGCACTGGATATTAGGAAGATATTTTGAAGGTAAGATGTATATGACTTATGGATTAGCTGCATATTGACATAAAAAATAAAAGTATCAGGATAATTGCCTAGTTTAAGAGTTAGATAAAGTGCTGAGCTAGATAGATAATTTTTGAACTTGGCAACATATTGTTGACATTTAATGTGAAAATGATTGAGACTACATAGAAAGAAAGTGCCTCATTTTTCCTGAAAATTGGTCGCCTTTGGTGATTTATGAATTTCCAAATCTTAATGGCAAGCTAATGAACACGTCCTAGCATGTAAACTATTTTGCTGTCCATTTCATCTGCTACTTTAATCAATTGATGTTTTCAATGTTATGTCAACACAAACCTAATTATACTAAATGCTTCCTATCTGTAAATCTAATGTAATTTCAAATCTTGGGAATAAAGCTTTCACTTGAGATACCCTTGACTTCTCTCTCTCCCACTATTCGAGTATCTGACTAATCAAAAAAAATAAGTGGTCTGTCTTCAAAATGTGTTTGTAAATGGTCTAATTCTCATTGCTATAACCTTGGTTAAAGCTACAGTTAATTCTTGCTTACACTGATGTTGTAGTCTAAGTGGGCTCCCTACTTGTACCGTTCCTACTTTTTAGTGTATTAGCAAGAGAGAAGCCTAATTGACTCAGCTATGTAACTCTTCTGCTCAAAATCTTTCAGTGAGTTTAAAATGCAAAGTTATTACAATCATCTAAATTCTTTCCCATTCTATTTTCACCTTGCTTCTCTGTTTCTTACACTTCAGTGAGGTTGGCCATGGCCAACATCAATCATGCTCCTGCCTTTGTACCAGCTCTTTTCATTACCTGAAATGCTCTTTCCCCGATGTCTACATGGCTCGGGTGACTTCTTCAGGTATTGTCAACTGTCATCTTCATAGTGTGGTCTTCTGAGGCACGCAAATTACAATTGCCACAATATCTTTATCCCATTTCCTCCGAATTTGTTGCATAACTCTTATTAAAACATTTATTTGGATTGTTTCTTTTTACCACCCACTAGAAGTTTAGTGAGTTCTGTAAGGGCAGATATTTTTGCCTGCTTTGCTCTTGGATATAAGTCTAATGTCTAGATGAAGTGTCTACCACCTAGAAAAAAAAATTTAAGTGAGTGGCTAGAGATTTTCCAAGTTCACTATTTTCCCCATAGTTGTATATTCTTTTAATAACTAGATATAATAAAAATGCATGTAATTATAATTTTAAAATTAAGGGAGATAGTGCCAAACAGTATATATTAGTAAAAGAATAGTATATCTGAAAAAATTATTGAAATATCTCCATAAATAATAATATTGCTAACCTGTATTTTTTACTTATTAATTGTCTCATGTTTCACTTAGAACTTTTCTCTTTTAGTTTAATGAAACTCCTTCAGATTCATAGTCAATGAGTTGTATATTTAGAACACCATTCTGTATTTCTGATTCCAGAACCTGAACTGGTAAACACTCTTCTATTTTGCCTCATGTTTAAGAATTTGTTTTCAAGCCTTGTTCCACATAAAGATTAACATTGGGCTCCTTTAAGAAACATATTGCTAGTCTTCTTTCCTCAACATATATAATCTGAATCCTTTGGGGTTAGTGAACAGGAGTATTTTTAAATAAAGAGGAAAAAAGAAGTTTCCAAGTGAAACTGATGTGTTGCCAGCTTTAAGAATCATGGATACAGAGCATCAAAAAATAATTCATCCAGGAAATAAACCATCTAGAAAAAAATGTTTTATTCATTGGAAGATGCAGAAGTTAAGGGAAATAGGAAACAATTTTTTTTTTGCCATCTGATAGATGTATAACTTCACAAAAAACATTTCATTGATCTCTGAAGTACCAAACTAATTTCTAAGAAAAACTTAGATAGATAATAGGGTATGAAATCAGCAATAATGAAAACAATTTGCATAGTAAGAGCACCAAGGAATTGTTTTTATAAATAGCTCATATCTACTTTTTAATGAAAATTCACCAAAATACACGTTTACATAATAGAATGTGCAGTGGAGTTCAGAACTTTGTAAATGCAAATGGTTTTTTTCTGTCCTGCCCATATTAACAGAACACAACACAACAATAATAAAACTGTGCTGAAGTATATGATCACTCAGGCAACAAGAGTATTCATTCTCATTCACCGTTTACTTAGGTACATATTTTAAGTAGAATCAGGGAATGTGAAATATATATATAAATATATATATACATACACACACCCCCACACTCTACACGCATATATGTTCTCTGCCATGATTGTAAGCTTCCTGAGGCTCATGAGAAGCAGATACTGGCACCAGGCTTCCTGTAAAGCCTGCAGAACTATGAGCCAATTACCCAGTCTCAGGTATTCCTTTACAGCAATGCAAAAGAGATTAACACATGGCCGGGCGTGGTAGCTCAACACTTTGGGAGGCCGAGATGGCTGGATCACGAGGTCAAGAGATCGAGACCATCCTAGTCAACATGGTGAAACCCCGTCTCTACTAAAAATACAAAAAATTAGCTGGGCGTGGTGGCGCGTGCCTGTAATCCCAGCTACTTGGGAGGCTGAGGCAGGAGAATTGCCTGAACCCAGGAGGCGGAGGTTGCGGTGAGCCAAGATCGCGCCATTGCACTCCAGCCTGGGTAACAAGAGTGAAATTCCATCTCAAAAAAAAAAAAAAAAGAGATTAACACACAAAATTGGTATCAAGGAGTGAGGCATTGCTATAAAGATACCAGAAAATGTGGACGTGGCTTTGGAACTGGGTAATGATCAGAGGCTGGAAGAGTTTGTTGGACTCAGAAGAAGATAGGAAGATGAGAGAAAGTTTGGAATTTCTTAGAGACTGGTTAAATGATTGGGACCAAAATGCTGATAGTAATAGGGACAGTGATGGCCAGGCTAATGAGGTCTCAAATGGAAATGAAGAATTTATTAGGAAGTGGAGTAAAAGTCACCTGTAGTCTGCCATAGTAAAGACCTTTGCTGTATTATGTTCACATCCTAGGGATCTGTGGAGGGTTGAAGTTAAGAATAATGACTTAGGGTGTCTGGAAGAAGACATTTCTAAGCAGCAAATTGTTCAAGGGGTGACCTGGGCAGCTCCTAATAACCTACAATTAGATACCCAGAAAACAAAGGAATGACTTAAAGTTGGAATTTATAATTAAAGGGAAAGCAGAGTGTAAAAGTTTAGAAAATTTGCAGCCTGGCCCTGTAGCAAAGAAGAAATCTAAGGAGGCTATAGAGCAAATACTTGCTAGAGAGATTAGCATGACTAAAAGAGAGCCACATACTACTATCCAAGGAAATGGGATAAAAGACTCAAAGGCGTTTCAAAAAATTTTAAGGCAGCCCCTCCCGTCAGTGCTTCCCTGTGTAGCCTTGGGCCATTGATCCCTGCATGAAGGCTACTCTGGCTCCAGTCTCAAAGTATCCCAGAAACATCTCTGGCCACTGATCTGAAAGGTAAAAACTAAACCGTGGCAGCTTCCATGTTTTCTTAAGTCTGAAGGCACACACAGTGCAAGAAAAAAGAAGTTTGTCAGCTTTACCTAGATTTCAGAGAATATGTAAGAAAGCCTGGGCATCCAAGCAGAAGGGTGCCACAGGGCTGGAGCCCTCACAGAGAATCTCTACTATGGCAGTGCAGAGGGGAAATGTAAAGTTCGAGTCCCCACATAGAGTTCTCCAGGGCGCTTTCTAGTGGAGCTTTGGGAAGGGGGATGCCACCTTCTAGTCTCAGGAATGGGAAAGTCACTAGCAGCTTACAGTCTAAGCATTGAAAAGCTGCAGGCACTCAAGTCCAACCCATGACAGCAGCCACAGGGACTGTACCCTGTAAAGCCAAAGAAGTGGACCTGCTCAAGCCTTGAGAGTCCACCCTTTGCACCAGTGTGTCCTGAATGTGGGACATGGAGTCAAAAGAGATTATTTTGGAGCTTTAGAGTTTAATGACTGCCATGCTGGGTTTAAGACTTGCATGGGGCCTGTTTGACCTTTTCTTTTGGGTGACTTCTCCCTTTTGGAATGGAAGCATTTATCCAATGCCCATAGCACCATTTTATCTTGGAAGTAAATAGCTTGTGTTTACTTTAAGGCTTATAGGCAGTAGGAGATGATTCTCAGATGAGACTTATAACATTGAACTTAATGCTGAAACAAGTTAAAAATGTACTAAACTATTGGGAGGAAATACTGTATTTTGCAATGCAAAAAGGACATAAGACTTAGGGGGTCCAGGTTGAATAACATGGTTTGGATGTTTGTCCCCTCCAAATGTCATGTTGAAATATAATCACCAATGTTGAAAGTGGGGCCTGGTGTTTTAGTCATGGGAGCAGGTCCTTCATGAGTCACTTTTTGCTGTTTTCATGATAGTTACTGCATTCCTACTGTTAGTTCACATGAGAGCTGGTTATTTAAAAGAGTGTGGGGCCGGGGGTGGTGGCTCAAGCCTATAATCCCAGCACTTTGGGAGGCCGAGGCAGGTGGATCACGAGGTCAAGAGATCGAGACCATCCTGGTCAACATGGTAAAACCCCATCTCTACTAAAAATACAGAAAATTAGCTGGGCATGGTGCTACGTGCCTGTACTCCCAGCTACTCAGGAGACTGAGGCAGGAGAATTGCCTGAACCCAGGAGGCGGAGGTTGTGGTGAGCCGAGATCTCGCCGTTGCACTCCAGCCTGGGTAACAAGAGCGAAACTCCGTCTCAAAGAGAAGAAAAAAAGAGTGTGGCATCTCCCTTCTCTCTCTCTTCCTTCCACTCTCACTGTGATGTGTCTGCTCCTCCTCATACTTCTGCCATGATTGTAAGCTTCTTGAGCCTTGCCAGAAGCAGATGTTGGCATCATGCTTTCTGTAAAGCTTGCAGATCCATGAGCTAAACTTTTTTTATTTATAAACTACCCAGTCTCAGGTATTACTTTATAGCAATGCAAAAAAAGCATAATACAATTTAGTAGCCAATGTACAGCAATAACCAATAATTATTAAAAATGAAAAGATAAAGGCAAACTAACTTATTTTGTCCAGCTTTATTCATTGTAAGTTCTATAAGTAATCTCTCAGTTTATGGTGAAGACATCTCAAATAGATAAATTTTAACAATCATATTTATAGAGCTATTAAATTATGACTAATCTGTTTATCTTTCCTTATACCTAGCCAAGCGTATATTTAATACCTATTTTATTACTTATCTATATCAGATTCCATAAAACCTTTGTCTGTATCAATCTAAAACCTTTGGACATATTGTTTAATTTTTCTTTTAATTCATTTTAAAATTACTAAATTTAAAGAATAAAATAAATGTTGATGAATTTGTTTTCTGATCTCTCATATATAAACGGATTTATATAATGTATCATATGTAAACTGATTATATCACAGAAATTAAGCATTTTTGTGATCTAGAAAAACTACATGATCTTCATATATAGTAATACTGGTAAGTACTATTGGTGTTCTGCCTTCTAATTTTACTTCTAGTAGAAGTAAATATTCTTTTACTTTAATACAATTATTATGAGGAGTGTGTTTATATATCAATAATAAATGGCCCATCACCCTGCCTAAAGTCCATGGTACTTAATTTTTAAAACACTAACCATGTTTTCCTTACTTCATTATAGAAATCTACAGACATTAACACATCACTAAACTAGGCTAGATTTTTGGGAAGATGCAACAAAGTATACAACTTTTTCTCACCCACACCAAACACATTCATAACCACTCAAGTCAAAATGGTGAATATGTGAGTGAGATGAACATGAAGTACCTAACCCATGCAGGAAACGGGAGAGGTAGGAGAGGGAATGGCAGTGATAACATAGGGTCAGTAAGTGTGAAAATCATATTTGAAGTTGTAGGTCAGCGAGCAATTCCCTAAAGAGAAATTTTACCTACTTTGGAATATTTCCCATAACTAAAAAGAAGTGAAGAGGAAGGGATGCTTGACTACACATGTGTTTGATTGTATGACTAAGGATTAAAACAGTGGTATTTGAATAAAAATATTTAAAATGTATATATTTGCAGTACTCAGAACATTTAAAATCATTTTTCAAATTTTATTCTCTCTGATTCAGTCAACAAATTCTAAATATTTATATTGATCTAATTAATCATTATCAGCCACCTCAATTCAAACTGCATTATCTGACTAGAATATTTTTATTGTTGAGAAGAACATGAGAAGAGACTATTTAGATTAGAATGATATTGATGTTAACTATAATGCTTCATTATGCACATTAAATCATTTCTAACTGAATTTATTCCATTGAATATAAAAAATAATTGAATAATCAGGGAATAATTTAGCTACAGTCTTGTAACTATGAATAAGTATCCTGACATATTATTTCACCAAAATATAAACAAGTTTAAATGTACAACATTTTATTAGAGTACTACCAAATGCTATTTATGAAACTTCCTAAACAATTTGGGAAAACATGTCATATAGAATATTTTAAAATGTGTTAAGGAGCTAGGATTATCCACAAAGAAGAGAGTCTAAAGTTAGGTCCAGTAGTTATTTTAGCAAGGTCTTCTACTCTCCTTCCAGTTCATATGGGTAATCTGGAATATCACTATCTAGGCTGTTCATCTGAGAAACCATCTATGTTTGGGATGTTAAAACCTTTTGGATATTTTTATTATTTTATTGTTAAATATGACCATTAGGTAGACTTATTTGGGTTTTAAAGTAGCCATTACATATTTCTCCAAGTATTTTGGCCTGATAAACATAGCTTGTTTCTAAAACATAAACAACCAAGTTTAGCACAGGTACTAGCTTTCTAATGATAGCCAATACAGAAATACAGTGAAAAATAAAAAAAGTCCTTTTGGGCATAAGTTTAGAGTTTTCCTTCTTTGTATTTATTTTTATATGGTAGGAATTAGTAATGCTTAGTAACATTTTATTAGTTATCTGCAGACTAGTTTTATATGAGGTTTTAATATGTTAGTGAAACTGCAACAAGATATTCATGGCTATATAAGTCATCTAATCTACTTCCACATTGTGTTACAGCTTTAAATAAAGCTTCTCCACTATCCTTCTTCATCATCTACACATAGTAAGCCAGGAAAATTAACTTTGTAATCTATTGGTCAGTTCATTTGCTACAGATATCTCCACTGTGAACACTGTAAATTGTATTTAAATATAGTTTAACTGTCTGTAAATGGCCTGTGTTAGTGAGCTCAATTAGACCCCCTGCCTTATCAGAAAGACAGAGGGCTTTCTGTATTCAGGGGTTCTTGCCTTTGTGTACTGGAAGAATTGGATAGCAGGTGTTCTTGGGGAATGAGTGCAAGGTTTTATTGAGTGGAAGTAGCTCTCAGCAGATGGGGGAGCCAGAAGGGAGTGGTTTTCCCCTGGAGTGGAGCTGCTTAGTGGCTCAGGCTCTCCTCTGACTGCCCCGGCCAAACTCTATGTGATTCCACCAGTGGATGGCCAGCTGGCATGTTGTTGTGCTCTTCCACGGGAGTGCTCTTCCCAACATCCAGTCACTTCTGTCTTCTTCACTGATGTGTTCCTCTCAACATCCAACTGCTGTGCCTCTGCCAGCTAGGGTCTCAGGGTTTTTATAGGCCCAGGATGTGGTCATGGTGGGCCAGGGTGGTCTTGGGAAATGCAACATTTGGGCATGAAGGCAGGAGCTTGTCCTCACATGGGTCTATGGACACAGTTCCGGGGATAGGCCCCTAGCCAGAGACCTGCCTTTCTCTACCCAGAACTTCCCTGTGCCCCCTTTCTGTATCAATAGTAGTTGTATTGAATCTATAGATTGCTTTGGGTAATATGGTCATTTAACAATATCAATTCTTCTGATTCATGTACAAGATAAATCTTTCCATTTGTGTCTTCTTCAGATTCATTCATTAATCTCTTACAGTTCTTTTTTTTTGATATAGAACTTTTACCTCCTTGGTTTAATTTATTCATAAATATTTTTTTCTCTCTGATGCTGTGGTACATGGAATCATTTTCTTAATTTTCTTTCCCATAGTTTCTAGCTAGTATAAAAAAAATACAACAGATTTGTATGTTGATTTTATACCTTGCAACTTTAAAAACATGGGTAAAAAGCTCCTTGGCATTAGATTTGACACTAGTGTTTTTTTGGATGTGACATCAAAACCACAGGAAACAAAAGCAAAAATAAAGTGAGACCATGTCAAACTAAAAAAATTTAGCAAGCTAAGGGAAAAAATGAACAAAATAAAAAGGCAGTCTGTGGAATGGGTAAAAAACTTGCAAACTGTATATCTGATAAATTGTTAACATTCAAAATATGTATGGAACTCACACTACTATAGCAACACACACACACACACACACACACTCTACAATTAAAAAATTAGCAAAAGTCTGAATACAGAATAGGGAGCCCTGTAGACCCTTAGTGGGAATGTATATTGGCATAACCATTATGAAAACAGTATGGAAATTTTTTTTTACATTAAAAATATAAGTACCATATATTCTAGCAGTCTCACTTCTGGATATATATTCAATGGAAATAAAATAAATATGTCAGAGAAATACCTGCACCACTGATTTCCATTGAAGTAATATTGATGTTGCCAAAATATGAAAACAACCTAAGTATCCATCATGGGATAAATGGATAAAGAAAATACACAAAATGGAAAACAATTCAGCCTTAAAAAAGAAGGAGATCCAGTCATTTGCTACAACATGGATGAACCTGGAGGACATTAGTTTAAGAGAAAATAACCTAGGCATGTAAAGACAAATGCTACATGATATCATTCATAGATGCAATCTGAAAAAGTTGAACCCATAGGAGTAGAGATTAGACTGGTAGTTACTAGAAGCTGGGAAGTGGGGGAAATAGAAAGATATCAGTCAAATGGTACAACCTTTCAGTTTTAAGATGAACAAGTTCTGAGTATCTATGGTACAGCATGGTTGGTGATAGATGTGTGAACTAATTTGATTGTGGTAACCATTGCATAGTGTATACATGTCATCATCACATTGTACCCTTAGAATGTGTATAATCTATATTTTTCAATTAAATGTTTTAAAAATAAATAAAATATTTTTAAAAAAAATTCAGTGTAGAAATTTCATCTAATATATAAAGAGTGACAATAAAATATGTACATGAAATTGCAGCTTATAGTCTACCATTCATAATCAAATTATTCATTACTGTGACACTACTTCGGGTAGTTGTAACACTGAGATACCAATGCAGTTATTTCCCTAGGGTGAGATATGTTGCAACAGGAAGCCAAAAAAGGGGGAAAACAATTACCTAAAATGCTGACTATATACTAAAAATTGTTAAAACACCATGTATAGAAATAATGTTTAAAGAAATTTAAAAATTAAATTTTGTTTCGTATATAGAAACAAAAATATTCATGATTTTTTTTTTTAGACGGAGCCTCACTTTGTTGCCCAGGCTGAAGTGCTATGGCAGGTTCTTGGCTTACTGCAACCTCTGCCTTCCAGGTTCAAGCAGTTCTCCTGCCTCAGCCTCCCAAGTAGCTGGGACTACAGGTGCCTGCCACCACACCCAGCTAATTTTTGTATTTTTAGTAAAGATGGGGTTTCACCATGTTGAACAGCCTGGTCTTGAACTCCTGACCTCATGATCCACCCAATTTAGCCTCCCAAAGTGCTGTGATTACAGGCATGAGCCACCATGCCCAGCCATATTAATGAATTTTATTAGACTCTAGGGAAAATATAATGTAATCAGAGGGATAATAAACTAAGATCCTTCTCTGAAGAACCTGACATGATGAAAAAGGGAAATAAACTGAAAATTATATTTCAGTGTTGTAATGATTCATGTTATAATCCATATAGACTATGAGTGGTGTGAACATTTTTTCCCCCGAATTAGTCAGAGAAGTCTCAATATAAGATGACATTGACTTCTATATAGAAGGGAATCACAGATGCAAGATATTGAAAGTTGAAAGAGCAACAAATTCAAAAGCATTTTGCACTTGTATTCACTTTACAGGGAATGCTGATGAAGAAAGGAATATTTGAATTACTGTGCCTCATTGTTATTATGTATATGGTATACTGGGTTGTGTTTGTGTGTGCCCTATTATGGCATGATTAGATGCCTTTCTACTCTAACATATTAAGACTCTGATAAATGTCTATGAACAAACAGCAATTACTGCTCCAAAAATAGAATATTATCTATTTCTGGACTATAAAAAGTATTTATTTGCTTTACTTATATCCAATGTAAACTTTATCATCTATCCTAGAATCCCATCTATATTAATTGAGCAGAAAAATACATGCATGTTTTTATATGTGACTCTGTGTGTGTGTGTGTAAGAGAGAAAGAGAGAAGTGAAATGCACAGTTACATAGAACAGAGACCCAGAAAAGCATGCTTTTACCTTGGCATTTTCAGTAACAGTTATAAATCTTGAACTGCCTGTATTAGTAAAGTAGATAAAGAACAAGCAATTTTTGCGGTTTACATTGAAATTCCCTATCAATTCTGAGTAATATTTCTATTATTTCAAGTGAATAGAAGTTTTGATAAAGGCCAATTAAATAAAACTACTTAGCCTTCCTAAATTACATGGGAGAAAATAAATTGGCATATGAAATTCACCGTAAATTTTCTAGAGATTTTAGAACATTAAGTTGTGTGTAAGCATTGAGAAATTGACACTTGGTTTAATCTTATTTTGTGAACAAGCTAGTTTTGCACTGAAATAGAAAAGCCCCTGTGGTTTTATCTTAATGAAAGGGTATTTGGCTTGTTAATGACTTAATCCTATTTTATTTACTGTTTAAATACAGTCATGTATTGCTTAAGGATGAGGATACATTCTAAGAAATGGATCATTAGGTGATTTTATCATTGTGTGATCATAGAGTGTACCTAAGCAAACCAACATGGTAGAACCCACTAGACACGTAGACTATATGGAACAGCCTATTGCTCCTGGACTATGAAGCTATATAACATATTATTCTATTGAATACTATAGGCAACTCTAACACAGTGGTAAGTAGATGTGCATCTAGACATGTGCATACATATTATAGAAAAGGTACAGTCAAAATATAGTCTTGTAATCTTATGGAACCATCAAGTATGTAGACCATCATTGACCAGAACATTGTTATGCAGCTTATGGCTGCAGTTCATACAGAATATTTTAAATTTTGTTTTATAGATAACTTTTTATAACTGTATAAATGTGGCAGAAATCACTGGATTAAAATTAAAGAGAGTGGGGACTTTTGCCAAGATGGCCAAATAGGAACAACTTCGGAGCACAGTTCCTAGTAAAAGCAATGCAGAGGCAAATGATCTCTGCATTTCCAACCAAGGTACCGGGTTCATCTCAGTGGGACAGGTTAGACAGTGGGAGTAGCCCAAGGAGGGCAAAACAAGGCAGAGTGGGGTGTTGCCTCACCTGGGAAGAGCAAGAGAATGGAGAACTCCTCCTCCTCCCCAAGGGAGGCCACTGGGGACTTTTTTCAGGCACTGCAGCACTCTGGCTCAGATACTGTGCTTTTCCCACCGTCTTTATAGCCCAGAGACCAGCAGATTCCCACCAGTGCCAACACCAGTGTTGTGGGTTTCCAGCACAAAACTGGGTGGCCGTTTTAGCTGGTGCCTGGAATGCCTGTGAGACAGATCCACCCATTCCCCTGAAAAAAATAGGGGGCTAAAGTCAGGGAGCCAAGTGATCTGGTTTGACAAGTCCCACCCCCACAAAGACCAGCAAACTGAAACCCTCTAGCTTATGACTTTTGCAGCCAGCACAGCAGTTTGAACTCTAGCCAGGGCCTGTCGAGCTTGGAGAGAGGAGGGGCTTCTGCCATTACCAAGGCAGTTCTAGCCTTGCCAGTGTAAACAAAATCCCAAGGAAGTTTATATAGCAGCCAGGCGGAGCCCACGGCAGCTCAGCAAGGGCTCTGCAGGCAGACTGTGACTAGACTCCCTCCTTGCTGGGCAGGGCATCTCTGAAAAAAGGCAGCGGCCCATCAGGGACTTAAAAATAAAGCCCCACCTTCCCAGGTCAGAGCACCTGGAAAAGGGGTGATTGTGAGTCCCACCTTAGTAAACTTAAATGTCTTTGCCCAGCAGCTCTGAAGGGAGCAATGGAGCTCCCAGCACAGCATATGAGCTCTGAAAAGGGACAGACTGCCTCATCAAGTGGCTCCCTGACCCTCATATATCCCAAGAGAAACATCATGCAGGAGAGCTCTGGCTGACATCTGGCAGGTACTCTTCTGGGACAAAACTACCAGAAGAAGGAACGGGCAGAAATCCTTGCTGTTCTGCAGCCCCCATGGGTGATTCCCAGGCAAGTAGGGTCTTGAGTAGACCTCTAGCAGTCCTGCAGCAGAGGGACCTTACTGTTAGAAGGAAAACTATAAAACAGAAATAAATAGCTTCAACATCAACAGAAAAGATGTCCACTCAGAGACCCCATCTGAAAGTCACCAATTTCAGACACCAAAGGTGGATAAATCCACAAAGATGGGAAGAAACCAGCGCAAAAAAGGCTGAAATCACCAAAAACCAGAAGGCCTCTTCTCCTCCAAGGGATCACAACACCTCACCAGCAAGGGAACAAAACTGGATAGAGAATGAGTTTGACGAATTGACAGATGGCAGACTTCAGAAGGTGGGTAATAACAGACTTCTCTGAGCTAAAGAAGCATGTTATAACCCAATGCAAAGAAACTACGAAGGGAAAAAAGGTTAGATGAAATGCTTACTAAAGTAACCAGCTTAGAGAAGAACATAAACAATTTGATGGAACACAGCACAAGAACTTCACAAAGCATACACAAATTTCAGCTGAACTGATTGAGCAGAAGAAAAGATATCAGAGATTGAAGATAACTCAAATGAAATAAAACAAGAAGGCAAGATTAGAGAAAAAAGTGAAATGAAATAAAGCCTCCAAGAAATATGTGATTATGTGAAAAGACCCAATCTACCTTTGATCGGTATACCTGAATGTGACAGGGAGAATGAAACCAAGTTGGAAAACACCCTTTAGGATATTATCCAAGAGAACTTTCCCAACCTAGCAAGGCAGGCCAACATTCAAATACAGGAAATAGAGAACACCACAAAGATATTCCTCAAGAAGACCAACCCCAAGACACATAATCATCAGATTCAACCCAGGTTGAAATGAAGGAAAAGATGCTAAGGGCAGCCAGAGAGAAAGATCAGGTTAACCACAAAGGGAAGCCCATCAAACTCACAGCAGATCTCTCCACAGAAACCCTGCAAGCCAGAAGATAGTGGCAGGGGGGCAATATTCAACATCCTTAAACAAAAGAACTTTCAACCCAGAATTTCATATCCAGCCAAACTAAGCTTCATAAGAGTAGGAGAAACAAAATCCTTTTCAGGCAAGCAATTGCTGAGAGATTTCATCACCACCAGGCCTGCCTTACAAGAACTCCTGAAGGAAGCACTAAACATGGAAAGGAACGACCAGTACCAGCCACTGCAAAAAACATACCAAATGGTAAAGACCATCAACACAATGAAGAAACTACATTAACTAATGTGCAAACCAACCAGCTAATATAAAATGGTAGGATCAAATTCACACACATAACAATATTAACCTTAAATGTAACTGGGCTAAATGCCCCAATCAAAAGACACAGACTGACAAATAGAGTAAAGAATCAAGACCCATTTGTGTGCTGTATTCAGGAGACCAATCTCACATGCAGAGATACACATAGGCTCAAAATAAAGGGATGGAGATAGATTTACCAAGCAAATGGAGAGCAGAAAAAAAAAGCTGAGGTTGCATTCCTAGTCTCTGATGAAACAGACTTTAAACCAACAAAGATCAAAAGAGACAAAGAAGGTCATTACACATTGGTAAAGGGATCAATGCATCAATAAGAGCTAATTATTCTAAATATATATGCACCCATGCAGGAGCACCCAGATACATAAAGCAGGTTCTTAATGACCTATACTTACTCTAAAATCAACCACATAATTGGAGGTAAATCACTCCTCAATAAATGCAAAAGAATGGAAATCATAACAACCAGTCTCTCAGACCACAGTGCAATCAAATTAGAACTCAGGATTAAGAAACTCACTCAAAACCACACAACTACATGGAAACTGAACCTGCTCCTGAATGACTCTTGGATAAATAATGAAATGAAGGCAGAAATAAAGATGCTTTTCAAAACCAATGAGAGCAAAGACACAATATACCAGAATCTCTGGGATATATTTAAAGCAGTGTCTGGAGGGAAATTTGTAGCACTAAATGCCCACATGAGAAGTGAGGAAAGATGTAAAATTAACACCCTATCATAACAATTAAAAGAACTGGAGAAGCAAGATCAAACAAATTCAAAAGCTAGCAGAAGAGAAGAAATAACTAAGATCAGAGCAGAACTGAAGGAGATAGAGACACACAGACACACACAAACAAAAAAAAAAACCCTTCAAAAAAAATCAGTGAATTCAGGAGCTGATTTTTGGAAAAGATCAACAAAATAGAGAGACCACTAGCCAGACTAATAAAAAAGAACAAAGAAAAGATTCAAATAGATGCAATAAAAAATAATAAAGGGGATATCACCACCAATTCCCCAGAAATACATACTACCATCAGAGATTGCTACAAATACCTCTATGGACATAAACCAGTAAATCTAGAAGAAATGGAAAAATTCCTGGACACTTACAACCTCCCAAGACTAAACCAGGAGGAAGTTGAATCCCTGAATAGACCAGTAACAAGGTCTGAAATTGAGGCAGCAGTTAATAGCCTACCAACAAAAACACTCCAGGACCACCTGGGTTCATAGCTGAATTGTACAAGACATAAAAGAAAAGCTGGTACCATTTCTTTCAAAACTATTCCAAGCAATACAAAAAGAGGGAATCCTCCATTACTCATTTTATGAGACGAACATCATCCTGATACCAAAAGCTGGCAGAGACACAACAAAAAAAGAAAAATTCAGGCCAATATCCCTGATGAACATTGATGGGAAAAATCTTCAATAAAAGACTGGCAAACCAAATCCAACAGCACATCAAAAAGTGTATCCATCACGATCAAGTAGGCTTCATCCTGGGTATGCAAGGCTGGTTCAACATAAGCAAATCTATAAACATAATCCACCACATAAACAGAACCAAAGGCAAAAACTACATGATTATCTCAATAGAAGCAGAGGCCTTTGACAAAATTCAACAGCCCTTTATGCTAAAAATTATCAATAAACTAGGTATGAATGGAGCATATCTCAAAATAATAAAAGCTCTTTATGACAAGCCCACAGCCAATATCATGCTGAATGGGCAAAAACTGGAAGCATTCCCTTTGAAATCTGGCACTAGACAAGGGTATCCTCTCTCACCACTCCTATTCAACATAGTATTGGAAGTTCTGGCCAGAGCAATCAGGCAAGAAAAACAAATAAAGCATATTCAATAGGGAAAGAAAAAGTCAAACTGTCTCTATTTGCAGACAATATGATTGTATATTTAGAAGACCCTATCTTCTCAGCCCAAAGTCTCTTTGAGCTGATAAGCAACTTCAGCAAAGTCTCAGGATACAAAATCAGTGTGCAAAAATCATAAGCATTCCTATACACCAATATCAGACAAACAGAGAGCCAAATTATGAGCAAACTCCCACTCACAATTGCTACAAAGAGGATAAAATATCTAGGAATACAACTATAAAGGGATGTGAAGGACTTCAAGGGGAACTACAAACCCCTGCTCAAGGAAATAAGAGAGGACACAATCAGATGGAAAAACATTCCATGCTCATAGTTAGGAAGAATCTATATGGTGAAAATGGCCATACTCCCAACAGATTCAACACTATCCCCATCAAGCTACCGATGACCTTCTCACAGAACTGGAAAAACCCATCTTGAACTGCATATGGAACCAAAAAAGAGCCCACACAGCCAAGAGAATCCTAAGCAAAAAAACAAAGCTGGAGGAATCACGCAATATGACTTCAAACTATACTACAAGGCTATGGTAATCAAAACAGCATGATACTGTTACCAAAACAGAGATATAAACCAATGGAACAGAACAGAGGCCTCGGAGGTAAGGCCACCTACAACCATCTGATCTTTGACAAACCTGGCAAAAACAAGCAATGGAGAAAGGATTTCCTGTTTAATAAATGGTGTTGGGAAAACTCGCTAGCCATGTGTAGACATCTAAAACTGGACTGCTTCCTTACACCTTATACAAAAATTAACTCCAGTGCTTGCTTCGGCAGCACATATACTAAAATTGGAATAATACAGAGAAGATTAGCATGGCCCCTGCGCAAGGATGACATGCAAATTAGTGAAGCATTCCATATTTTTGCACATATACACCATGGGATACTATGCAGCCATAAAAATTGATGAGTTTGTGTTCTTTGTAAGGACATGGATGAATCTGGAAATCATTATTCTCAGCAAAGTGACACAAGAACAGAAAACCAAAGACCACATATTCTCACTCATAGGCGGGTGTTGAACAATGAGAACACATAGACAAAGGGAGGGGAACATCACACTCTAAGGCCTGTTGGGAGGTCGGGGGGTTAGGGGAGGGATAGCAGGTGGTGGGGGTATTAGGGAGGGATAACATTAGGAGAAATACCTAATATAGGTGATGAGGGGATGGATGCAGCAAACCACCATGACATGTGTATACCTATGTAACAATTCTGCACAATCAGCACATGTACCTTAAAGTATAATAATTTTTAAAAAGTTATAATGAATACAATAAATTAAAAAATCTTAAAGTATAATAATTTTTTTAAAAGTTAAAACCAACTTAAAAAAAAAAAGGACATATGGGTGGCCGACAAACATATGAAAAATACTCAACATCACTAACCATCAGAGAAATGCAAATCAAAACCATCTCATACCAGTCAGAATCATTATTATTAAAATGTCAAAACACCATGCTGGCAAGGCTGCAGAGAAAAGGACACACTTATATGCTTTTCATGGGAATGTAAATTAATTCAGCCACTGTGGGAACAGTCTCAAGATGTCTCAAAGAACTTAAAACAGAACTATCAATTGATGGAGAAATCCCATTACTGGGCATATATCCAAAAGAAAAGAAATAATTTTAGCAAGAAGACATATACACTCGTTTGTTTATTGCAACATGATTCACAATAGCAAAGACACGGAATCAACCTGTGTGCCCATCAATGGTGGATTAAAGAAAGAAAATATGGTATATATACACAGCGTGAAAAAGAATAAAATCTTGTTTTTGCAGCAATGTGGATGCAGCTGGAGACCAGTATTCTAATTGAAGTAATGCAGGAACAGAAACCCAAATTTTATATATTCTCACTTATAAATGGGATCTAAACATTGGGTACTCATAAGACATAAAGATGACAACAACAGATACTTGGAAGGAATAGAAGGGGGAGGGAGAGAGGGCGGGAGATGGGCAAGGATTGAAAAGCTGTTGGCTACTATGCTTATACCTAAGGGACAGTACCCCAAACCCCAGCATCACACAATACACTCATGTAGCAACCTACACATGTACCCCTTGAATCTAAAATACAAGTTGAAATTACAAAAAATAAAATAACAAATTTAAAAAAATTAAAGGGTGCTAACTGATTTTAGGGAATTTTGATAGATATTTGTGATAGGTAAAATATACATCAACTACACATATGCGTGTATTTATACATCTGTATATATTTTCTTCTCTTCCCTATCAAGAACAGAATAGAGAATGACAGAAAGGGACAAGCAATAGTACAAAAAATTTATATTGTGAAGGTTTATTAAGAATAGGACTTGGCCAGGCACGATGGCTCACACTTGTAATTCCAGCACTTTGCGAGTCCGAGGAGGGTGATCACTTGAGGTCAGGAGTTTGAGATTAGCCTGGCCAACATGAAATCTCATCTCTACTAAACATACAAAAAAATTATCCAGGTCAGGTGGAGGGCACCTGTATTTCCAGCTACTCAGATGTTGAGTCTGGAGAATCGCTTGAACCTGGGATGCAGAGGTTGCAGTGAGTCGAGATTGCACTGTTGCACTCCAGACTGATCAACAAGAGCAAAATTCTGTCGAAAAGAAAAAATAGAATAGGACTCAAAGAGCTCTCAAAGTTTGAACAGAGAGCTTGAGTGTGTCCTGAATATTATGTCCCCATAGAGAATTTTGAGGAAAAAGATAATCAGTCCCATTGTCGGAATTCAGGACTCAGAAAGCAGAATATATTTGAAAGGTTTATATTATTTGACAAGTTTTTCAATGGATACGTTAAATCAACAGATAATTATTGATTTATTTAGTTTATGCATTTACTGGGAATTAATCTTATCTGTATTGTTATATTACTTATACTGACAAAGTCAACTAGCTTATTTTACAAAACATATTATTAGGGTTGCTGAAATGGAAATAAAATCCACAGAAAAGTACTATTTCAAAACATTGATTACCTGGGCTGCAAAAAGAAATACATATTTGTGGATGGCTAGCTGGAAAGAAACCTGTATTTGTGGCTTTACCATAGCTATTCTTTAAAGTACTAAAATAAACTTGCCTCTTGATAGAGTTTCCATGCACTGCCTGAGATGAAACTTCTTTATAGTCTTTATTTCTCTCCTGTTACAATAGTAGGAGTTTATTTTTGAAGTCATATATGTCTGTGTATTCCTTTCCTAATGATAACTTTGGAATAAGGTGATAATATCAGAACATAATTTGATTCTGTGTTTTTTTATATCTTATTTTTTTCTGTATTATCTGGATTTCCTATTAAAATACACAGACACACCCACAAAACTGGTATTTAAGACTTCTGTTTTTACCTCCAACATGGATAGAGCTTGAAAGCTGCCATTTCCATTCTTACAATAAGAAAAAGCTAAACAAACTGAAAATAGATTACTTTTTGGGGGGGTGTATCAGGAAACTAAATGAATAAACAAAACAACATTACAATGTAATGCTGCTCAACTATAAAAAGAAATGAGCTACCTAACAACAGAAAGGTATGGGTGAATCTTAAATAAATATTAGTTAGTGAAAGAATCCAGCCTGAAAAAATTACATAATCATTCCTAGTATGTGATTTTTAAAAAGAACATTAAAATATCAGAAATTGTTAGGGGATAGTAAAGTTGAACACATGAAGTATAGCGTGTTTTGTAAGGGCAATGCAACTATTCTGTATGATACTATAATAGTGGATACATGATACGATACATTAGAGAAAATGCATAAAATTTTACAGCTGAAAGAACATTTTAAGTCATACAATTTTTTTTTTTTTTTTTGTGATGGAGTTTCGCTCTTGTTACCCAGGCTGGAGTGCAATGGCTCGATCTCGGCTCACCACAACCTTGGTCTCCCGGGTTCAGGCAATTTTCCTCCCTTAGCCTCCCGAGTAGCTGGGATTACAGGCACGAGCCACCGTGCCCAGCTAATTTTTTGTATTTTTAGTAGAGACGGGGTTTCACCATGTTGACCAGGATGGTCTGGATCTCTTGACCTCGTGATCCACCCGCCTCGGCCTCCCAAATTGCGGGGATCACAGGCGTGAGCCACCGTGCCCAGCCTAATTCATACAAATTTTAAAGAAGTTTAGATAGAAGGGATTCCAGGATGGCATTTAGAATTAGAGAAAAACAACAAAATTGTTTAATAAGTATATGAAATGGCCTCACTAAAAGAAGTGGGGAAAAAGGCACTCACTTCAGTGACTCTGGAAATGAGTGGCGTATATAATATTAAATACAAGAGAAATTGTACATAAACTATTTGGTAAAGTTATCTCCCCCAGGGAAAATATTTAATAATTCCGGTACTGAAATTGAACATTTAAGTTAATGGACGGTGGCCGGTGGGAAACAAGTTTTTTACTGTTGGACTGAACGATTATAGACAAAATTGAGAAGGCGGCTAGAATGATTTGGAAATTGATTAGAAATGGAGATTTTAATATGAACTATGTTTAACTTAATATGAATATGCATAATTACATGTAGAAATAGATTTACATTGTGTAGAATAGAAATACATTTATATGAGTATAAACACGGGCTAATACGTACCTATATATGTATGTATGTGCATGTTCATATATATTTACACACACAAACATATATATAGTCTACACACACACTTTTTATATATGTGTGTGTGGAGATGTATATATATATATATATATATATATATATGTCTCTGTGTGTGTGAAAATCTATTCCTGGTTCTATTAGGTGAGAGGGGCTAGAAGCTATGGAAACATGGTACTGACAAACCTGATACCAGGATGTTAATTTACTATACCATTATCCAATAAGTAGACACAGGGCTCTATAGAGAAATGGCTGACTCAGACTAAGGCAAGTCATATATAAAATGAGCCTGGAACATCTTCTCATGCCATAAAACAAAAAGTTCTCAGAGAACAAAATGAAACAAACATGTACACACAATGATACGGGTATGTCAAAGGGGCATAGGAGCCCAGAGAAAGCTGTCAATGGTGAAAGCTGGATGAATTTGAGCAGCAAAATAAATAAAGTATAAAAGAAATATCCATGAATCCACACTGATGTAAATTATTGAATAAATATATGAAGAAGAGACACATCTTCAGTGCAGAAATACTGCAAACACTTTTTCTTTTTTTTTGAGACGGAGTTTCGCTCTTGTTACCAGGCTGGAGTGCAATGGCACGATCTCAGCTAGCCACAACCTCCGCCTCCTGGGTTCAGGCAATTCTCCTGCCTCAGCCTCCTGAGTAGCTGGGATTACAGGCACACGCCACCATGCCCAGCTAATTTTTTGTATTTTTAGTAGAGATGGGGTTTCACCATGTTGACCAGGATGGTCTCAATCTGTTGACCTCGTGATCCACCCGCCTCAGCCTCCCAAAGTGCTGGGATTACAGGCATGAGCCACCGCGCCCGGCCACTGCAAACACTTTAAGTCGATACTCTGCCATCAAGGTATCCATCGGGATAACTCCCGATTCCTAACTATAGGCATGTATAGTGACTTGCATTCACAGAATATATGGAAATGGGATATATTCTAATATCTATTACACAAATTACACAAATGTAATTAGCAGTGGGACACCTAACAAAGAAACACTACCTCAACCACGTTGAAGGTGATGAAGGTTAACAAATAGTGATAAGTTTGGTGATAGCAGGGAACATTTTTGATACAATGTGATAAAACAACATGTCACTTCTGTGGTCTGCCTCCTCAAAACATGTAAGCTGAATTTAATCATGAGAAAAATGTTAGACAAGTGCCACTTGGGCATTCTACAAATTATCTGTGCACAATTTCATAAAAGCATCAAGATCATCAAAAATAAGCAATTCTGAGAAACTGTCATAGGCCAAGATATACTTGAGGAGTCAAGGCAACTAAATGTCATGCAGTATTCTGAATGGGGTACTGGGTCAGTTAAATGACATTAGGTAAATCTTAAGGATATCTGATACGGTAGAGACACTAATACTGCTAATATTTCAGTATTGGTTCATTAGTTGTAACAAGCGTACCATGCTAATGTGAGATATTAATAATGGATGTAAAATATTAATAATTGATAATAGTCATTAAAATAACTGGATGTGTATTGCATAGAAACTTTCTGTACCATTTTTGCAATTTTCCATCAAATATAGAACTATTTTAAATTAAAAGTTTACTTAAAGCCACAGGTATCATATTATGCTAATCTTCACAAGTCATCTTTGTGTTTGACCACCTAATATGTGCCTAGAATTTTCACATATTTATACATTTACTTATCTCAAAATGTTATAAATAAAGTAATTTTAGCAGACTGTGTACAAATACAGAATGCTGTTGTTTGTGGCAAACCTGGCCTGTGGTCCCATTCATGTTTCATGGCCCTGCATCACCATCACATGCAACTTACCCCGAGAGGTTGATAGTATATCATCTATACTAAAGTAAAAACTGTTTAGAAACAGTCTTCAGAGTCCTAGATGTTAGTGGTGCTGGTGGTGTTGTATGTATGGAGATGGAGTATGTATTAAGAAGTGTGATTTTGTGAGTGTTTCTTCAGCAAGGAAAAGAAAGAAAAACTAATCAATCAGCAGAATTTTTAAGGCTCGGAACCATGGCTTATGCGTATAATCCCAGTAATTTGAGAGGCCAAGGTTGGGGGATTGCTTAAGTCAGGGAGTTAGAGACAACAGCTTGAGCAATATAGCTAGAACTCCTCTCCACACAAATAAAAAATTAGCCAGGTGTGGTGGTGCATACCTGTGGTCCTAGCTACTAGAGAGGCTGAGGCAGGAGAATAGCTTACTTCAGCCTGGGCAACAGAGCAAGACAAAAGTAGGAAGGAAGAGGGAGGGACAGAGGGAGGGAGGAAGAACTCATCACCAGTACTGTAACTTGATTGATTAATGCCACCTCAGCTTCTCTGTGTTTTACTTACTAGAGCTTAGTTTGAGGTTTTGTTTGGAAAAGAAGTTTCCCTGCTAAAAGTAAGGTTTAAAGTCAATTTGGTAAATTGAAAACTTATGAAAATTTATTATTTTAATGAAAAATATTTTATTGAAAGTATTTAATATCAAATACCAGCACAAAGAGAGGAAAGGATCATAATTAACGGGGTGTATAATAGTTCAAGGCAAAAAAATGAAAAAAGAGCATGGACACAGGAAATTACTTACAGATGCATTCTAAATGGTCTTTGAATTTCCGGTGACCTGCTTAGTACGGACATGTAATACGTTTGTATTTTATTTATGAGCATAAGTCTAAGACAGTCTGTACTATGGCAATGGAAAGAAGTATGAGATGGAAGTAGAATAATATTTTCTAAATCTGTTGTTTTGTTATCTAAAGATTATTTAAACATTCAGTTTGTAACTTTTTTCTGTCAAGTTTCCACTCAATTTTTTAAAAATTTTATTTTATTATGATTATTTTTTTGAGAAAGAGTCTCACTCTGTCGCCCAGGCTGCAGTGCAGTGGTGCGATCTCTGCTCACTGCAGCCTCCTTCAGCCCGCCCGCTCCCCTCCACCCCAATCCCCACTCCCACCCCTGAGTTCAAGTGATTGTCCTGCCTCAGCCTCCAGGGTACCTGGGATTACAAGCGCCTGGCACCACGCCCGGGTAATTTTTGTATTTTTAGTAGAGACAAGGTTTCGCCCTATTGACCAGGCTCTCAAAGTGCTGGGATTAGAAGCGTGAGCCACAGAGCCCGGCCAAGTTTCTATACAATTTTCAAATGTTGCGTTCAACTTTTGTGGAGACACTTTCATTGCCCAGAACAAAGTTCATGGACCAGTGACGGTCAATGGAACACATTTGGAATATTACTGGCATAATACAATACTTAAGAAATAATAAGTGCTTGATAAAAGTTTTCTATTATTAACACCTAACAATAGGTTTGGGTCAACCACTGAATCATCATCTTTGTGGAACCACTATTGAAATGGCATAGAAATTTCATGTAAATAATATTAAAATTATTCTAAAATAATAGAAGCAATAAAAAAATATACTTGTATAAAAATAAGCATTAAACTTGCCCCGTATTTCCCTTTGAAGATAATAAATGCCACAAAATAAAGAATAAGGATGACAATATTAATAGAAAATGCTATAGTCTAATATTGTAAGAAGCATTTTTTTAATTTAAATATCTTATATATGCAATCTTTGGAAAATAGCTTATAATTAAATTCTGCTGAACCCAAGTTAAAACAAACCTAAGCTTCAAAAATAATGAAAACCCCTAGCTATGCTTTCCAATCTGTAACAAAATAGGAAAGCAGTGGCACATTTGCAAATAGAAATGGTGGGTGGTAAGAGTGGATAAAACAGGAAAAATATCTAAAAACTCAAATATAAACACACACAAAAAAATGACAACCATAAAATTAAATAAAGCATGAAAAAATAAAACTGTTAATGCATATATTGTATATCTTCATAAGATGCAGAAATAATAAAAGGATAGAAACAAAATGAAAAAACTGAAACAGATTTGTAATCTTAGTATTAATTGAAATATCAAAAACTAAATTCAAAAAGTAGATAATTTGAGTTTTTATAAAGAGTTCAAGTTTCTAGGAAAAGAAAAAAATATATTCAGTTTATGAAAATCTTCAATGTGTGACTCTAAAGATTGAGGAAATTAGAAAAACAAAACAATATCACTTTTGAATAAAAATGCTTAAATTAAAAATTCTAAAAAGACTCTAATGGAATACATATTAAAATAACCTACTAAATACTTAATATATGGGCAAGAAAGAAAGGAAATATGGCTGAAAAAATTTTAAAAATATGTTACAAATATGTTAATAAATATTTTTTAAAAATTTTAAATATAAGTGGTCATATAAATGTGACTTAAAATAGTAGTATAAATTCTCTTATGTGAAAATAAGATTTCAAAAAGCATATTTTATGCATTAAATTTTAAGTTTGTTCACTTTCTCCAGATAATTATTTGTTTATGCAACTGTGATAATTATATACATACAAACACACACACAAACACATTTTTGAAAATTATTTCTTAACAGCATATGAGTTTAACATGTTATAATTCATAAAATTAGGAGTATATTTACTGCAGCTAGGATTGCTCAGCTCATCAGACTCAGTTTCTAGGGGGGCTGACAAAAGAAAATTGGTGAGCCCAGGCTGGACTTAGAGAGACCTTCAGCTTCAAACAAACTAACAAAAAATTACTCACTTCAGTGAAAAAAAATATGAGTTAATAGATGTTTAAAAATGTATATATGTACATATAACTGTATTCTGGAATACAAATTTTTTAATACATTAGCTACTAAAAAAGGGCTTCATACATATTTATACCTTGGACTCTGGAAATACTTTTCTAGGAATCATTTATAGGAAAATTATATGAAAAAAGATGTGCTTTAATACAAAATTTTAAACTGATTGTCTGACTGGGTTCAGTGACTCATGCCTGTAACTCCAGTAGCTTGGGAAGCCAAGATAGGCAGATTGTTTGAGCTCAGGAATTCAAGACCAGCCCAGGCAACACGGTAAAACCCCATCTCTGCAAAAAAAAAAAAAAAAAAAATTAGCTGGGTGTGGCAGCACAGGACTGTAATCCCAGTTACCTGGGAGGCTGAGGTGGGAGGATCACTTGAGCTTGGGAGATTTGTTGAGGCTACAGATCACACCACTGCACTCCATCCGGGGCCAAAGAGTGAGACGGTCTCAAAAAAAATGAATAAATACATTGAAATATAAAATAAAATAAATGGATTGTTTGAGTATTTCCTATTTACATTTTAATTTTGTTATGATGTATTTTGGTCTGACACATTGCATACATATTGTCAAAATATTAAAAATAGACATTAAAATAGACAAATATATGACATCATTCACAATCTTATCATCCAGGTATATACAGGTATATACAAACACTGTTCACTTTCTCCAGATAATTATTTGTTTATGTAATTGTGATAATTATATACATAAAAACATATGAAAACACATTTAAAAAATTATTTCTTAACAGCACATGAGTTTAACATGTTATAATTCATAAAATTAAAATTTAAATAAGTAAACAGTAATAAACTGAACATTAAATTATAAAATTCATTAAGCTGCAATATTAGATTAATTTTCTATTTAACTGAAATTTGTATGCAGCCTCATATTATTTAAATTATAGCTAAAATATTTTATTAAAATAAATACTGGGAAAAACATTTTATGATTAAGGGGAAAGATCAGAAAGGTAGTTGAAAATATAGTAGAAATTATTCCTTTTATAAATTAATCTAAGAAAGCAGAACTATAAAAAAATTATTAGTAAATCAGACAGAAAATCAAACACTGCATGTTCTTACTCATAGGAGGGTGATGAACAATGAGAACACATGGACACAGGGAGGGGAGCATCACACACTGAGGTCTGTTGGGGGGAACTAGAGGAGGGACAGTGGGGGGTAGGGAGTTGAGGAGGGATAACATGGGGACAAATGCCAGATATAGGTGATGGGGAGAAAGGCAGCAAACCACATTGCCATGTATGTACCTATGCAACAGTCCTATATGTTCTTCACATGTGCCCCAAAACTTAAAATGCGATTAAAAAAAAAATTACAGGTTGAAATTTAAGCAAATGAACCGAAAAAAAAGAAATATAAAGAAATATGTATCAAAGTTAAAACTTTTAAAATAAATCTCAAAATCATTTTTTAAAAAGTTTCTTGTTTTTTGACAACTGTCTTATCTATTTTTGTGTAACAAATAACCCCAGAACTTAGACCCTAAAATAACAAACATTTATTATGTTGTAGTTTCTTTGCATGAGGAATCTGAGTATGACTTTCCTTGGCCCTCTTGTTCGGGGTCTCACAGGCTGCAATCAAGGTGTCAGCCAGGACTGCAGTCAGCTCAAGCTTAACCAGCAAGGATTAGCTTCCAAGCTCACTCATGCATTTGCTGGCAAGGTTCCATTTTGGGTTTTCGGAACAAAGGCCTCAAATCCTTGCTGCCTGTCCTAGTTCTTTACAGCATGTACCTCTCCATAAGGCAGGAAATACATGGCAGCTTGGTTCAGCACAGCAAGCAAGAGAGAAGCAGAGAAACAGAATGTGTAAGAAAATGCTAGCAAGATAAGAGCCATGGTGTTTTTGTAACCTAATAAGTCACATACAATCACTTTTGCACTATTCTATTCCTGAGAAGTGGGTCACTAGATGTAGCTCACACTTAAGGGGTGGGGATTATCCATCTTGCTTGAATACCAGGAGAGGGATCACTGAGGACTGTCTTAGAACCTGTGCACCACTGTGACACATTTAGTGAGAGTATGGTATGTGATAATGCCGCTCAAAATTCTGAACAGTTTTTGGTTGGACAGTCTCATGAATGGCAGAGATGGTAAATTGATAAATCTTTCAGGATACCCATCTGAAAATAAATATTAAACACCATGTTTTATTTTAATCTGACCGAAACTATCTATTGTTAGGTCTTTGAAGAAATGCGAATGCATGTGCACAAATATATACTTATAGTAATGGCCATCACAATGTGGTTAAGAGTAACAAGAGGAATCATTTTGAATTTTTACAATAGTGGATTGGTTAAATGGCTGCATACTTATCTTTGCTATTTTAAGTGATGTTTAGAATAATTTCTATCGATATAAGATAGATAAAAACAAATGACAGAGTAATGAAATAATATTTGAACCTCTTTTCATTACTGTGTAGCATCTATCTATGCATCTATATATATATATTCTATAACTTCTTTAAAATAGATGTTACCTGTTTCTCATTAAAGTAAATTTAATTTTTATTGTATTAATTTTCATTAGGTAAAAACTAAAGTTAAAAAAAGAGCAACTGCCATCCCAGAACCTGTAGATAAACATTATATACAGTTTATATATAATGGCAGTTGTTCTTTTATGTGTGTGTGTATATATAAAGGCAGTTGCTCTTTTATATGTATATATATATAATGTTTTGTAAAATTATATATATAAATATATATACATATATATAATGTTTATCTACAGGTTCTGGGATGGCAGTTGCTCTTTTTTAACTTTAGTTTTTACTTAATGAAAATTAATACAATAAAAATTAAATTTACTTTAATGAGAAATAGATAACATCTATTTTATTTTAAAGAAGTTACAGAATTGAAACATAAAAAGTAGAAGCAAATACATTTGCTATTCAAAACACCTGCAAAAGAGAGAATAATAAAAAGAAAGGAAGGAAAGAATGAAAGAATAAAGGCAAGAAAAAGGAAAAAAGAAAGGAATATGGAAAAAGAAGAAAGGATGACAGAATAGGAAGAGGAAACATGGAGAAAGAAAAGAAAGAGAGAAAGATTATATTATCATATTTAACTCTCTAATCTACTTTACCATGGTGAATTTAATTTAGCTTGATTTGTTCACAAGTTACTGTGTGCTCATTTTCTATCCCTGCGCAAACCCTCACATATGTTGAATGATAGATTGAATATTTTATTACTTTCTTTTTAGATAAAAACTTGGAAGACATAAAGCAGAAATCTATTTAACATTTTAACAGAATAAAAAGATCTTTATTTTTGCAAGTATTTGTGTGCGTGTTGGAGGGATATATTCTCTAATAAATGATGTATTACATTCATTCTCTGAAGGGATGCAAATAATTAAAAATTCTGGTAACTACTGACTTATTGGACAATTTAACAATTTTGTACACTCATGGAAGTCTTTGTTTCTTATGAAAATATTTTGTTGCTTAATTATGTGCAAGTTCTTAAAGAGAAAATCATGCGTATGTCATTTAATCAATATCACCATATAAGCAAAGTTGAGAAATATTGGATTGGAGACTGGAGGTATCTGTTCCTCTTCCAGATGCAAGGCTGTCTAAGGACATAGCTTTAACATTTGAGTATCAGTTGGAAATGGAGTGAATCATAACTACCTCTCAGAGTTACTGTTGTTAAAATTTAGTGAAACTGTATATAGAAAAAAAAAACTAAATTGTAGGCAAGTAACTCAGACTATTACTAGGTAATTCCATTATTTAGGTACAATCAGTAAGTACTCTACTAGAATTATAGAAATGCTCAGTAAACTTATCAGCATAGTTATTTTAAAAGCATATCAAATTTAATTAATACTTTAAAAATGTTTGAACCAGTTATTGAACATAAATAAAAGAGTACATAATTTTAATTAACTAAATTGACTACTAAACGGGCAGGAATGTGTGAACACATCTGTGAACAGAAGCTTGTTTATAAAAATCCATTGCAACCACAAAGCCAAACAATATTTGTACGAGCTTATTGTAAAATCAGTGAAAATATGTTATCATTTAAACATGTTGCCATGTTTAAATGATGTTAGTCTCTAAAGACACATACTGACTCAATAGAATTCTAGCAGATAATTGTTATGCAAAAAAATTGAACTTCATTTAAAATTGAGTTCAGCTATTTTCTCAAGAAACAAAATCCTCATATAATTTCTACTTCCATTTCTTATGTACAAAATAAAAGAACATGACAACATGATTGATGAAATTTCATTCAACTTTATATTCAAAAAAATTTATATATTTGGACCAAAGATGAATTACAGATCTCTCAGAAATTATGCTAGAAGGTAAAATTCTATGAAAATTGTTCTCTCAATAGAACCAATGTGAACATATTATGATACAGCATTTTCAAACATTTTATTTATGAAATATATTTTAAGCCAAAAATATATTAAATGAAGTATTGCAATTCAGTCATTTTAGCTTTTACAGTTTATCAAATTTTACTAGTTTACATATTAAAAAGAAGCAACATTTTCTTAAGTATGGAATCATATGGGTAATTTATAATTTATTTTATTTAATAAATATTAAATCTTGACATCATGATTGATATAATTTCTATGCCCAATTCAAAATCTTAATGTAAGTTTGAGAATATGTTTATTATGACATGAAAAATAAGTATATTTGAGTTTAACATTTAATCTTAGAGCTATGAGACACATTTACATGAGGAGCAAGTACTTTTTTTTTGCTAATGCAATATTCTCTTTTAGAGTACAGTTGGCCTTTTGTGTTGGTGGATTCTCCGTGGTATGGATTTAACCAACCACTAATCAACACTGCAGACTCCAAAAATCGGTGGAGAAGAAGGGGGACAACGACTGAAAAACTGCCTGCTGGGTATGATGTTTGTTATTTGGCTGATGGGCTCATTAGAAGTCTAAACCGCAACACTATACAAATATTCATGTAACAAATCTATATATATATTCCCTGAATCTAAAAATGCATGTATATGTTCAAAAAATTGTGTCTGTACTATGTACAGGGTTTTTCTTAACAATTACAGACTTAGTATTTACCTTGTCTTAGGTATTATAAGTAATCTAGAAATGATTTAATATATACAGAAGGCTATGTGTAGGTTATATGCAAATATGATGCCATTTTATATTAGGACCTAGAGTATCTGCAGATTTGGGTGTGCGCAGAATGTCCTGGTAACAATTTCCCATAGGAACCAAAGAAGGATTGCAGTTCTAAGAATTTAATCAAGCTGGATTATCTGCTCCTTATAAATACAAGGTTTTTTTGTTTGCTTTTTGTTTTTTGTTTTTTAAGACAGAGTCTTGCTCTGTCGCCCAGGCTGGAGTCCAGTGGCATGATCTCGGCTCACTGCCACCTCTGCCTCCCAGGTTCAAGCAATTCCTTGCCTCAGCCTCCTGAGTAGCTGAAATTACAGGCATGAGTCACCATGACTGGCTAATTTTTGTATGTTTAATAGAGATGGGGTTTCACCATCTTGTCCAGGCTGGTCTCAAACTCCTGACCTTGTGATCCACCCACCTCAGCCTCCCAAAGTGCTGGGATTATACTTATTTTATTCTGTGCCTGGCCATACTTATTTTATTCTTTGGATTAGATCAGCAGTGAGCATCCTTTTTTCATATGGAAAAAAGTAGACTCTAGAATGCTTAGTTGGTTGAATGAATAAACAAATGAATAAAGTGTAACTCAGTCATTTGAATCTTCACTATTACCATGCTTACTGTCAGTTTGTGTACAGATATAAAGTCATTTTGCATCATAGTGATGCCTTAGATAGAATAGACATCTCTTAAAGTATAGTCACCTCTCTAATGCTCAGTATTTTTTAATCTTTTCCACTCTATTAATTTACCCCTCTTTTCATAAGTTTAGTCCATGTAGGTCTATTATTTGTATGTATAAATTGAAAACATAATAAATTTTGTTTGCTTAACAGTATATCCACAACTCCATTAACCTCAAAACCCTGCTTTATAGAATCTTATCATCACATTTTATTTTTTCTAATGTTCAAAAATAAATAGGCTGGGTACAGTGGCTCATGCCTATAATCCTAGCACTTTGAGAGGCTGAGGTGGTCAGATGACTTGAGGTCAGGATTGGAGACTAGCCTCCCCAACAGGGTTAAAATCTGTCTCTACCAAAAATACAAAAATTAGCTGGCTGTGGTGTCACGCACCTATAGCCTCAGCTACTAAAAAGACTGAGGCAGGAGAATCCCTTGAACCCAGGAGGCAGAGGTTGTGGTGAGCTGAGATCACACCACTGCACTCCAGCCTGGGCAACAGAGCGAGACTCCATCTCACAATAAATAAATAAATAATAAAAATTAATTACTTAATAAATAATGTTTGGGGAAAGTTTTCCTATAATTTTAGAAAAATTACACATATACTATTACTTTAATCAGCAAACAGACCCCACTGTTTTTATAAAGATTGCATACTTTTAAAATTTGTATTTTGAAACTTTCACAAAATATGAACTAAATGGACAGTTCTGATATTCAGTGGCTCTCTTTTCGATGGGTTGGCTAACCCTTTGCTCTAAAACATCTGTATCTATTTTCAGTCTTTTTTATTGTCTCTCCTTTTCTTTATGTCTCAACTATTATTTCAATTTTTTGTCTCTATTTATTTTCATGTTTTTACTTTTCTTTTGGATAACTTGAGTGTATCATTTTAATCGAATACTCATTGCTTATTGCCAGTGAATGATATAGCTTTGTGTTACCTCTCTTCAAAAATAGTGGGTTTTAGGATACATTTTGTCTTCGTCTGTGATAAAAATTGTACCATACAAAAGCTGTATCTCAATTGTGAACCTCAAATCATTTGTTATCAGCTCATGCTGAGTTTTTATATTGTGGCAACTCCATATATCTTCACAAATGTGAGATTATTTTCCTTGTTCCTTTTTATGGCCATGTGAATTTTCTTAAATTTAGAGCTATAATAAAGAAGCTGGTTGAAGCCCTTAATGTCTTTTTATCTTCACCTCTAGGATCAAGATGAGCTATATTAAAGATTGATATAGTCTTTATGAAAATGTGCCTCATTAGTTGGCTGCAAGAAAGTTATTCAGCCTACAAAAGGAAAAAGGTATGTTCTAGCTTTAATATGTGTTTAAATAAGAAAAATTTTCCCATAGCTAATTCTTAAACATATATCACTAAAAGCCCTTCACTCTTGAGATGCAATTATGCTGAAGTGCTCTAAGTGGTGAGCTATATGATAATGGCATTTGAAGGAAATTTTTGTCTAGCATGTAGAAGAGTAAATCAAAGCCAGTTGAGAAGGGACTATGTTTAAGGAAATATTTCCTTATTTTGAGAAATAAACACTGCCAAGTACTCCCTATTTTTATGACAACCTAAGATATTAATGCTTGTGAAAGCACTTTACAAATTTTTGAACCTATGCAAATTGTTCCCTTTTTATCTAAAACATAGTGTAGAAATGGTTTGCATAGACTTGGAGGTCCTATTATCAAATTAATAGCTGCCAGGAAGAGCAGTTAAATGAGAGTGGTTGGGGGAAATTAACTTTTCTTAAAGAATATCTGAGAACAAACAGGAGTAGATACAACTATGAATGAGTCTGGTAGTGGCTAATCATATATAAATTTCATTCTAAGAGGCACTGCTACCCTTTGTCCTTGATAGAACTTTTGTGTCATGCTGCTTCTAAGTATAATTAAAGCAATTAATGTGCCATATTCTTAATAAATCACTATCTTTCTATAGTATGCTTACAAGCTAGTGGGATATGTCTTATGCCACAGGTTTTTGAAATGCGTTTTATGCGTATAGAAAATCTAATTAGATACAACTTCTCCTACTGGACTGTTGGGAGCCCAATACGTAGGCATAGGGCTTAGAAATAATGATTTACTTTTCAAAGAAAAGTCAAAAGTGGTGACATTTTATATCCCTGCATTTTTTATTCACACCTTTCACTTTGAGTGATATTTTATCTATATTAGAACTTCTTGAAGAAACAAATGCATCCTATTCCATATTTAAGAATCATTTCTGATTCTGAGAGATTATTTTTAGTTATTGCTGTTTTGGGGTATTAATCCACAGTAGTTAAAGCAAGTTGTACAAAGAAATGACACCATGCTGATACACCAACAACAGCTATGTTCAATGGGCAGACAATTTTGAGGCTTAAGAGACAGGAAAGTAAATGAAAGGCACAGAAAGCTGGCACACAGGGTTGCACAATAGAATGCATGTGTATCTCAGGGTTGCCCAATAGAATGCATGTGTATCTCAGTGTTGCTGGATATAATATATCCCAGAAGTAGCCTAAAATCTGGAACTTTATGTGAAATACAGTTTTTTTTTTTTTTAAGAAAGAGTGTCTGGCCCAAGCAAAGCACGTCTGCAATTCATATGTGCTTTGTCAGATCTAATTTTTTTCAGACCAAATGTATTCTATCAGAACTTTTTTAGATTGCATGTAATGAAAAAAGTTAGTAGTTATTAATTAACATTCTTTTTTTCATGTAAAGAGAATCTTCATTTAGGTAGTTGATGATATCAAGTTCCATATAATTTGTTTTCTTCCATCTGTTTTACTCTGACATTTCTAGACAGGGGCTCCCACCTTATGGGCCAAAATAAGTACTGTGAAAGAAAATCGAAACTGTGGACCCAAACTCACTATGCCAAAGGGAGAGTTAAGCTTGGGAACAGAGTCATGCAATATTACTTTCCTTTTGTTTCCAAACAGAGCTGTCATTTAACAACGCTTGTGTTGTTAGCTTCATGTGTGTCATACCCTCATTCATAAGCCAGGTTCCCACAATCATAGAAGGCCACATATGTCCCTCAATGGCCTCCTTCACAGATTGCTCACAGTGAAATTCACTGTGAGCCCCTAAATCTTTCAGGATACATATCCTACCTATAAACTAGCCTGAAACTGAGTTCTGTTGAATCTCACCCTGATGATGTCAATTACTAGCTTATCTTCACAGCTACAGGACAAGGACAAGACCAGAAATCATCCTTGCACCTACATTGAGAGGAATGCATGATTGACTTTCCTCTACTCCCTCTTTTCACATCTTTATCTTATGTAAAATGTAGATGTACTGAGTACAGACAAATGCATAATTGACTTTTTCCTCTGTTCCCTCTTTTCACAAATAAAATGTGTATTTAAGGAGCCCTAATCAGAGCCTCACAATAATGTAACCATTTGCCTCACTGCCTACCTTTCCTTCTTTTTTGGCCTCCTGCTTACTCTTTCCCCTTTAAATATGGAAGTTCCCCAACTCTTCGAAAAAAGCACAGGTCACAGAGGCTCCTGTGCCTTGTGTTTTCCAGGGTGCGTCTTCAATCTTTGACTAAACAAACCTTTTACCTTCAAGGCATCTGGCTTGGTCACTTTTTCGTTAACAATCCTAATGCTTCATCCATTGCATTCTTGTTCCAGACTATCCTCTTAGGTTTCAATCAGCCTAGTTGTGCTAACTCTTCACATTGACTCAGATGTTGTATTGGTCCATTTTCATGCTGCTAATAAAGAATACCCAAGACTTGGATAATTAATAATGAAAAAGAGGTTTAATTGGCTCACAGTTCTACATGGCTGGGGAGGCCTCACAATAATGGCAGAAGGTGAAAGAGGATCAGAGGCATGTCTTACATGGTCGCAGGCAAGAGTGTGTGAGCAGGGGAACTGCCCTTTTATAAAACTACCAGGTCTCATGAGACTCATTCACTATTGTGAGAAAAGTACAGGGGAAACTTGCCCCCATGATTCAATTCTCTCCCACCAGCTCCCTCCCATGGCAAGTGAGGATTATAACAATTTAAGAAGAGATTTGGTCGAGACCATCTTGGTCAACATGGTGAAACCCTGTCTCTACTAAAAATACAAAAAATTAGCTGGGCATAGTGGCACGTGCCTGTAATCCCAGCTACTCAGGAGGCTGAGGCAGGAGAATTGCCTGAACCCAGGAGACGGGGGTTGCGGTGAGCCAAGATCGTGCCATTGGCACTCCAACCTGGGTAACAAGAGCAAAACTCTGTCTCAAAAAAAAAAAAGGAAATTTGGATGGGAACACAGAGCCAACCATATCAGTTGCCAATGAAATACATTTTGAATTTATGGTTTATTAAAAGGCTTTTACATACCAGCAATTATGCACACACATTCAGTAATAAGAGAGGAGGTAACAAACCATAGCAAGTAGCATGGGAGACCAGCACACTGAGTGATGAGTGGGGCAGTTCTGGATTTCCCAAGACATGCTGACAGGGCTCAGGGAGGAGGTTGACTGCTCTTTTGAAGAAAAGTTTTCTGTGGCATCTGTGGAGAGAGGGCCTCAGAATTTTCATGAGCAGAGCTTCTGCAGGCATCTTGGCCATGATCAGTGTCCTTGATGTGTTATGGCCCTCTGTAGGAATGTCCAGGGTCATTATCGAAGCTACCTTTTAGCGATGCCCATCACATAGTAAGTGTTAGAAGACATTAGCTATTATTTAACAATATTGACACAAAATAGTGAAAGAGAAGCTCTTTCAAGACAGCAGGAAAAAACATCTGATAGGAGTCTAACTAAGAATGGCCTTAATCCACAGATTTGGCGAGTGATAGTCTTAAGTAGGCCATCCATAATTTATGATGCACCAACTTTCCTAAGAATTTAGGGTTGCATAAAAGAGCAAATATGTTTAATACCTTAAAGGAACTTAAAGTGGAACAAATTCAAGGTAAGAAGAAAATAATACTGAAAAACTTTATGTGGATAGAGTTTATAAATTTCCCTGTTCTATAAATTATGGCACCAAGGCAGAGTGTGCTTAATCTTCCCAAGGTCACCTGGCTAGGAAATGTTGAAGTAAGGGTACCAAGTCAGACAGTCTGAATTTCTAAAAGCATAATGTTAGCTACAAAAGCAACTCAAAGGGAAGAATATCATTCAGTAGACATGGGAGTCCGATTAGAGATCAGGCACCTTTATCTATCATTGACTTTCACAAGGATACGCAGAAGAAAGAACAGGTATGTTAAGTATCAGAACTATCTGCAGGCCTACTGGTGCTAGGGTGACAGAAATACAGAATGTTGCTCTTTTTTATGGCTTTGGTTTTTAACCTTAATTTGTTTTTTTTACCTTACTTTGAAGGCTGTCTTAGTTTTATTTTTCTGAGGGAAGAAAGCAGTAGCAAAATTACTAGGAATGCTTAAAACTTTTAGACTTCCTGGTCAATTATTTTTGTAAAAAAGTATTTAAACAGAATCCCCCCCACTCTTTTTTTTTTGTCTGAGACTGAGTCTTGCTTAGTTGCCCAGGCTGGAGTACGATGGCATGATCTCAGCTCACTGCAACATCTGCCTCCTGCCTCTCAGGTTCAAGTGATTCTTCTGCCTCAGCCTCCTGAGTAGCTGGGATTACAGGCATTCACCACCACAGCTGGTTAATGTTTGTATTTTTAATAGAGATAGGGTTTCACCATGTTGGTCAGGCTGGTCTCTAACTCCTGACCTTGTGATCCACCCACCTCAGCCTCCCAACATGCTGGGATTACAGATGTGGGCCACTAGGCCTGACTGAGAATCCAGTTCTTTTTTTTTTTTCTTTTTGAGACAGAGTCTCACTCCATCACCAGGCGCCGGGCAGGAGTGCAGTGGCGCAACCTCGGCTCACTGCAACCTCCTCCTCCCGGGTTCAAGCAATTCTCCTGCCTCAGCCTCCCGAGTAGCTGGGACTACAGGCAGGAGCCGCCACGCCCAGCTAATTTTTTTGTATTTTTAGTAGAGATGTGGTTTCACCATGTTGGCCAGGATGATCTGGATCGCATGACCTTGTGATCCGCCCGCCTCAGCCTCCCAGAGTGTTGGGATTACAGGCGTGAGCCACCGCACCTGGCGGAGAATCCAATTCTTATATGTCAAATGAAAAGACAATTCAAGCTTAAATGATCATAATCTGGGAATGACCCTTACATGGTTGTGAATATTATTCAAGTACTGCTGCTCAGAGACATCATGTTCTGACATGAATAGCATATTTATTTGTCTTACACATTAACAACTTCATTCATAACATTTAGAAGGTTATTTCTTCTTTTGTTTTCTCTTGTGGCGAACCCTAAAGCTCTGTGCATATCTACTAAAGATGCAGACAAGATTGAAACTAATTTAGCTTTATCTCCATAGGGATTTGAAAGAGAGACTCCATCAGTCAAAACATTACATTCTTTCCACTTTGTTCAAGCCACGATGCTTTTAATAAACTTATCCTCCAGCTATTTTCCATGTTCTTACTGTACCCACTGTTACTGATTATATATAATGGCATGCTGATGCCTATATTTAACCCTCCCACAGTTCATTGTTAAAATTAGTCATTACGGAACAGATAACATCTTATCTTTATATGTTTAAAGCTTGCTGAACAAAGACAGCAGGCTCGTCTTAAATGTTATGTGACAAGAAAAGCATGGTTTAAAGCCATAAAATTCCATTATGTTTAATCTAAGAAGAAAAACTAAGGATGCCTGAGCAAGGTGTAACATGCCGTTTTGTAAAATTGTCAAAATCCTTGTCATTTTTTTTTCTTAGAATTACAAAAGAATTGTTGTGGCTTAGTTCTTTTAACAGAAGCTTTGATTGCAAGCTTTGGTTTGCAAACAATTGTTCTTTAAATAGGGAAGGAAGAAACAGCATTGGGAAATTATGAAAGAAGAGTATGAAATAGAAAAGGAAAACTGATACTAATTTGTAAAAGTATTCCACCATTTTGTTTTCCTTTTAGTGAGTAGCAAAGCTGTGATGGAAATATCATGATAGAAGAGAGCACATAATTTTAAGTAAATAAATGTATTCCCTCCACATAAAGAAAAATAGGTGTGGTCATTACTTGGATCTATAAATGTGGTAAGGCTATAGCACCTATTTATTCGTTCAAACACTAATCTAGGTCTTGGGTTATGTATTTTGTAAATATGGTTCACTTCCACAATCAGTTGACTTAAAGAAAGGAGATTGTCTGGATAATATGTGTGGGTCTCATCCAATTAGTTAAACGCCTGGAGAACAAAACTTAGGTTCCCTGAGAAAGAAGAATTTCTACAATATCAGCTGACTTAGAGTGTTCAGACTGCTGTAGTAAGCTACAGATTTTGGACTTGCCCCCTTTCATGAGATAAACAAAATCTCTCTCTCTCTCTCTCTGTGTGTGTGTGTGTGTGTATACGTATACATATATATATGCATATATGACATATACACACACATCCATACATAGCCATGTATATAAATACATGTGTATTATATGTATATATATAGAGAGAGAGAAAGAAAAAGAGAGAGAGGAAGAGAGAGAGAGAGAGCAAGAAAGAGAGAGAGACACATTCTTATGCCAGCCGACACAAGGTATTTTGTGTATATATAATTATACACATATGTGTATATATAATTATACTGATATAATAGTTTAGCTTGCTATGTAAATCGTATACAAAAATATGTGTGTGTGTGTATATATACACATATGCATTTTTGTATACGATTTACTTAGCAAGCTAAACTATTATGTCAGGGATCTCCAGAGAAAACAAACCAGTAGAAAAAAATGTGTATATATATATATATATATATGGTATATATAAAACATATATATGTTTTTTCTACTAGTGTAGACATATATGTATATATGTATATGTGTGTATATATATATCTGTATGTGTATGTATTTATATGTCTATAAACATATATATACACACATGTATGGCTGTGTGTGTATGTTATGTATGTATATGTGTAAATATATGTGTATATATATTTTTATTATATATATATTTCTTTTAAATATATATGTATATGTACGTGTATTAGATTATAAAATGACTACTTCATCCACTCTACCTTGCAGTGAAAAGTGCCTGGCTTATAATAGGAACCCAATAGTGATTACTTTTCTTTCCTTCCTTATATAATTTCATATATCATAGGGTTCATAATCTCAGTTTTGCATGTGAATAGATTTTACACCATTATAAGATATAGGCAATATGTACTACTAAAACAAATCCATTTTTAAAATGAATACATTACATTCTAAAATTTTAAAATTATTTTATGATGTTGATAGGTCCTACAATTTACTTAAATAAAAATGTTATAAAACCTAAATATGACAATTAACATTTCTTTTTTTTTTTTTTGAGACAGAGTTTCACTCTTGTTACCTAGGCTGGAGTGCAGTGGCACGATCTCAGCTCACTGCAATCTCCACCTCACCACAACCTCCGCCTCCTGGGTTCAGGCAATTCTCCTGCCTCAGCCTCCTGAGTAGCTGGGATTACAGGCACGCGCCACCATGCCCAGCTCATTTTTTGTATTTTTAGTAGAGACGGGGTTTCACCATGTTGACAAGGATAGTCTCGATCTCTTGACCTAGTGATCCACCCGCCTTGGCCTCCCAAAGTGCTGGGATTACAGGCGTGAGCCACTGTGCCTGGCCGACAATTAACATTTCAACCTCATTTTGGTATAGCCACCGCGCCTGGCTGACAGTTAACATTTCAACCTAATTTTGGTAAAATTGAAGAAAAGAGAATGACTAGATGTATTCACTATTTGGGATTGGGGAGGCAAGAGGGCTTTGACTGACTATTCAGCATAATGCTGTTGCTACATCCATTTCTCTCCAAATAAATAAGTTAAAATGTTTCTATTAAATAAATATGTGGCTGGGTATAGTGGCTATCATTGGTAATTCCAGCACTTTGGGAGGCCATGGCAGGCAGATCACCTAAGGTCGGGAGTTTGAGACTAGCCTGAACATCATGAAGAAACCCTGTCTCTACTTAAAAATATAAAATTAGTCAGGCATGGTGGCACATGCCTGTAATCCCAGCTACTTGGGAGGCTGAGGCAGGAGAACAGTGGAGGTGGAGGTTGCAGTGAGCTGAGATCACATCATTGCACTCCAGCCTGGGCAACAAGAGCAAAACTCCATCTCAAAAAGAAAAGAAAAGAAATATATCTCATTTTACTTGTCTCACTAACTTCACTCTTAGTCTAGTGCAGTAGTCAAGAGGGCAGAATTCAGAAGTTCGTGTTTGAGAAAATCTTGTAGGACTTTGTGCAAATTGACTTGAATGTAGCATTACTCCCACCCCCAGCATGTCTCCATATTAGGATCCTCATGTGAAAAATGAGGATAATAACATCTTTCCTCGTTAAGTTGATGAGTATATTTAATAGCTTAATACGTGAAGATTCTAATAGTGTCTAGCACATAATATCTTTCAAAATATATTGGCATATTTTTGCTAAAATGATATAATGGAACATAATTATATGAAGCTTACTCTTATAAAACATAAATATTTAAATAAGACTTACAAAGAAAAAGACAGTTTAATTTTTTTCCTATCCCATGTATACACTTAGTTGTTTTATGGTTTCACATCATGGGTCAAGAATCTGTTATTTTCAGCATTCCTAATAATTTATGGAAAGATGTAAATATATTTAATTCCAAAAGTTGGTAAAGATAAGATCCTGAAAGTCTGGATCTACAAATGGCAAAGGGAACATAACACTGGCAGTTTCTCTACTGAAAAGCTCCTCAGTGTTTCCTACAGCCTTTGCTTTGCCACTTTTTCTCTTGTCAAAGTAGTAACATCTAAGTTTCCTCCAGTAGGTAGTTGGGTTTTGTTTTTATCCTACTTGTGTCAGGAAGAAAAATGGTCCCTCCTTCAGATAACCACATCAATTTCATAAAACCTAGGAATGTATCTTATAAGGTGAAAGGTTAGGTTAATGGTCTGAGGAGAGAACTACTTTGGGAGACAAAGGTGGGTGGATCACTTCAGTCCAGAAGTATGAGATCAGCCTGGGAAATATGGTGGAACCCCATCTCTACAAAAAATACAAAAATTAGCTAGACATGATGGCTGTCACCTGTAGACCCAACTACTCAAGAGGTTGAGGTAGGAGGATCACTTCAGCCTGTGAGGTTGCAATGAGCTGAGATTGTGCCACTGCACTCCAGCCTGGGTGACAGAGTGAGACCCTGTATCAAAAATAAATAGGCCGGGCGCAGTGGCTCACACCTATAATCCCAGCACTTTGGGAGGCTGAGTAGGGAAGATCACTTGAGATGAAGAGTTTGAGACCAGCCTGACCAACATGGTGAAACCCTGTCTCTACTAAAATTACAGAAATTTGCCAGCTGTGGTGGCAGGTTCCCATAATCCCAGCTACTCAGAAGGTTGAGGCAGGAGAATTGCTGGAACCCAGGAGGTGGAGGTTACAGTGAGCCAAGATCACGCCACTGTATTCCACCCAGGGGGACGGAGCAAGACAGCGTCTCAAAAAAGATAATTAAAACAATAATAAACTAAACAGAAAGAGCCATATCCTGGATTATCCTAGATTATTGAGGTAGATCCTAAGTGACATCACAAGTGTGCCTGTAAGAGAAGGGCGAAGGTGATTTCATGCAGACACACACACAGAAGACAACATGAAGCTGGTCTCAGAGATTGGAGTGATGAGGCTACAAGCCCGAGAATGCCAGGGCAACAACTAGAATCTAAAAGAAGCAAAACAAATAAATATAAACCAACCAACCAACAAACAAAAACAGATTCTTCCCTGAATCCCCCAGAGGGGACCTGGTATGCTGGATTTCATGGCCTCCAGAACTGTAAGACAATGCATTTCTGTTGTTTTAAATGACCAAATTTGTGATAATTTGTTAGAGCACCCTTAGGAAATTAGTACAATACCTTATGACTTTAGCAGTTAGGAATGTTACAAGAAAGTAAAACAGCCTATTCTGTTAGCCTCTTGATATGGTTTGGCTGTGTATCCCCATCCAAATCTTATGTCAAATTATAATCCCCAGTGTTGGAAAAGGGATCTGGTGGGAGGTGATTAGATCATGGGGGCCGACTTCCACCTTGCTGTTCATTTGTGAGTTTTCACAAGATCTGGTTGTTTGAAAGTGTGCATGCAGTGGCTGAGTGCAGTGGTGCATGCCTGTAATTCCAGCACTTTGGGAGGCTGAAGTGGGTGGATTGCTTGAGCCAAGGAATTCCCAGCCACCCTGGACAACATGGCAAAACCTCATCTCTACAAATACAAAAATCTTGCCTGGTTCAGTGGCATGCATCTGTGATCCAAGCTGGTCTGGAAGCCGAGGTGAAAGGATTGAGCACTGGAGCACAAAAGTTTGAGGCTTAAGTAGGCTGATTGCACCACTATACTCCAGCCTTGTTGACAGAGTGAGATCAGTCTAAATAAATAAATAAATAAATACAAGTGTAGAGCTCTTCCCCTTTCTCCCTCTTTCTGTCCTGCTGGCCGTGTGAAGATGTGTCCACTTCCTACTCACCTTCCATTATGATTGTAAGTTTCCTGAGGCCGTTCCAGAAGCAGAAGCCCATATAACCTGCAGAACTAGGGGCCAAAGAAACTCTTTAATTTATCAACTACCCACTATCAAGTATGTCTCTTTTTTTTTTGTTTCTGAGATGAAGTTTCGCTCTTGTTACCCAGGCTGGAGTGCAATGGCGCGATCTCAGCTCACTGCAACCTCCTGGGTTCAGGCAATTCTCCTGCCTCAGCCTCCTGTCAAGTATGTCTTTATAGAATTGTGAAGTGTGAGAATGAAATAACAAAGCTCTATAATTGAGATAAATATCTTGATCAAGCATGGGTATCAAGATTATAATCTAAATTAAAGTATTCCATCTGTCTTCAAACATCATGGTAGATAGTGAAATATTCTGAACACTATGATGCTTTATTCATAACTTAATAATTCAGAGGTGCTGGGCACTTTGCACTTCTCCCATAAAAAGATGAAGTAAACATGTGAAGGTACAGTGCTCTTGGTACAGAAGGCTGCTTCTACAGAATTCTTTCAACACATAAATAGTGGTCAAGATAAAGCATACACACCCAGGCTAAAGACATTTATCTGCCAATGAATTAAAATAAATGAGTCTGAGTATTGCTGTCAGCATAAAGCAGCACCAACCCCAGGCCTTTACCACCACAGGGTTAAGAGAGGGCCTGTGCACTGAGGCAAGACTTTACTAAATCTTTTGCCTCCATCATCAAATGAGAAGGAGGAGTCGCTGAACAATCTTCCCAGCCCTCAACACATAAACCTTGCCACTAGGTTTGAAGTCACTAGGATTCATGTGTCTTTTATCCCAGATCATAACAAGCCCTGACACCTCCTGTATTGCAATTTCCATAATGCTCTGTGAAGCCCCTGTTCTCTTTCCTTTTCCCACCCCTCCCCAGCTCTTGAAATGCTACCTCAGTAAACATGTCATGTGTTTATTATGTTCTTTATTTCATATTCTTCACCCTAGAATATACACTCTACAAAACAATAATCTTCAATCACTTTGTTTAGTAATGTATTCTCCAAGTCCCTAGAACTATGCCTGTCTCTGAGTCAAGGCACAATAAATATTTGTAAGATGAATAAATGAGTGGATGGGTGACTCAGCTCTCTGGCCACTTTCATTTTTCTTCTCATGAGAAAATAATACTAAATTTTAAATATAATGACATGTACTTATATTTAGAAGTTCCCCCTCTAAGTAACTGTGAGACCTAAAAAGAATAATAGCATCAATTTCTTTGTTTTCAAAGCACTATAATAATTAGCTTATTATAGATTTTAATTCAAATTACTTAAAATGCTAAAATAAATTATATTAACATAGGGTATGTTTTATCTTTATTGGGGATTGGAGAACAATAGCAAAGAGAAAGGAAAAAATATTTAATAAATAATAGTCATGCCATTTAAGAAAAGAAACAACTACCAAGTTTCAGTATATCTCTTTTAGTACTTCAGTATTATGTGAGAAATAGAGATCTTGTTCTTATTTTTTAGATCATAATTTTAGTTTTCTGTCTGGCACACACACACACAAACACACACAGACACTTCTAAAAACTTAATTCCATTAGGATTTGTCCATTCTTTGCTGTTCAGCTATCTGTGTGCAGAACGGATTGTAGTTGTTAAGAGATTCCCAAGAGCAGGAAGCAGCATTATTTTAAAGTCAACTCTTTATGGCCCTCTGTAAAGGACCAGCCCAGTGTTCCTTCTTGACAGTTCTATTGGAATACAACAGTTTGGCTCTTCATAGCAAGAGGTCACCTTCTGCATGAACAACACCAAATAAATTCCTAGATGAAGGGTTTTCATTTGAAAATGTCAGTATTTTGTTGTCTTCTCTTTCCAAGATTGAGATTTTATCTCTACATCTGTGTGGTTCTTCCCAGCCGCTTGAAATTCTAATGAATCATGATAAAAACAGAAAGATAGAACAACTTGGCCAGTTGACGTTCAGCAAATAACTTTCTGAGCAAGTAACAGTGTTCACCACCCCCACTGGTAGAGGAGCAATAGTGCAGAGTGCCTGGGTTATTTTACAATTCCTCCTCCACATTTCTGATGCTGCTATCTCTGTTAATTCTCCTGCTGTATTTGCTAATCATTTCGTTAGAATTTTTCAAAGACATCATTATTCTTCTTCATGGATGACAGATGGTTTTTCAGGGACATTTTATTGGTACAATAGGAAAGAAACAAATGTCTTCAGATGAAAAAGACAAACTCATGGATCTTGTAATGTCCCCCCTCTATTTTTTTTTGTTGATGGGCAAAAAGAAAGAAAGTATGTCTCTGTCAAACTCTTTTAAACTGCCCTCTCAAAGTGAATAGGTGCTGACACTTAGAACAAGCAGTACTCAAAATCCTCCCTGATTCAGTGACTTACTGGGTGACTTCGGTGGACTCACAGTAGGCTTTGCGGCATTACCTACAGGACACCATCAGTTTATGTTGTTTGTACTGAGGATCTTCAATTCTGATCTGATAATTCTTTTAGCAGAATACAATATATTTTATTTTCAGCCCTTGCCTGAAGTTTCATCTCTAAGGAGTTCCCAAGAGTTCTAAAAGAAAAGAGATGATCATACACTTCATGCCTCACTGCTATTTCTACTCTTCTTTTTATCCCCAGGTCCCTAAATTCCTGTTGAAAACCTACTAAACCTTTACTTATATCTTGTTTTTTTAATGCATCTTTAAAAAATAGGTTTTTATTTCTAATAAATATATTTAATGTGTAACTTTCTGGAAAAATGAAATTTTTACTGAAGTGAAAATATATCTTTGTATGACATATTAGGCGCTAATTTAGCAATATTTCTCATTGCATCCTTCATGTATACTTCAAATTACAGCTGTATTTTTCTCCAGCAACATGATGTGCTGAGCTTCAGGTGTGAAAATTAATTAGTTAATGTAATAGATATTTATTGAGTGTCTACTATTTTCTAGCCTCTGTTCTGGCTTCTTAGTATATGTGCTTCAAAAGAAAGAGTAATTATACCTACTCTAGTAGAATTTGCCTGTTAGAGAGAAGAGACAGAAAATTAAATATACATGTCATTTTGAAGTGCTATTGAAAGTACTATAAAAATAAAATCAATAAGAAGAAAGATAAAAGGATACAGGCATTGGTAGGTATCAGACTATGGGAGTGAGAGAATGTAATTTCATACATGTTGTCAAGATGGACCTCAATGACATGGAATTTGATTGAAGGGGCAGGAGATTAAGTCTCTGGATGTTTGTATCTACATTTTAATTTTAACTTATTTGTGTTTTTATATTTAAAGAGGGTTCATTACATATAGTTTCATATTGTTCTCTTATCCAATCTGATAATTCCTGCCTTATAATTGGGATATTTAGAAAATATTGTTTAATAGAACTTTATATATTGATGGAAATGTTCTATTCTGCACTGTGTTACTACATGATAGCCACTGGCCACAGGTCACTATTGAAAACTTGAAATGTGGCTAATGTGGCTGAGGACTTAAACGTTTAGTTATTTAAAAATTTCAATTACTTTAAATTGAAATAGCCACATAAGACTAGTTGCTACCATGTTGGACAAAACAGGAGGCCTTTTGGGTTCTATGCAATTGTGAATGTGTTTTCATTTTAATCTACCATTCCACTGTTGGTTTTCTATTTGCCTCTACTGTACTTTGTTACATTTTTATGTAAAATTTTAAAAAGCACACTATTATATATACTTTTTGTGAGAATCTCTCTGTCACCCAGGTTGTACTGCAGTGGCACCATCATGGCTCACTGCAATTTCCACCTTCCAGGTTCAAGCAATTCTTGTGCCTCAGCCTCCCAACTAAGCTGAGATTACAGGTGTGCACCACCACACCTAGCTAATTTTTGTATTTTTAGTAGAGACAGGTTTTGCCATGTTGGCCAGGCTGGTTTTGAACTCCTGGCCTCAAGTAATCCACCTGCTTTGACCTCCCAGCCTCAAGTAATCCACCTGCTTTGACCTCCCATAGTGCTGGAATTATGGGCGTGAACCAACATGTCCACCCCATTATACATTTGTAATTCCACTAGTGCTATAAAAATCACAAAATCTAGGAAAATAATCTGCCTAACACAATTCTACAGTACTCTTTTTCTTATTTTTTATTCCTGAATACTCTTTAATCTCATTTTCAGTTGATGTTTACTTTTAATATCATGATCTGTAGAAGGAAAGTAACTTAGTATTTCCTTTAGCATGGTTGATTGAAACTTGTTTTTTATTATAAATAGTTGGGATAGGTGAAATGTGTGACTTACTGATATTTTTACAGTTTTTAGGAATGGAGCAGGATACGAAACTCTGATCATTGTAATGAGATTCCATCAATAAAGGGAAAGAAGATAAATATGTGCACAGACACACACACACACACACACACACACACACACACACACACATATGGTGTTATAATGGCATATACTCCATTATTATTGATCATTGACCTGACAGAATAGAGTGGGGGTTTTTTGTTTTTAGAGACCAGACCTTGTTCTGTTGCCCAGGCTGGGGTGCAGTAGTGGCATCATCTTGTCTTACTGCAGCCTTAATCTCCTGGGCTGAATCCTCTTGCCTCAGCTTCCCGAGTAGCTCGGACTACAGGCTCGTGCCACCATGCCTGACTAATTAAAAATCATGTAGATATGGAGTCTTGCTCTATTGTCCAGGCTGAGAAAGGAGCTAGCTTTTTTAAATCACCAACCTTTGACAAGGTTCCAAATTCTTGCAGTTTTATGGTTAGCAGTATTCTCCACAGAGTAGTGCTGGTTTCATACATTTTAAACATTGTTTCCCTTTATTACTGACATATTTCCACTTGCAACAACAGTGCAAAAGAACCCATTTATGTTACCTTCCAACCTGTAGCCCCTTGCTTACACAATCCAATGCTAAGTTGGTGCAATGTGTGGTATTAATAGTAATATCTTGGTTCTCAAAAATGCAGTAGGTTCCCATATGGGATGAGAAGATACTGTTAATGAAGTTAGAGTGAAAAGATACTGCAGTTTTACTCAATATTGTATAATTATTGTATTTTTATTACAGATTTTTATAAAACCATATGATCACTTTAAGACATTAACAGGGTCCCTCTCCTAGGACTGAAAGCACACATACAAGTGAGGGGCTCAGAATTTTAAAATGCATTAACTTTTAATGGGTCAGAGTTTTTTCTTAGGATTGACTTAGTTTGAATTTTTAGAACCATGGCCAGAAAGGAGTATTCTTGTGCAAGATATTTTTTAAGTGCTTTTTTTGGGTACAAGTAGTAAAAAAAGTAGGACAGAGAAAATACACATAGCTAAGCAAAAATGTGGTCTTACTTGCCTGGATCCACCCATGGGAAGCTCTAGTGCATGAAGTACACCCAGAATTTGTCCATTTTTCTATCATTTATTCATTCAGTGACAGTCATCTGACCTAGTGACAGCCAATTGTTGGCTGCAAGCTTTGAGAAAGGTGGATAACTGAAGGGTGAGGCAGATTCTCTTTCTGGTTCTCCCTTTTCATTCATCCCTTTGTAAAAATAAGTTGCTGTGAGCAACCAACAATTAAGGAGTGGAGAGTTATTTGTTCACTTCTTTTGAGCACAGTATTATGAGTATATAATTTGGAATATTTCTGATTTCTGCAATAGAGAGTTGTCCATTCTCTATTTATTTATTTAAAATTTGTATTTGCATTACTGTTAGCTCATAAATATTTATTTGTATGACTTGGTGTATAATTGAATATTATTTATTTTCATGCTCAAATCATTACAATTTTGGACACCGGGGGCTCTGTCAGTTAGTATCTATGTCCTGTTGATATGACTTTATCCATTTTATTTTTAGTAAGTCTTATATTTTGTCACTATAAAATGCTCATCTTGTACAGCCTTGCCCCATCCTAGATTAAGCCATTTCTCCCAGGATCCCTGGTTCCAAAGCTATAGCTATAGCTTTGAAATGGGAGAAGCTTTGAATGATCTGTGTGGTAAAGGGTTAGACCTGGAAGCAATTAAACTCATTCTGAGCTTAATATAGACACAGATCAATACATATAGAAATATTTATACATGCATGTATATAGAAGGGTTACACACATATATATTCTAGCTCTGTCAGCTGAGAGGGCCTAGCATCAATTAAGCATACCTATTGCCCAATTATTGTAATATACCATAGTGATATTATATATAATACATAATCATTATATATTATACCATAATATATACAATATAATAAATGGTGTAATTAGGAAGTATATACATATATACACACATAATTAATTCCCAATAATATGATGTTGGCTTCTCCATTGTCTTAAAGGACCTCTTCCCTGTCATAAAAATGCCTTCAGTTTTCAGAGATACGCTATCCTCAACTATCAGTTTAAAATTTTTTTTCCTGAACATTACACACACTCAGAGACTCCAGAGATAAATGATGGAGATTTCTACCTATCAACATCTATCACCATTATGTTTGGACTGCTATTACAGCTAGGATCAAGTGTGCCAATGGTTTATATTCCATGGCATTTAGCATATCTTGACTCAATTCTATTTTTCAAGTGCAGGCAGATACTGTATCAAAAGAGTAGGATAATTTTTTGACAATAAAATAAAATTTTTTTAAAACAATTTTTCTGGTAAAAAAAAAAAACTATTCTCCAGCTCCTCAATTGCACTATGTTTACCTTTGTTTCTAATTGTGTCTGGTACACTAGTATGAAACAGCATACATTTATTAATCATTTAATAAATATATATGTGTGCCCTTACTGTCAGCATGAAAGTATTTTCATACACTATCCCCTTCCTATCAGCATGAAAATATAGCATGAAACCAGGGCTATATTTTTTCTACCAAAAAGATAACAGAATAATAATTTTTGCTTTAGATATAGAAGATATACCCAAATAAAGATCTAAACAAAATATTTATTGAGAATTTCATTGTAAATTATAGTGATATATTCAAACTCATTTGAATATCCCTCCAGCTCTTGCCATGGGAGCATTTGGGAATTGTCTCCTTAGCAGTTCCTCATCCTTTAGTAAGAAAACACTCTGTAGACATTCTTTTTTTTTTTAGATGGAGTTTCAGTCTTGTTGCCCAGGCTGAAGTTCAATGGTGCAACCTTGGCTCACCGCAACCGCTGCCTCACGGGTTCAAGTGATTCTCCTGCCTTAGCCTTCCAAGTAGCTGGGATTACAGGCATGCACCACCACACCTGGCTAATTTTGTGTTTTTAGGAGAGACAGGTTTTCTCCATGTTGGTCAGGCTGGTCTTGAACTCCCAACCTCAGGTGATCCACCCATCTCAACCTCCCAAAGTGTTGAGATTACAGGCCTGAGCCACCATGACCGGCTGTAGACATTCTTTCTACCCATTCCCTTGACTCCTCTATGTATCTAACTTCTTTAAATTTTTCCCTCAATTCAGAGCCACACCTCAGATTCTGATGTTTAATTTTGCAGTACTTTGCTGTGTGTGTATATTCTGTAGCCTTAGGCGGAATTGTGAAGGTAGGAAAAACAAAACGAAGCAAAACGAAACAAACATTTATCAGTTTTAGCTTGTGGTAAACTATCTAAAATTCAAGTAGGTCTTTCATATGGTCAAAGTTAGCCTCTGCTAACAAAGCTAATACGTACAGTTCTCCTACTATTAGCAGGGTTTCACATTTCATTGGCCAGTAGAAAGTTATGGAATATTGTTTTCCCAATAATAAAAAAATACCCGAGATTACACAGGAGCCAATTACATTACAATGTAGTTATCAAATCTCAATGAAACAAATTTGTGATATAGCAATATATATGCTTGTTTATTAACGTACATACATATGACTAAGATCAACTGACACTGCTATATATATAAATAAATACTGTAATTTGAAAGTTATAGAAATAGAAGAGTGTAAACAATAGTTAGATAAATCTGTAAGAACTGCAATGTAATATAAACATATAATTTATATGGCTGACAAATTTGCCAATACAATTAAAACTATTGTGGTTTGTTTCCTAATACATAATGAATGAAATGCTAGATTCCAGTTTGAAGTCAGTGAAAAGAAGATATTTAAATTTTTTTTCATCCAGTATATTGATACTCTTAATTTTATCTAGGTATTCCATCAGAGTTCATGGATTCTAGTTTAAAAATCCGTGTCTTTAATTATTTATGTAGTACTCTTCAACTGTGTTTCATATCAAGATCTGTTTTGTCAACCAACCAAGATTTGGTCAATGTCAGAACTCACAACAAATAGAGAAAAAATAACTTTGTCTGGCTCAAAGTGGACTTGAATACACTTATTTTCTCTAGTCTTTCTGTCGCTGCTCTTATTTTATGGTTTGACTGTATCATAAGTATCCTAACATCTCATTACTTTGATTTATAGCCCTCTCTAACCCATTTTCCATTCTGAAGCCAGAATGATTTTCTTTTTTTTTTTATTGTTAACTTTAGATTTTATTCATCTGCATATATTAAATTTTATACCTGTTGATTAGCAACTTCGAATGATTTTCAAAGATACTAATTTGATCATGTGAATTAGGTAGTATCCTTTCTTTACCTTACTCCCCAACTCCTCAATTGCATTGTGTTTACCTTTGTTTACAGTCATGGCTGGTACACAAGGATGGAACAGCATACATTTACTAATCTCCTAATAAATATATATTTATGTCCTTACTATCACCATGAACCATTACTAGGAAATTGTGTGTGTGTGTGTGTGTGTGTGTAGAAGAAACTGGAGTGCAATGAATGCCATCATCCTGATCCTGCATCATTTTCTGCCTTTCTGCAAATTGTTTCCTTTTCCTTTATGCTTGGGTTTTGGGGAATGCATTAATTTTGCATTGCTCTGAACATTGTCAGGTCATAGTACTAGCATTTTTAATATTACTGCTGGAAGGCGTAAAAGTGTGTCCTGGCAATGACAAAATACATTGAGAAGCAATTTACATCCTAAGTAATTGTGGCTGAATGAAAATGGAAATTGAAAAAAGGTATATCAGGTTTTTCTCTTTAATTGGATAAATTTCCAGTGATTTATTTGGTGCTATCTTTTTTTGAAAAAAGAATGTTTTCCTTGCCAAGCAAATTTGACGGTGTAAAAGATCCAATTTATTGAAATAAGTTCTTGTAATAGCTGCATAGAGAGTATTGGTCTCCACCCATTTTCAGCACTTTTCTATGACCAGTTCTCTCTTGTGGCCAATCACTTCTCGATGTTCACATAAACACTATTTGGTACATAGAGTGCGTCTAAATGTTGTATATTAAACTAACGCTGATTAATAGAAGTACTGGACACATCAACTGCATATCCTATCTTAAGCTATCTCAAAACTTTTTCTAACTTAAAATAATTTAATGTCAGAGTTAATTATCACATAGAAGCAGCTTCCTGCACTAGGCTAGCAGTTAAAAATAGTGCCTTATTTATTTATTTTTGCAAAGAGATTCAAGGAATTGCTAATACTAATATTTGGGTAATTTTTTACTTTAATATCTAGGGTAAGTAATCGTCTATTTTAAACAACTATTACAAGATCTATCAATAGTGCATATTTTCATTAAAATATTTTTTACTGAATTTGTTTATGGTACCATTTTTAAATGTTGCTGATAACTAATTAGGATTGTATGAAACTTACTGTGACATAACTGTTCAGAATATCAAGTTTAAGCAAAGAGTTTTGGGAGAAACACTGAATATTAAAACAAAGAAGAATATAGAGAGTACATTTGCATACATGTTAAGAATGAATTATGAAGAAATAAGTATGTTTTGACTTTTCATTCTAAGCAGATGAGACGGACCATATTGTGTTGTGCTAGCTTTCCATTCCCCCTCCTTACTGCTGAGGATGCATTTGTGGAACATGTTTGAGGAGCTGTATAGTGGACTGGCCAATTTAAGAAAGCATATTGCAAGCCATATAGCAAGCAAAATGGACCACTTTGTGAATACAGGCCTAGGCAGAGTGGTTGGTTTATATACAAGTATTGAGTTTAAATGTTTCAGACTATGGCCCCCTGGAAGTGTTGTTTGTCAGTGGATTGTTTGCAACATGAATCTAACTGGGTACTTTTATTTAAAAAAAAAATTAAGAAAACTTTGGGCTAGAAATGAAAAGTAAATTATACACATACACTGTGCTTATACATGAAGAATTTCATTTAATCTAATAATATTAGAAATTATCTAATGTTACCTAATACTACCTAATGTAATATTATCTAATACTACCTAGTGTAGATGACAGGGTGATGGATGCAGCAAACCACATGGCACGTGTATACCTATGTCACAAACCTGCACGTTCTGTACAAGTATTCCAAAACTTAAAGTATATTAAAAAATCTAATAATATTGTTCATAGAGCCTATGCTGACAAGTATTAAGTTGATGAAAAGTAATGGCAAAAACCGCAATTACTTTTTCATCAACCTAATACTAAATAAATAAATCTAGAATATAGCTACTTTCCTAATTAAGAAGTAACACTTTTTTAAAAAAGAGCTTATTTCCTAATTAACTTTAATATTCATTCTGTACTTTTATTTTTTTGAAATATATATTCTATATAAAAATTTTACATATTTCTGTGTACAGTGCATAACAAAATAAATACATTATTTTAAAAATCATGTGCATAGAAAATACTAATATTAAAGATGTAACAAGAAAATACTACTATAAATGTATGAAAAAGGAAAACTTATGAATAATGCATTTCTCTTAATGCAGAGTTTGCAGAAACACATATTAACTCCAATTTACAAATGGCTATTACCTATTGCTTCTGAATCATTATTTGTAATATTTTTGTATTTTTCCTGTTTTAAAAAAATAATTTTTACAGGGCCCTTGTCTTTTTTTAAAAAGGCTATTCCGTCTTTGGGAAGTTCTTTTGCCAAAATCTCCCATGGAAAACAATGTTAGGAAGAATTTGTGGAGAAGATACAGAATGTACAGATCTCTGTAATACACCAATGATTTTGCTATATCCTTCTTCTCTGTGGAATGCAGATTAAGTAGGAAAGAATCAATTCTTCTCATGACTTTTGATGTAAACATTCCCATGTAATTGCATCTAATTGGACATTTCAGTCAAATTACAATTTCAATTTCCTGTATCATCTTCAACATCTATGATATGATATGCAGAAGTAAAAAATTATCAGATTTAGTGCTATTTTATTGTTAGAAATAGTTTTCAGAAGTACATCAGTCAAATGAGTGTTTCTGCTTGAAGATTTTTGTGTCTCCACTCGAAAGGCTTAAAAAGGTTGTTATTTCCACTTAAGTAGAAAAATGTGAAAAGATAACGATGTTATAATTAGCTATTAAATGTAACTGCTATAATTACATAAAATTACGTGATTCTAAAATAGAAAGTGAGGAAATTATCCATAAAAAGTCAATTTTATGTAACAAAATATAAAAGTAGACTTCTACATTTACTTAAATTTTATAGCATAGTGTGGGTATCACCTAAGAAAAATTATTTTTTAGAGCCCCACAATTTTTTAAAAGTCTTACAGATATTTGATATATTAAAACAAATGAACAAAGAAAATTGTTTTAAGGTGTAAAAGATCCTGTATTTTATAAAAACAAATATTTTTTAAATATTTATTAAGTATAAAGGCACCAAATAGTCTTGTTTATATTGATACATTTCTTCAACAACTATTTAGCATTTAACAAGAATTTATTTATTTTTATATTAATTTATTTTTTGAGGCAGGATCTCCCTCTGCTGACCAGGTTGGAGTGCAGTGGCATGATCATGGATCACTGCAGCTTCGACCTTCTGGGCTCAAGTTATCCTCTGATTTCAGCCTGCTGAGTAGCTGGGACTACAGGCACATGCTGCCACTATGCCTGGATAACTTTGTTTTCTTTTACTTATTTCTTTCTTCTTCTTCTCCTTCTCCTTCTCCTTCCTCTTCTTCAGTAGAGATGGAGTCTAGATGGCCAGAGCAAGTGGTCGTCCCACCTGAGCCTCACAAAGTGCTGTGATTACAAGTGTGAGCCACTTAGAACTTAAAGGCTAGAAAGAGCCTAGCCTTTAAGAAACATTTATAAAACACCTCATTATCTTCTAGTAATGTATCAAGGAGATATAATATTAAAAAGAACAGATATGTTTCCTGAACTCATGGAAATAAAGGTATGAGCAAAATAAATAATATAAATGCAAATAGTATAATGCTATAATGGATTTTTTTAAGAATTATCTCTTTGAATATGACAGAGGTCTCTTTGAATATGACCTCTCTGAAAAATTGAGACACAAGTTGAAAAATGGGGATTACCAAACATCCAGCCATGAAATATGTGAAGAGAAGAACACAGTCATACAAAGGGTCAGTTTGGAATTGTTAAATTTGAAAACTGCATTAGAAGTCCAAAGCACAAGCTTGAACTGTCAGGTGCGACCTTTGAGCATGTTGATTGTATTCAAAATGTGAAAATGTATTAGAATAATTATGGCAAGAATAATTAGAGAAATTGTGGCATATGTACACATACTTACATACATATGCACATACATATTTGTGTGTAATATACACACATGTACATACACACATGTGTGTATATACATATGAGCATAATATACACATGTGTACATACACACATAGGTGTGTATATAAGGTGCATAACACATGTGTACATACATGCATATGTTGTGTGCATTTGTGTGTAATATACACGCATGTACACAAGTATGTGTTGTGCATGTATGTAATGTACACGCATGTACACATGTATGTGTACTGTGTATATGCATGTGTTGTGTGTATATATAATATACACATGTATATATACACACACATGTATATACCTGTGTGTATTATTTAGACACACAACACATATATATGTTGTGTGTGTATATATATACATGTGTATATATATATAGTATGTATATGTAATACACTATATATTGTGTATATATATATGTTGTGTGTGTAATATAATACACAATATTATATATAATATATAGTGTGTATATATAATGCACGTATATATACACACAATATCTATGTTATATGTGTGTATATATGTATATGTACATATGTGTAATAAACACATATGTGCATACATACATGTGAATATATGTGTAAACATTATGCATGTACCTACATGTATGTACATATGTTTGTACATTTTATTTTTATATATGTGTATGTATTACACACATATATGAAAATAAAACAACTTTGCCCAAAAAGACATGAGAGAAAAGAAACCAAAATGCAGACACTTGCATAAATAAAATTAGGAAGTAGAGAGAGAATGCAGGGGAAATATCGTAATTGAATAATAGAGAACATAATTCAATATGGAGTGTTCTAAGGGCTCAAAAGATGTATTTTAGTTTGTTTACTTTTTCAGCAATACAGGTTCACAACACTTTTCTGAAATCCGTGGGCCAGATATAATTCAAAAACTTGAATTGGTCAGGTGTCAAGTTGGTAATATGCTTTATTAACTGTTTACCATGAAACACCTTTAACGAGTCTAAAGTAACACTCTAATAAAACATTAATATTTCAGCAAGAAAATGTAAAGATATTCACACCAAGTACGATAAAGACTGTAAGTGACTTTGCATTAATTCAGATCAAGTTTGAAAGCTTTTTTTTTCCTTTTTAGATCTCAGGTTTTCTGATTTGGAAGTTGAGGAAGACTTGTTATATTTCTACAGTAAAAGACCTATTTGTGCTGATTAATAGGAGCCAGAATAGAAAAGGGACTGATGATGCAGAAGACAGGTAGAGATCTAATAAAGTGAAATTTCTTACAGTGGTAAAAAGATGGGTTTCACTATGTTTCTGTACATTAGGGAACTCATGTTCCTCTGGGTAGTTAAAAGATTGCCACGAAGAATTACAGCATCGACAGGTTTTCCATTGAAAGGAATCAATTTCCAGCAACTCAATTTTCATATGAACTTTTCTAAAACTATGTCTCTGAAAAATTTATCTATTCTCAGGATATATTTTTTGTTCCCCAAATAATGGTATCACTCAAAATCCTAATATAGTATATTATCCTGTAATGGATTACTTCTGGAGTACCAAATAGTAAGGCTATCTAATGAGAATTCAATATTTCAGTCTAGAGTTTCTCACTTTTCATGTTCGGTCTACGTTTCACCTATCTATCTGTGTATCTATCTATCTGTGTATCTATCTATCCATCCATCCATTGGTCTATCTATCTATCTATCTATGAATCTATCTGTCTGTCTGTCTAATATATCTCTAGTAATGTGAAGCCTGATATTAGAAAAGTGGCATATTCATCCATGTTGAGATGTTGTGAGTTAAGATATATGTAGGTATAAAGTGCAGAATACTTTCCTTAAATGAATTTTATATTCTCGAACTGATTCCTTTACAACGATTTCAGAAAAATGTCAGATACTGTGATAGGAATCATGTTGGAGAGTTCGAGTAGTGCAAAATGTATCGGTAAGGGATAATGAATGTTAAAAGTGGTTTGATCCCTGTACTTGAGCAAAACCTATTTTTTTTAATGTATTCTCAATTCACAGCCCTAGAATGTGTTATTAACTTGAAAGAAAAACTACCCCAAATATCTAAAAGTGATGCTGGTTTTTTGGAAATAACTAAAGGTTTTCAAGACTAACAAAATTTCAAGCTACATACATTGGGACAATTACCAATGTATGGTGTGTGAGGGAGGACTGTAAAAAGTTTAGACGTCACTGAATGTTTTTCACTAAGGGGTTTAAAGCATTTTATAGCATACAAATCAATAAAATGTCTTTTATTTTCAGTGAATTTTTTCTTAGAAAAATGTTTATTAAATTCTACCTCCTTAATAAGCAAATGTCAAAAGCGTTTATAGATTAGCAGTAGACTGATATGTAACTAAATATGTCTTTCTCATTATGATACATCTATAGGAAAAGTTTATTATAAGTCTAATTTTATCTATAGAAAAATATGCTTTTTTGCCTACTATGTAATTACTTTCAAAATTAGAAACAAATTAAATATATGCTCATGTACTGATGTGTACACAAATATACACATCTAGAAAAAAATCAGTGACTTTAATCCTATCCCTTCTCATTTTAGGCACATATCATGCAGAATTATTTGTTTTAATAATGACAAATGTAAAATATTTCTCAGGTTTATGTAAAACATTACTAGAATGATTTATTAATATGATATCTAAGTAGTTTTAATCTTGCTAGATTATAATTATTCATCATATAGTTATTTTTCTAGAATTTATTTCTTGTTATTAATAAGCTCCTTTTAAAATGTGCCTTAATATATTAAAATTAAAAATAAATTTAATTGGGCTGGGCATGATGGCTAATACCTGTAATCCCAGCACTTTGGGAGGCCATGGCAGGTGGATAATTTGAGCCCAGGAATTCGATACCAACCTAAGAAACATGGTAAAACTCCATCTCTTCAAAAGAAAAAATATATATATCTGAGCATGGTGGTGCGTGTGTGCCTGTATTCAGACCTAATCAAGACACTGAGGTGGTGTATCACTTGAGACCAGGAGGTCAAGGCTGCAGTAAGCTGTGATTGTACCACTGCACTATTGCCTGGGCAAAACAGAAAGACCATATAATTAAATTAATTAATTGATTAATTAAGTCATTTTGTGTGTGTGTGTGTGTGTGTGTGTATATATATATGCAAATACATTTTGTCTATAGTGGGGGACTGGTCTTAGAACTGACAGCAGCAGGAGGCAGGCAAACCCTAGGCAGATAGGGGTGGACCCCGTGTGAAACCCCATCTTCAAACCAAAGACAGTTTAAAGCCTGAAAGCCGAGCTACAAGTCTCAGATAAATCCACAAACCAGATTGAGAACCTCTCTTCCCATTTGGTGCATTTTCCTGATTGATCCCCACTTTTCACCCATTTTACATATACGTACCCTTCCTTAATTGTTTTTGTACACTGTCATGCCCACCTTTGAGTGGTGCCTTTGTTTTAGCCTTTTTTTGCTTACTCACAGACCAGTAAATCAGCATCCATTCCTCCATTCTGAGCCTATAAAAGCCCTGGACTCATCCATACTTAGGGAATGCCTGCCTTCGGGCAATGGGGGCAGCTACCCAACTTAAGGTAGAGTAGGGGGATGCCCTCTCCATGTCTCCTCTCCACTGAGAGTTGTTGCTAATAAAACTTTGCACCCTGCTCACCCTTCAGCTATCAGCATAACCTCATTCTTCTTGGACTAGGGACAAGAACTCACAACCCATTTAATGCAGGTATGAAAAAGGCAGTAACACTGTAGCCCGTGGCCCTCCATTGATGCTGGGCAGCCACTCCATGCAATGGGAAGGTCTATTGGAACTAGGCTGGCCCCAGACCTGCTGGCCAGATTGGGGGCCACAGGACTGGAAGAGTTATTAACAAACCCCAGTTGGCTAGGTTGCAAATGGTGGGCTGAAAGGGCTGTTAACATGCTGTAACACCTCCCTTGGGGCTTTGGACTGTTGGCATCCCTGTTCAGCCACCATATGATCCCCTCATCCAGATGCTGGGACACAGGGCAAAGGCAGGTTGGGTCATGCCTGGCCCAGCTGCTGGCTGAGTACAGATTCTGTGGTAAGCATGGGATCTGGGCCAGAGTGCATGCTGTTGGCCAAGTGGGCGAGGTGCCTCCTGTGGTGAGCCCAGGGCTGAGTGAGGCCCAGGCAGGGACATTGCCAGCCACTGATGTCTCAGGCTGGCGAAGGGGCACCAAAAAAGTCCTGTGTCAGAAATAAAAGATCATGCTTCCTCTGTATCTGTGGAGAGAAAGTATAGATGTAATTTCAGGTAAGACTGATGATTTAATTTGGATAAAATGAGAGGATTCCTCTTCTGATGGCATTATTTTCTCAAGTATTATATATCATATGCAAATTCACTCCAGATGCCCTGTGAACATTTTATTTAAAGCAGGGAAAAAGTATAGAATAGCTTTTAAATTCATAGAGGAATATTATTGTCTGGACATATTTGTCTCTGTGTCTTATCTTCCCAAATTCTAATCTCATTGTAGAAAGAATAGTAAATAAAAGCTGATGGTAATACAGAAGTGATGATAGTCATAAAGTGACCTGAATTAATGTATCCAAAATATGAAGACTCAGTATCTGCATCATTTTTACAAACCATTTATTACAATTCTACCTCAGTGTTCTCACTTGTCACACAAAAGTATGTTCTGAAAAACTGTTTTTCCAAATATGTGTTTATAGTAGTAATAATTGGTTTAATACTAGAGATTTTGAAATATGTATAGGCTAGAAAATAGGAAGGCTATTCATAACTGAGAAGGAAATGTACCATAAGATTAAGATCTGAAAAAGGAATAGACACACAAATGCATACAACACATATACACCTGTATATAACAACATGTGAGACTGTTTTTCTGAGGAATTGTTAGGCAACAGGATAGAGAAAATGGGAATCATCAGAAAACAAATATATGATATTTGTGGCAAACTGAAAAGTAACATTGCATTGTTTAGGGATAAATGCATTTATAACAAGCCTACAAATATACCAAAGTTAAACAAGAACACCAAATTGAGAATAATAGTTACTTCTTAAAGGGAAAGGAAAATGAGATACAGATGAGTAACTCAGGAGCAGCTTGAGTGATAAGGGAATGTATTATATTTTAAGGTAGATACTGGGAAAATAAATAGATGTTTTATTATTAAATATACATTAATGTACTATCTGTATTAATATGTCTATGTCATGTATTTCATTTTTTTAAAAACTGAAAACAGAAATTAAGCTTTGGATGTTATCTGCAACTTTTTAAGGAGTTGAGCCTGAACTAGACAATTACTAAATGTGACATTTTGATAAAGGCTTTTATCCAATGATAACCAAGGTCTTCAAATTGCTAAGAGGTCAAGGGATCTCTTCAGTCTTGGGGCATTCTCTTCTTTCTTGGTATTTTAGCTGTTTCATCATTGTCTCATTTTTTATTAGGCAGCTTTGTAATCACAATACATTTTTAATAAATATTTTATTTGTATTCTTTTCATTGGAGTGAATAGCATCTTCTGATAATTTTAAATATATTTCTAGAGACTAGTGACAGAAAAAAAATTGATACTGTACTGCTTATTCCAGTTACCACCAATTGAACATTTACTCTAAGATTTGTTTGTTAATATTGCTGATTTTCTCAAGATGAATTCATTTTGACTTTTAGTGACCATATTTGGAAGAGTTTAGACATTTAACATTGCTAGTAAATTTAGTTATAAATTGAAAACAATAAGTAATTTCTCTAGTCCACACAATAATGAAGATTTATTTTAATCTTCCCATATATTACTATAAGTTCATAGTCCGTCCTTTGTGCTTCACTAAAACTTTGCAGTTTATGAACTCTCATGCAGATTGAGCTGAAATTTCTCCAACGGCACAGTTTACACTATGTATTCTAAACAAATCTACTGATAAAAAGCAATGACTTACTTAACTGTCCAAAGCCAGGCAACTGGTTTGAGCAGATTGGGTGTTGTGGTCCTCTACACACATGGTCTGTTTACTGAGTGTCAGGAATGAGATGCACATGTGTAAAGATTTAGTTATATGGGTAAAATTCTGGTTAGTGACCCAAGAGAATTAATGCACCTTTTCCCCATTAAATAATTACAAGAAAATTAGATAGGCATTATAGAGAATACAGGCTATGATACAATGTTTTGTTTTCATGAAAATAATAAGCCTAGTTTTCGTATTATAGGCACGGCTGTATTTTGGAATGAAAAGAGCTTATTTATTAAAAGTGAAGAGTATATGCTCTCAGCTGTTTTTCCAGATTCACTTTCTTTTTCTTCTCTTTTTGTCTTTATTTTTTTGTGCTTTATTTCCTAAATGTAAATATCATAAGGGGTTCTGCTGTATATGTTTAAATAACAAAGAAAATTATTTTCCATCTAAATGAAGCAGGCTCTTTGGGACTCTTAATTCTTCCCATGTTCCTCTTTGTACATTAAGTTGACTCTTCAAGTAAAATATACCACATGCACCAAAGCTCTGATGTCTACTGCTACATGTGTTTCTTCAAAGGCAGCACCTCACATGTTGATCTCTTTGTCATTCTGATGCTGTCCCAGGATCCTCTCTATTGGTCTTTTTGAATATCCTTTGAAGTGCCACATGTAACTGAAGCAAGTCCTGGCATGCATCAGCACATTACGAATTCCAGCTGCAAGCAAGCTTCCTACTGGAGCTTAGGAATTGGAAAGAGCTCACAATATGCCCTCTGTCTTGTTAAAATAAGGGCAAAAAGAAAGTTGTTAAAAGAAAAAAATGTAAGGGAGATGACTCTCGAAATAGCCTGTATGCAACTAATCCATGGGATCTGTTACAAGCAGTTGAATTTAGTATTAGCTACTTTTCTTACAGCAAATATGAAACAAAATAATGACTCTAAATCACTGTTTTTTTAAATTCTCATCAAGTTGTTTGCTCTTTTTCTTCTTTACAAAACTCACCATCACCTTTATTCCACTTTGGGGTATAGGATAAATATATATTTTTAGAAAACATGCTTGAAAATAACAAAAAACAGCAAAACTCTGTAGGTTGCATATTAAAAAAGAAAATAGCCAAACATTAGCACCTTAGTACCTGCTGATGTTTGTAAAGTCAGTATACAGACTGGTCTTGAGTATGATAAAAGAAATCATTTTCAAAATCAAGCCCACAAAATGATCAACATACTGTTTTCTTGTTCTATTTGGCCAAAGCCCAGATAATTCTGTTTTATTATATAGTGTTTGAATTGGAGTGTCTGCTTCTCTTCTTACTGTTTTTATTCTAGTCATACAAAAGTGCTACCACAAAGTTTGTTTTCTTTTAATACAGTAAGTATGTAAATTGATCATGTGAATTCATGTTCAGTTCCTCCTACCACTCTTAAAAGCATTTTATTTTGGGGAAGGTGAATGCAGATTTATTGTCTTCTCTGTGAAGTCAGTGTTTTTTCAGTATCTAACCCTATTTTACCTTACTCTTCTACCTTGTCAAGCTCATTTTCCTTCAACATAAATTTGCTCACTTTTTCTTTATTAGTTTTTCTTTGTCATTCTAAATGTTCAAAGAAATCTGGACCACTTCAAATCTCCATCTTAGAATGGTTCATCATAGCCCATTGTTGCAGGAACTAGAAACATATTGTGAGTCATGCTCGGGTTTTGATTACAAAGTTTTGGACCTCTTTAATCTTAGTACATAGCTATCATAATGACATATACCTTCTTTATCAGCCTGAGGATTTTTGTTTTTTAACTGCTGTATTAGAGGTTCCATTTGAGGGTCTTCTGTACTCTGTTTCATGCCTGTCTTGGAAAATAAATGTTCCAGGAGCTTGTTCTGAAAGGATCTGTTTGACTTAATCTGTGTGTGATCATGTATAACAAGTCTTTATTCTATACTGTCAGCTGATTGATTGATAGTAAAGATGAGTTTAAAATCATAAATTGTAAATAATTTCACTTCAGAAATTTTTATTTGGTTAAATGATACATAATATAAAAGTTATCATTTTGACTTTTTGAAGTCCACAGTTCAGTAGTGTTAAGTATATGCAAATTATTGTGAAATCGATGTCTGCTAACCTGACACTTTATACCCATTAAGAATAAACAACACACCCTTCCCCTCTTCCCCCAGTCACTGGTAACCACCATTCTTCTTTCTGTCTCTGTATATTTGACTACTTTAGATATCTCATATATGTGGAATGACACAGTATTTGTCTTTTTGCGATTGATATAATTCACTTAGCATAACATTTTTAATGTCCATCCATGTTATAGCATGTGACAAGATTTCCTTTCTTTTTAAGGCTTGATAATATTCTATTATATGCATATACCACATTTTGTTTATCCAACCATCTGTTAATCAACATTTGAGTTGCTTCTATCACTTGGCTGTTGTTATAAGTGTTATCTTTAATATGGGTGTACAAATATACTTTGAGACTATGCGTTCAAAAAAATTTTTGGATATGGACCCAGAAGTAAGATTGCTATTTCATATAGTAGTTCTATTTTAAATATTTTGAGAAAACTCCATGTTATTTGTCATAGCAGTTGCACCATTGGGCAATCCCACCAAGAGTACATGAGTGTACTAATTTCTCCACATTCTGGCCAAAGTTTTCTGGATTTTTTTGTTTGTTTGTTTGTTTGTTTGGTTTGGTTTTTGTTTTTCATTTTGATAGTAGCCATCCTAATGCATATGAGGTGCTATCTCATTGTGATTTTGGTTTGCATTTCTCTGATGATTAATGATGTTGAACATTTTCTTATATACTTGGTCATTTGCATATATGCATATGTTTGCATGTATGCATTTTCTCATATACTTGGTCATTTGCAAATATGCAAATGACCAAGTATATGAAAAAATGTTCAACATCATTAATGCCTATTCAAGTTTTTGAACCACGATTTTTAATTGGGTTATTTGACTCTTTTATTGTTGAGATGTTGTTTCTATCAAATTCTGAATATTAGTTCCTGAGCAGATGTATGATTCATAAATATTTTCTCTCATTCTAGATATTATCTTTCATTCTGTTAATGCTGCATTTTGATACACAAAAGTCTTCAAGTTTAATGGAGGTCCATTTGTCTATTTTTGTTTTTATTGCCAGAGCTTTTGGTGTTATATCTGAGAAATCACTGCCAAGTCTAGTGTTATGAAGCATTTCCCCTAGAAGTTTTATAGTTTTATTTTGGATATTTAGGGCTTTAATTTATTTTGAATTAAATTTTGTATATCATGTGAGGGAAGAGTCAAAATTCATTCTTTTACATGTAGCATACAGTTTTTCCAACACTAATTCTTCAAGAGATTTTTCTTTCCCTATTGTATAGTCTTGGTATCTTTGTCAAATCATTTTACCACATACAAGTGGCTTTATTTCTGGGCTATTTTATTCTATTGGTCTATTTATCTTTATGCCAGTACAATACCTTTTTGATGACTGCAGATTTGTAATGTTTTGAAATCAGGAAATATGAGTATTCCAGCTTAGTTATTCTTTTTATTGTTTTAGCTAATTTGTGTCCCATAAAATTCCAAATAAATTTTTTGGTTAACTTTTCCATTTTTGCAAAAAAAATGTTGTTGAGAAATTGATAGAAATTGTATTGATTCTGTAGATTGTTTTGGATACTAAGGACATCTTAACTACATTAAGCCTTCTAAGCCATGAGCCTGGTATATCTCTTTATATATTTGGTTTTCTGTAATTTCTTTTAATAATATTTTGTAGATTTCATTACTCAAGTCTTTTACCTTCTTGGTTAGGTTTACAAATGAAATAGTTTTTTAATTTCCTTTACTGATTGATGACTATTCATGTACTGAAATGCAACTGATTTCTTCATGTTGATTTTGCACCTGGCAATGTTGCTAAATTTGTTTATTAGTTCTAACAGGTTTTGTTGTTGTTGCTGTTGTTATTCTTGGGGAGGAGTGAGTATTTCTAATTTTCTACTTGTAAGATTGTGCTATCTATGAACAAAAATAATTTTACTTCTTCCTTTCTAGTTTAGATGTGTTTTATTTCTTTGTCTTGTCTAATTTTATGGCTAGAATTTCTCATAGTATGTTGAATAAAAATGGCAGAGTGGGAATTCTTGCCTTGTGCTTAATCTTAGAGGAAAATCCTTCAGTCTTTCCCATTGAGTATGACAGTTGTGGGCTTTTCATAAATGGCCTTCATTTTGTTGAAATAGTTTCCATCTATTCCTAGTTGGTTTTTATAATGAAAAGGTGCTAAATTTTGTCAAATGCTTTTTCTGCATTAATTGAGATTATGGTATGGATTCTTTTTCTTCCTTATGTTTATGTGTATTACAGTGATTGATTTTTGCATCTTGAAACATCTATGCATTCCAGGAATAAATCCCACTTGGTCATGGTGTATAATCCATGTGATATGCTACTAAATTTGGCTTGCTAAAATTTTATTGAGGATTTTTCATCCATATTTCTAAGGGATATTGGTCTCTAGGTTTCTTTGCTTGTAGAGTCTTGGGCTTTGGTATCAAGATAATTCTGACCTTACATAATGAACTTGATAGTGTTTCTATTTAAACTATTTTGAAGAGTTTGAAGAGAATTGGTGTTAATTCTTCCTTAAATATTTGAGAAAATTTGGTCACTGATTTAATCTCCTTACACATTATTGGTCTGTCCAGATTTTTTATTTCTTCTTAATTCAGTCATGGTAGGTTGACTTTCTAGGAATATACTCATTTCTTTTAGGCTCTTCAATTTATTGGCATACAATTGTTTGTAACATTCTCCAATTATCCTTTATATTTTGGTGGCATCTGCCCTATTGTCTCCTCTTTCATTTCTGAGTTTCTTTTATTTGATAAACTTAGCTTCACAGAATTTTGGTTTTTCTTCTCTCAATTTTGTCAGTCTCTTATCTTTATTGTTCCCTTTCTTCTGCTTTTTGAAGTTTTGGGTTTAGTTTATTCCTCTTTTTCTAGTTTCTTAAGAAATAAATTTAGGTTATTGATATTAGCTCTTTCCCTTTCTGTATATATTTACAATCATAAACTTTCTTCTTAGTACTGTTTTTACTTCATTCTATAATTTGGTATGTTGCATTTTCATTCTCATTTGGCTAATTCATAAAGAAGAAATAACAACTGAAATATTTTACAGCTTTCCTTGTGTCTTTTTTTTTGACTTTTTGGTCATTGATGAGTATGTTGTTTAATTTCTACATATTTGTGTATTTTTCAATTTTATTTATGATAATGATTTTTAGTTTTATTTTATAATTATTTTCAAAGGCATTTTATATGATTTCAGTTTCTTTTGAATTTGTGAAGGGCTTGCGTTGTGGCCTAACATGTGATCTCTCCTAAAGGTTGTTCTACAGTAACTTGAGAAGAATATCTGTTTTGGTGGTGTTTGCAGGAGTGTTTTATGTATCTGTGTTATGTCCAATTTGACTGTAGTATTGTTCAATTCCCCTATTTTTTCAATATCTTCTGTCTGTTGTATTTATCTGCTATGAAATTGTGATATTAAAATCTCCTACTATTAGTATGTTGCTGTTGCTCTCCAACTTCAGTTTTGTCAAAATAGTTTGATATATTTAGGTTTAGTATATAAATATTCATAATTGTTACATCTTACTGGCGAATTGACCCTTTTATCATTATATATCATTTTGTCTGTTATAAAAATGTTTAAGTGTATTTTTGTCTGATATAGCTGTTCCTGGTATTTTTTGGTTATCATATAAATAGATTGATTTTTCCCATCTTTTTGCTTGCAACCTATGTGTGTCCTTAGGTCTAAAATGAGTCTGTTGTAGACAACTTACATTTGAATACGTTTTTTGTTTTCATTTTATAAAATCCATTCAGACGATCCACAATTTTTGTTTGGGGAGTCTAATCCAATTAAATTTAAATTAATTACTGTTAAAGAAAGACTTACTCTTGCCACTTTGCTAATTGTTTTCTGTAGATCTTATAAGCTTTTGTACCTCCTTTTCTCTCATACTGGCATCTTTTACGATTTCACTGATTTAATTGTAGTGCTGTACTTTGATATCATTTTCATGTCATCTTATGAATAGTCAAAGATATTGTCTTTGTGGTTACAATAGCAATTACATACAGTATCTTAAAGTTATACCAATGTATTTTAAACTGAGAACAAATTAACTTCAATCACATATGAAAACTCTTCTTTCTTATAGCTGGACACCCACATGCTATGTTATTCATGTCAAAATTACATCTTTATATATTATATACCCATTTTCATAAATTTCTCATTTTAAATGCTTTGCTATTTATATTATATAAACCAAAATTATTATAGTACAGATGAATGTATTTCTTCATTTGTTTACTTTTCCCAGAGAATCTTATATTTCATATGACTTTGTTTCACTGTCCACTGGACTGGACTTTCATTGCAACTTGAAAGACTCTCTTTAACATTTCTTCTAGAAAAGGTAACATGGTAACAAACACTTTTGGCTTGATTATGTAGAAAAGTCTAATTTTTTATTTCTTTTTTTTTATAGGAGAGTTTTGTCAGGTACAATACTCTGTTTTGACAGGTTTATATTTTTTCTAACAGCTTTTTGAATATTCCACTCCCTTCTGGCCTATAATGCTTTTTTGCTGATAGGTTTCTGATAATCTCATGGAAGTTCCCTTTTATTTGATGAATCATAACTTAGAAAGTAACTTTCCAAAATGCTGTAGTGGGATATAATCATCCAGTATCATAAACTGAAAAGGGAACACATGAATCTAAGTGCTTTTTAATAAAAAATCACTGAAGTCTCCTTACTTAACACAGTTCCCTCAGACCAGTGGCAGACATAACTGTCTGTGTTGTTTCTGGAGTCTTCTGGGGATTCTTCATTGTAAATTGGGCTTGCAGCTTTATCCACTACTATTATAATACTCTCTTAATTATCTACTAACCAGCTTTCAAATTGTGTTGCTATTATCATATCTCTTGTTCTTTATTTTTCTTCCAGGCTATTATTTTTAATGTATTTTTCATTATTTTATTTTGGGTTTACAAAGAAGATATTATAAGCATCTATAGAATTAATTATCTTAAGTGTTAATATTTCCCTGTAGATTCAAGCGAGGACTTTTTTATACCACTTTATGTTATTTTCTATGGTGCCAATAAAACATACTGTATATTTCATTTCCAGGGTCTCTATTATTAGTTTGTTACCAAAGAGAAGCCATCTAATTAAAAGATTATGATTACCACTCTAGTTCTTCTTTCTGTTAAGTGGTCCAGGACCACTGTTTTAGTTTATTTATTTATTTATTTTTTTTGTTTGTTTGTTTTTTCTGCTATAAGAAACTACATGAGACTGGATAATTTAAAAGGAAAGAGGTTTTGGCTCCTTGTTACTTACGCAAATATCTGTAACCTCCTTGAATTTCTCCTCAGAAAATGGGTTTTTCTTTTCTATTTCATTGCAGACTGAAAATTTTCCAAACGTTTATGCTCTGCTTCCTTTTTGAGCATAAGTTCCAATTCCAAACCATCTCTTTGTGAATGCATAAAACTGAATGCTTTTAAGAGCCCCCAAGTTACATCTTGGATGCTTTACTACTTCGAAATTTCTTCCACCAGACACCCTAAATTATCTCTCTCAAGTTCAAAATTTCACATATCTCCAGGGCAGGGGTAAAATGCCACAGTCTGTTTGCTAAAGTGTAGCAAGAGTAACCTTTGCTCAAGTTCCCAACAAGTTCATCATCTTCATTTGAGACCACCTCAGTCTGGATTCATTGTCCATTTCACTATTAGCATTTTGGTCAAAGCCATTAAACAGGTCTCCAGGAAGTTCCAAACTTTTTCACTGTCTTCTTCTAAGCCTCCAGACTGTTCCCACCCTCTGCCTGTTCCAGTTCCAAAGTCATTTTGACCTTTCTAGGTATCTTTATGAAAGAATCTTACTCTTTGTACCAATTTACTGTATTATTTTGTTTTCATACTGCTATAAAAAACTGCCTGAGACTGGGTAATATATAAGGGAAAGAAGTTTAATTGACTCACAGTTCAGCATTGCTGAGGAGGCCTCAGGAAACTGACAATCATGGCAGAAGATGAAGGGGAAACAAGGTGCCTTCTTCACAAGGTGGCAGGAAGAAGTGCCAGATGAAAAAGGAAGAGCCCCTTATAAGACCATCAGATCTCTTGAGAACTCACTCAGTATTATGAAAACAACATGGGGGAAACTGCTGCCATGATTCAATTACCTCCACCTTGTTTCTCCCTTAACAAATGGGGATTATGGGGATTATGGCATTATAATTCAGGCTGAGATTTGTGTGGGGAAACAAAGTCTAACCGTATAGGCTACTTTGCCACTCATAATTAAGTGTTGTCATTTGGCCTCTGTCACAATGTGTTTCCATTATTCTTTCTGACATTTTTAGAACTATTTTAATGGCGTAATTCTCCACTTTCATCTGTGACTTAAAGAAGAAATTGCTAGACAACTCTTCATAGACACTACTTTTCTTCACAACAATGCATTTGTCATTACATAGTGCAAGGGGATGTCATCTGACACCCTCACAGATATTTTGAGGTAAGTTGTTGATTTGAGGTAAGTTGTTGAAGTAGTGAATGTAAAAGTCCTTCACCACTTCTATCTTCTTAAGTCTTAGATTCCTCCTAATTTTCAACAAATAATATCTGACATCTCAACTTCATTTAGCATAGGTATGAAATACACACTCTAATTATTCACTTTAGCAAACAATTTGAAACATTCCCACTCTTGAATCCACATGTTTAAAGATTAATTTTAAGTACTTCCATATAAAAATAGTTTTATCTAAGTTTGACTTATTTCCCCCTTAGCCTGAGCCTCTGTCTTCTACTTTGGTGCCGACCTTGTTCTGTTCCCCTGGGACATACTCTTATCTAACTCTCATCGTAGTTCAGGACATTTGTCTCAATGTAACCATGGCAGAGAGTGTAGAATTCCTACAGTAAGGATTTAGATAAAAATATGTGTTGTTTAAAATAAAATGATAACACGTATATTAGAAAAAGGAAACAGATCAGTTTCTGTTGTCAACAAAAGGTTTAGAAGGATTTTTTAATTTGCTTTATTCATAGTGTTCCCAATTTTCACTGAAAACCCTATTCCAATTTTCCATGTTCAGTCTTGTTCCAATTAATACCTTGATGGTCACTCAGCATTTATTGTGAAGCTGCAAAATTAATTTAGGCTTTAAACAGCGAATTGAAAAGGCAGATTCTGTATCTGATATTTTTGCAGCATGAGACTTATGGATGATTAAATGATTGAAATAAATTACAGAAACTTCCTGAACAAGTGAAAATTTTTAACCTGAAAATTTAAATGATTAGTTTGTGATTTTCTTCCCTTAAATGGAGTGTGTTACAAATCACCAATTCACTCCACAGAACCCCATATTTTTTATTTTATTAAAGAAATAGCTTATTGCAGAGACCGCACACTTTGCTAAATATTGCCTTTTTTATACTCTTTATTTAAGGTAACCACAGTGATAATGTAAGTACCTATGTGCCTAACACATCAATACATGGTAATGACTACCAGTAGCCATATACCAGTGTTAACAAAATTCTTTCTGTTTTCAAAATCATTCATCTCTGAAACAAAATCCCAGGTTTTCATTTTTTATGTATCTGTAGCTTGCAACAGCACTGTACAATTACTCTGACAGACAGATCTATCACTACTGAAAAGACAATTCACTTTAGCTAATTTTAAGGAGAGATAATTGTTACTATAAAATAAGTTATTAATCTAATATTAGGAGATCTGGGGGGGCAATGATACATACTAAATTAAATATTCAGGAAATTCTTCCATTGCCCCATTGCCACACTACAGAATGAAGCTATCAAACAGAAGAGCCTACTTTGTGTAAAAAGTTGTAGTATATAAAAGCTACCTATTGAGATAAGAAGATGTCATCACTGCTTCTGGTCCCAGAGTCACATCCACCGTGACCTGATTCATATCAGCAAACTTGATGCATTTTGCCTTCCTCACTGTCTCCATGACCCAATTACAAATTCAAGTCATGTCCCAGTGAAACTGCTTAGCAGAATATATATCATGGCCAGAATCCTGCATACTGGAAGAGAGTTAGAAGGAATCTTGAGCAAACCAATCTAAATTTTTTGCTTCACCTGATCATTTCAGAAAAAAAGAAAGAAAGAAAAAAGCATATTGAGTCAGTTTATAGGTAATTCAGCTGGATATGTCAGCACTGTGGCAAAGTGAGCTTCTCTGTTATTACAGCTTTATTTAGCACGGGCACTAAAGAATGTGAGAGCAGGGACATTCTCACAGTAAGTAAAACCAGAAATTCTCTACATTATTTGCTTTATGGCTAAAAGAATAATTGCTCTGAGGTCAATAGCTGTTCCATTTCCTATAATATATCGGATGGTCAGGACTTATGTCAGAAATTTGGAATGGCAAAGCTGGAAAACTGGAATTAGTCGGCTAAGCTGTACATAATGGGCCACAAAGCTGCATATGTACATAATTTACATTAATGCTTTTCAAGTGGGGTTAGGATACTATGTGAAAGATACGTGACTGTTTTATTACTGCTACTGTAGTTTCAATCATATATCTTACTATTCTCCCAAGAGTGATTGACTGCTTCCAAAGTTAAGAAATCATTTTGTAACTGCTTATGCTTCTTGCCGGAAACCACATTTACCTTAATATAGTGTTTAAGATGTCAAAACACTGGGAGGGAGAGGAGTGTTGCATGGCATTTACTAATAAAATAACTTACATGGTAGGGTGAACGTTGGCTATAGGCCAGACATTGTCCTAAGTGCTTCACATATTTTAACTTATCTAATATACATAGCATTCTGTTAATACTCTGTTCTGCCCTGCGGGAAAGGCAGGATGGATACTCCTACATCAAAAATTCAGTTCAGATGTTGAGACTGATGTTGCTACATGCTCACACCAGGAGGATAGGAAAAGGTTTTCTGTATATATAACTGATGTCTAAAGGAACAGGAAGGTATCTCAAAATGTCTAAAGAAAGAAGAATGGCTTAAGATTTTTGTTATGAAGAGGGGTATGACTCAGAGTAAGAGGTCCTCTGCATGGGCAGGGGCTAAGATGATGTGATTCTTTCATCAGCAGCAAAGGACAGAGAAGCTAGGCTTTCTCATCAGCTTGTACATGTGTGGGGAACAAGGGAAAGAAGGAATTACAAAATCAAAAACTGATAAAGTCAACTATGAAAACATGGTTACAGATTCTTTATTATGATTCAACCTTGCTTTTTGACTGCTGACTGTAACATGCCATATTGCAGTTAGTTGAATTTGGATATGCTTAAATCAGCCATTATGATGCTCTATGATGCCTTCATCCTGAGGTGGATAAAGAATATGAAAGTTCCCATTGAATGCCTTATTAAGATGTCGGCATTGTGTATTTTGATAAGTGAAGTGCTCTACAATGCCTGCATCCTGAGGCAGGTAAGGAAGGTGAAAGTTCCCAATGAATGTCTTATTAAGATCTCTGCATTATGTATTTTGATAAGTGAAATGAGTGCCTTGGTCACATGAATAATATTTAGAATTCTGAAATAGATAAACGTGTTTGGGTAAGATCTTATATCTTGGCTTTAGTATATTTAGCCTATGTTGTGTTGTTTGTTAAATTGATTTATATTTTGGATTTCTATAAGGCAGAAGATTTCCAGAATTCATCACCTTAATGGAGGTAACTTTCATGCAGTGGCCCAAGAATCTGTAAAAGTGTTCAGGTGGGCCTGATTAGCCAGGCCATCTAGCACTGATAGCTGCCTAAGGTTTGGCCAGTTGTGTCATTTGGGTCTGGTCTTCTGTCAGAAAAGTCTCATTTAAGGGATGAAAGCAGAAGGGATGAAAAGCAGCAACTCTTCACTGAGTTTTGTCACATTCCTGGGTTCAATACTGTCCACAAAACATAAGAACTCCTTCAAGTAATCTCAAGAGACTCCCCAGGTAGCCATGAGGTAGGGTAAAAACTTACCCTTTCAACACCATGGAATCTGATAAAATACTAAACTGAGCGGAGGCCAACCACTTTCCCATCAAAGGTATATACTGGTTGGGTGCAGTGGCTTATGCCTTAATCCCAGCACTTTGGGAGGCAGAGGTGGGTGTATCACCTGAGGTCAGGAGTTTGAGACCAGTCTGGCCAACATGGAGAAACCCCATGTCTACTAAAAGTACAAAAATTAGCCTGGCATGGTGGTCAGCCCCTGTAATCCCAGCTACTCAGAAGGCTGAGGCAGGAGAATAGCATGAACCTAGGAGGTGGAGGTTGCAGTGAACCGAGATTGCACCACTGCACTCGAGCCTGGGCCATAAGAGCGAGACTCTGGACTCCATCTCAAAAAGGAAAAAAAAAAAAAAAAAAAAAGATTATCAGTTTGAATATTTTAAAGGAGAATTTCCAGAGGCACTCAGAATTGAACAGACTTGAAAAAAAAGTGGGGGGATATACTAGAAGGTACAGGTTTGTTCCATCTGGTATCAAGGAGGCCTTGGTAGCCATACAGAATTTGTGAGTCATTGCTTCCATGACCCGAGGCATACAGAATAGCAGGGTAAGGAGACTCACAAGTTCAGGGACTGTGAGCCCTTCTTTTTCCAGGAAAGCATAGTGTGCAACCAGCAACGGCCTCTCTGAGAGCATATATTGTGGGAAAAGGAAGATAGTGTTGGGTGTGGCAGGGGAGGATTCCTACACATGGGAGGGTTAACGGAGACAACTGGATGATATTTTTAAAAAGCAAAGGGAAGGGAAAAGGATTACAGCAAAACAAACAATAGTGTATAGAAGGAACAATGGTATAAGAAGGATAGAATGATGTACCAAAAATTTTTTTGAAAGAGGGTCATTTAGTACAGGGATATTCTGAAAGACAATGTTCAACATGAGTAGAAATAATTTGATTAGAAGTGGTAGATGTGGAAATCGATTTTTATTTGAGTTATAAATGTTGAATAAGCAATTTAAGAATAAAAAGATAATCACGTTATATTTCAGAAGGACATGGGTTTGAATAAAGATTCCTTCTATTTTTCTTTTGAAAGGTATATCTATTTTAAAGTAAATTTTATGGCATATATTCCATGTATACAACTTGATGTCATAAGATACTCACATTTTTTTAAACGGCCGTGCACTTCCAGGCTGCCAGCATGGAGGGCAGCAGCAACGAAGTGCAGACAGCATCATGGCCGAGCAGGTGGCCCTGAGCCGGACCCAGGTGTGAGGGATCCTCTGGGAAGAGCTGCTCTGGGGACAATGCCTTCCATCAGTCGGATACACACATAGTCATCATGATGGGTGCATCAGGTGAGCTGGCCAGGAGGAAGATCTACCCCTCCATCTGGTGGCTGTTCCGGGATGGCCTTCTGCCGGAAAATACCTTCCTCTTGGGCTACGCCTGCTCCCGCCTCATGGTGGCTGACATCTGCAAGCAAAGTGAGCCCTTCTTCAAGGCCAATGCAGAGGAGGAGCTCAAGCCGGAGGACTTCTTTACCCGCAACTCCTATGTGGCCGGCCAGTAAAATGATGCAGCCTCTGACTAGCACCTCAACAGCCACATGAACGCCTTCCACCGGGGATCACAGGCCAACCAGCTCTTCTACCTGGCCTTGCCTTCCACGGTCTGTGAGGCCGTCACCAAGAACATCCACAAGTCCTGCATGAGCCAGACAGGCTGGAACCGTATCATCGTGGAGAAGCCCTTCGGGAGGGAGCTGCGGAGCTCCGAGCGGCTGTCCAACCATATCTCCTCCCTGTTCCGTGAGGACCAGATCTAGCGCATCGACCACTACCTGGGCAAGGAGATGGTGCAAAGCCTCATGGTGCTGAGATTTGCCAACAGGATCTTCAACTCCATCTGGAACCGGGACCACATCACCTGCGTGATCCTCACCTTCAAGGAGCCCTATGGCACTGAGGGTCACGGAGGCTATTTCGATGAATTTGGGATCACCTGGGACATGATGCAGAGCCACCTCCTGCAGATGCTGTGTCTGGTGGCCATGGAGAAGCCCACCTCCACCAACTCGGATGATGTCCGTGATGAGCAGGTCAAGGTGTTGAAATGCATCTCAGGGGTACAGGCAAACAACGTAGTCCTGGGCCAGTACGTGAGGAACCCCGAGGGAGAGGGCAAGGCCACCAAAGGATACCAGATGCCCCCCTGGTGCCTCACGGGTCCACCACCGCCACCTTTGCCGTCGTCCTCTACGTGGAGAACTAGAGGTGGGATGGGGTGCCGTTCATCCTGCGCTGCCGCAAGGCCATTAACGAGCGCAAGGCCGAGGTGAGGCTGCAGTTCCGCAAGGTGGCTGGTGACATCTTCCACCAGCAGTGCAGGCGCAATGAGCTGGTGATCCACATGCAGCCCCACGAGGCCATATACATCAAGATGATGACCAAGAAGCCGAGCATGTTCTTCATCCCTGAGGAGTAGGAGCTGGACCTGACCTACCGCAACAGATAGAAGAACTGGAAGCTCCCTGGCACCTAGGAGCGCCTCCTCCTGGACATCTTCTGCAGGAGCCAGATGTACTTCCTGCCCAGCGACGAGCTCCAGGAGGCCTGGCAGATCTTTACCCCGTTGCTGCACCAGATGGAGCAGCAGAAGCCCCAGCCCATCCCCTACGTCTATGGCAGCCGAGTTCCACAGAGACAGACGAGCTGATGAAGAGAGTGGGTTTCAAGCATGAGGGTACCTTCAAGTGGGTGAACCCCCACAAGCTCTGAGCCCTGGGCGCCCCCCTCCACCCCCGCCATAAGCCATCCTCCTTCCTGACTACCCAACCCCCACTGGAGTCGGGAGGGAGGACTCTGGGACCATTGGCCTCAGCGGCATTCAATCCTGGCCTTTGGCTCGGGTCACCCTGGCCCGCCCCCTCATTGCTGCTACTACCCGACACCCCTACATTCCTCAGCTGCCAAGCACTCAAGACTCATGCTGTCACCATCCTGGGCCCCATAAACCCTGCCTGAGCCAGCCTCCTCCCTCACTCCAGCCCCATAGAAGGAAGAAGGAGGGAGCCCATTCCTCTGTCCAGTAATGGGTGCCCTCCCCCTCATCCCTCAGGAGAGTGGGGCCTGGGCAGGAGGGAGGGATGCGGGGAGGAAAGGGGTGAGCGCCCACGTGAGAGACCCTGCCTGTGGCCTTGCCAGCCAGCTTCAGTGCCACTTGACATTCCTCGTCATCAGCAACATCTCGAGCCCCCTGGATGTCCCCTGTCCCACCAACTCTGCACTCCAAGTCCACCCCATACTACTCATAGGTGGCCTCCCTATTACAAGAAAAGCAGAAGCAGCAGCTGGGACCCCTCCAGACCTCAATCCCCTGCCATTAAATCTGCAAACAGCCAAGTAATAATAATAATAAATAAGCTCACATTTTTTATTACTTACAAAAATCTTTTAAAAATAGTATTTGTCTTAGATATATATAAAATACAAATTAGAAATTATGAATTCTATTCTCAGACTTAAATACTGCTAACAGTTTGTATTATATCTTTCCTGAAATACATTCTCATTCATGAAATCCTGTTACATATACTCCTCTGAAAAGAAATACTTCTGACAAGGTATCAGGGCCAAGAGATACTAATACATTATGATTTAACAGGAGCCATAATGTAGAAATAAATTAATTAACATTTATTTAATTACTTTTATTGTCTTTTATTTACAAAATATAGTTTTTACTTGTTATATTTACAAAATATATTTCTTCTTCTTGTTTTTGTGATATTAATTATTTATAGATCAAACATATAGCTTACTTTCCCCATTATTCGCTTAGAAAAAAAAATTAAAGAGTACCTATACACACACATATGTGAGGTCACTATAAGGAGTTTGTGAATGCTTATAAACTGAAAATAAAGATCCAGAAATGAAAATTGCTCTTGGTGGAAGCAATAAAATAGATGTAGGTAGGTCTCTGAGGGAGAAGGCGAAATTTTGATCCATGAAATAAAGGAAAAGAGTAGTCTTAGATAGAAACAGGATATTATTTTACTGAAAGGTGAGAAACAAGAAGAATGTAAGTGGTTACATGTGCATACAATAACTTGAGAGTATATTTGAAAGCAGTGTTCTCTGGAAATAGCAGGTACAGAGGTAGGATAGACATCTGAGGAAAACTGAAATTTTATCATTGGTAGACAGAAAAAAAGGTACGAAGAAACGAGAACTGGCAATTAAAATGAAATGAAAAGCAATGGGATAATGCACTCGAAGCCTCACAAACCCACATAATAAAATGTTGCTTTTGATTTTCCAAAGTGTTTTGAGGACCTAGATTTAGGAACATTAATCCAATTTAAAGGTGACAGAGTACAACGTAATTTTTCTCTTTAGAGTATAGTCTGGAGAGCAGTTGATGTGATATAGATGTAGTAAAGACCAGAAAAAGGAGAAAATGAAAAAAAGATTATAGGATTGGGAGAATGAAGGAAGGACAGAATTTAAAAATGGGATGCTTTCATCCATAAATAGAGAAAAATACGTATGCAGAAGAAAGGAATTTTATGGCCTTCCAGATGTTGGGTAATTAATATATCATGGAGCTTATGAGAAAATAGAGAAAATAATCACAGATCAAAATATTTCCTTTCAATGTTGAGCAACACTCTGGTTCAGCAACCTTAAAAACTATAAAACTATAAATTTTTAAAAATCAGATGTGTAAAGACATGTAAGAGTCCATGAAACAACAGAGATGAGACGAACAAGAATTCCAGAGAAGGAAGAGTTCTTTGTAGGTGAGCTGGCAAGCACCAGGCATTTTGTCCTAGGAGTACTGCAGAATCTGGGTGTGAAGGGATCTGGTGCATCCAGGCAAACAGACTCCTCTTGAAAGGAAGAGAAACCAGCAGAGCTTGTGCTAATCACTCAGAGCTGTCGTTTGAAAATGGAAACTATGAGTCCAAACTCATAATCGTATTTTCCTTGGCCTAAAGCACAGGCCTTATTTTAGGCTGCGGGTGAAGAGTTTGGTTGGAAGCTAAAAAATAGTGAAGTTTTCTGCAGTCTCATAGTGCTTGGCAAGTAAAGGCCCCATGGAGGGAGAGATTCTGCCACAAGCACATGGCCAGTTCCTGTCCAGGCATTTGCCAGAGTTTCAAGCTGCTTGAAACAGGCAATTAAGAGCTGAACTCAAAACTTCCAAAGAAAACAACTAAATCTCTTTCATTCTTCCATGGATGAGGAGCCACAGCACTACTCACTGCTGAATCCAATGTCCAGGACACCTTCACTTCAGGGACAGAAGTGAATCCCCCTCTGACCAAGGTTAGTGTTAAAGTAATCAGCAAAACAAATGATGTTTAGTACAATTACTCTTACTGTAAAATGCAAGTAATAAAACCAACCTCACTAACTTTTGTAAAAATGAAAAGAGAAAAATATTGTGTGTGTCTATATATATATGTATACATATACATGTATCTGTAAGAATATCTATGTTTAAATAGATTGATAGTTCTTATCATGAGAGCTCTGCCCTCCTAACCTAGATACCTTTAAAGGCCCAAACTCTTAACACCATCATATTGGGAATTAGGTTTCAACATACAAATCAGGGGTAAGCACAAACATTCAGATGATGACACAGACTGACCTAACACAAACACAGCAAACACAGCAAGTTTTCCAAAGATGAGAATTGAAGAACCTGTGCAATGTATGATTCACATTTCATTCTAAAGAAAGACTCTTTCAATGAATTATATCCAAAAAAATATCTTCAAATTCCTTAGAAATTAATAAGACTGGGTGCAGTGGCTCACGTCTGTAATTCCAGCAATTTGGGAGGCCAAGGCAGGTGGATCCCTTGCAATCAGGAGTTCCAGACCAGCCTGTCCAACATGGTGAAGCCTCATCTCTACTAAAAGTACAAAATTAGCTGGGTGGGGCTGGAGTGTGCCGGTAATCCCAGCTACTCAGGAGGCAGAAGCAGGAGAATCATGTGAACCCGGCAGGCAGAGGTTGCAGTGAGCCAAGACCACGCCGCTGTACTCCTGTTGGGGCAACAGAGCAAGACTGTCTCAAAATAAAAAGTGATAGGAGAGGCAACAATATTGATAGTTTGTTTTAAATGTACATAGCAATATGTATAGGAATCCCTCCCTTCATTTCACTTCGCTTTATTGCACTTCACATACTTTTTATTCTTTACAAATTGAAGGTTTGTGGCAACCCTGCTTCCAGGAAGTCTCTCAGTACCATGTTTCTCACAACATGTGTTTACTTTGTGTTGCTGTTACACATTTTGGTAATCAGCAATATTTACAACTTTTTCATTATTATTATATCTGCTATGGCGATTTGTAATTAGTGCTCTTTGACATTACTATTGCAATATTTCTGGGGTGCCACATCCATGCCCATAGAGAACGCCAAGCTTAGCTGATAACTATTTTACCTGTACTGACTGCTTCATGGAATGACCATTTCCCCACCTCTCTACTTCCCTCTCTGCTTCTTCACTGGCCACCCAATCCTATTCCTAGAGACACAGCAATATGGAAATGAGGACAATCAATAACCCTGCAATGGCCTCTACATGTTCAAGGGGCAGAAGGAGTTGCATGTCCCTACCTCTAAATAGAAAATTAGAAATAATTAAGATTAGTCAGAAAGGCATGTTGAAAGCCAAGATAGATCTAAAGCTCGACCTGTGTGACAAACGCAAGCCAAGTGTTCAATGCAAAGGAAAAGTTCTTGAAGGAAATTAAAGTGCTACTCCAGTGAACACAAGAGTGATAACTTGAAACAGCCTTATTGCTGATATAGAGAAAGTTTTAGTGGTCTGGCTAGATTAAATCAGCCCAAGCTAAAGACAGAAAATTACCCTAACTCTCTTCAATTCTCTGAAGGCTGAGAAAGGTGAGGAAGCTGCAGAAGAAAATGTAAAGCTGGTGGAAGCTGGTTCATGAAGCTTTAGGGGGAAAAACAAAAAGCTATCTCTGCTAACGTAAGAGTACAAGGTTAAGCAGCAAGTGCTAATGTAGAAACTACAGCAAGTTATCCAGAAGACCTAGCTAAGATAATTGATTAAGGCAGATTCACTAAACAGCAGATTTTTAATATAGATGAAGCAGCTTTATACTGGAAGAAGATGCAATATAAGATTTACATAGCAAAAGAGAAGTTAATGTCTGGCTTCATAGTCTTAAAGGACAGGTTAACTCTTGGGGTACTTCAGCTGGTAACTTTAAAGCCAGTGCTCATTTACCATGCTGAAAATCTAAGAACCTTTAAAAATCCTGCAAAATTCACTCCACCTGTGCTCTAAAATATAACAATGAAAATCCACATGACAGCATATTTGTTTACAGCTTGATTTACTGAATCTTTTAAGCCCACTAGTGAGACCTACTACTCAGGGGAAAAAATAAAAAGACTGCTTTCAAAATATTACTGCCAACTGACAATGTATCTAGTCACCTAAGACTTCTGATGGAGATGGTCAAAGAGATTAATGTTGTTTCTATCCCACAAACACAACATTCATTTTGCAGCCTATGGATCAAGAAGTAATTTTACTTTCAAGTCTTATTACCTAAGAAATAAATATTCTACGGCTATAGCTGCTGTAGATCATGACGGATTTGATGGATCTGGGCAAAGTAAATTGAAAACCTTCTGAAGAAGATTCACCATTCTGGATGCCATTAAGAATATTCATGATTTGTGAGAAGAGGTCAAAAGATGAACATTAACAGGAGATTGGAAGAAGCTGATTCTAACCTTCATGGTTGACTTTGAGAGAGGTTCAAGATTGTTGTGGAGGAAGTAACTGCAGATTTGGTAAACATGGTAAAACAAATAGAATTAGAAGTGGAACCTGAAGATATTACTGAATTTCATAATCAAATTTTAATGGGTTACAAGCTGCTTCTCATGAATGATCTAAAAAAGTGGTTTCTTGAGATGGAAGCTACTCCTGGTGAAGATGCTGAGAACGTTGTTGAAACGTCAATAAAAATTTTTGATTAGTACATAAACTTCATTGATGAAACTGCCCTGAGGTTTGAGGGAATTTTCTCCAATTATGAAAGAAGTTCTACTGTAGTTAAAATGCTGTCAATTAGCATCACATGCTACAGAGAAATCTTTCATGAAGAGTCCATTAATGTGGCAAACATCATTATTGTCTTATTTTGGAAATTACCACAGCCACTCTAACCTTTAGCCACCACCACCCTGATCAGTCAGCAGCCAATAGCAGCAAGTTGAAATCATCCACCAAAAAAAAGATTACTACAGGCCAGGCGTGGTGGCTCATGCCTATAATCCCAGCACTTTGGGAGGCTGAGGCAAGTGGATCACGAGGTCAGAAGATCAAGACCATCCTAGCCAACGTGGTGAAACCCTGTCTCTACTAAAAATACAAAAATTAGCTGGGCATGGTGGTATATGCCTGTAGTCCCAGCTACTCTAGAGGCTGAAGCAGGAGAATCGCTTGAACCCAAGAGGCGGAGGTTGCAGTGAGCTGAGATCAAGGCACTGGATTCCAGCCTAAGCACCAAAGCAAGACTCCATCTCAAAAAAAAAAAAGATTACTTGCTGAATATTCACATGATTGTCAGCATTTTTTACAATAAAATATTTTAAAGTTTAGATATGAATATTGTTTGCAAGACATAGCATACTTAATGTACCTCTGTATAGGATAAATATCATTTTTATATGCACTCAGAAACCAAAATTATTTGTGACTTTTTTTTTTTTTTTTTTTTTGAGATGGAGTTTCGCTCTTGCTACCCGGGCTGGAGTGCAATGGCCCGATCTCGGCTCACCGCAACCTCCGCCTCCTGGGTTCAGGCAATTCTCCTGCCTCAGCCTCCTGAGTAGCTGGGATTACAGGCATGCGCCACCATGCCCAGCTCATTTTTTGTATTTTTAGTAGAGACGGGGTTTCACCATGTTGACCAGGATGGTCTCCATCTGTTGACCTCGTGATCCACCCGCCTCGGCCTCCCAAAGTGCTGGGATTACAGGCTTGAGCCACCGCGCCCGACAGTTTTTATTTTGACAGCGGCTTTATTGTGGTGATCTGGATCTGACCCTGCAATATCTCTGAGGTATGCCTGAATGGCGTTTTTATTTCATGGTATGTTTCATCATGTACAGCAATATTTCCCAAACAAAGAGTCCCTCCCATTATTATTGTTCCTCAGCTACGAAAATCCTTTAAGATAATTGCTGTTGAAATTGTGGTTATTAGAGTGAGAACATTTGAGTAGCTCCCTCCAAAGAACCTAGGTATATCACAATACATATATTTATTATTAGGTCATCTGTATTCTGATGAGGCCAAAACTTATTTTTTAAAGTTATAAAGAAGGATTTAAGATCTATGTCACCTATGTGAATAGCATGCTTTATAGTCATAGGCTCAGAGTAAGTAGAAGCCGCCAAATATCCCTGATCCCTTCAGACTAGTTTTTTTTTAATTGTACAAGTAAAAATGCTTTGTTTTTAAATGTTTGTCAACTACATTTATCTAATATTCAAAGTGACAGGAAATTGATGAAAAGCAATTGAAACAAGAAAACAATTATTTTCTTTTTTAAGAAATAATTTCAACTTTTATTTTAGATTCAGGGTTTTTTTTTTTTTCTCTTTTAAGAAATAACTTCAACTTTTATTTTAGATTCAGCCAAAGTTAAACAAAGACTGTTAAGTCTCCTGGACTTACATATGCAGGTTTGGTACCTGGGTATATTGCATGATTCTGAGGTTTGGGGCATGATTGATCCTGTCACCCAGGCAATGAGCATTCATAGTACCCAATAAGTACTTTTTTAACCTTTCTCCCCTTCCCTACCTCCCCCCATTAGTCACCGGTTTCTTTGTTGCCATTTCTGTGTGTATGAGTACCCAAAATTTAGCTCCCACTTATAAATGAGAATATGTGGTATTTTATTTTCTATTCCTGCATCCATTCACTTAGGATAATGGCCTCCAGCTACATCCATGTTGCTGCTAAGGACATACTTTCAATAATTTCTATAATATGGTGTATATGTACCACATTGTTTTTATTCAGTCCACCATTGATGGGCACCTAGGTTGATCCCACATCTTTGCTATTGTGAATACCGTTACAGTGAACTTTTGAGTGTGTGTTTTTTGGTAGAATGAAATACTTGCTTTTGAATATATATCTAGCACTAGCATGGAATGTTTTTCTATTTGTTTGCGTCATCTGTGATTTCTTTTGTTGCCAAAGGGGAAAGGGACACTGGCCCTATTCCCTTTCCGATCAGGTGCGCCCCAGGTTCTTGTCCTTCAATGACCCAAGAATGGGAAAGAGGACACCTTGCCAGCCGTGGTGAGCACCTTGGAGTAAATACTGGACCCAAAAAGTTTTTTCAGGAAGTGATTTATTTAGGCAGAGGAAGAGAGAGAAAAAAAGAGAAGGAGGAGACAGAGAAACAGCTAGCTGTCACACTGAGAGAGGAGAAAGAAAAGCCACTCTTACACTGAGTGAGAAGGGTTCCCAGATGGGGAAAATCAGGGAAGGAAAGCTCCTCTCACACTGAGTGAGAGAATCCAGAAAGATGGAATTCAGGAGAGAGAAAGCAGCTTCCACACTGAGTGGAAGGGGACCCCTGAGGGGGAAATCCCAGAGAGAGAGAAAGCTTCCACAAAGATGGTGGAAGGGGACTCAAAGATGGAATCCAAGGAGGTGAGGAAAAAGGGGACTTTTAACCTGGAAGGAATTCCCACCTTCTCCAAGACCCCTGGCCAACGAAAAGAGTTACTTTAAACTTCTGCTGGAGTGATTGATCTTTGATCCTTTCCCGAGGGAACCAAAGTTAAAGACTGTTAAGTCTCCCTGATGGAGACAAGGGGAAGGCAGGTAGGACATGTCGCTGGGAAGTTCCTGTCCTAGAAACTACGCCCTCTTGTGGACGCGGGAAGAGAACACATTCCCTCGCTTTCAGCAGTGTTTTGTATTTCTTGTAGAGATCTTTACACTCCTTTGTTAAATGTATTTCTAGGGTTTTTTTGAGGCTGTTTAAATGGGATTGCATTCTTGATTTGACTCTTAGCTTGAACATTATTGACATACAGAAATGCTACTGGTTTGTACGTTGATTTTGTATCCTGAAACTTTACTGAAGTTACTTCTTAGTTCCAGGAGCCACTTGGTTTAAGGTTTTCTAGGTATAGAATTATATTGCTGGTGAATATAATTGCCTTCTTATCCTATTTGGATGCCTTTTATTTCTTTCTCTTTCCTAATTGCACTGGCTAACTCTTCCAGTACTATGTTAAATAGAGTGGTGAAAACGGGCATCCTTGTCTTGTTCTAGTTCTCTGAAGGAGAATGCGTCTGACTTTTGCCCATTCAGTACTATGTTGGCTGTGGGTTTGTCATAGATGGCTTTTATTATTTTCAACCATGTCCCGTTAATGCCTAGTTTGTTGAGGGTTTTTTTCATAAGAGATGTTGGATTTTATCAAAAGATTTTTCCACATCAAGGGTATCAAAATCATGATATCTGATCGGTAAGGCTAGAGAATTGGTTCCAGACAATGCTTTGAGATTCAACTACTATATATTAGAAATGAAGTATCTTCATATTACCATCCTAGTACAGCTTATAGCTACAGAAAATAATCTTCACAACTACTTTCAAATGAAAATCTGAGTTAGATAAAATAATTTGCATGAAATGAGTATTTTTTTAAAATGCTAGGATGCATATATAATATATATGACATTATTGCTTGTTTTCTATTTTTATTGACAATATAAATTATCAGTAGTACCATAGCCATTTCATTTTTGCTGCTGTACACAGAAATGTTGTTATAAAATACATTACGAACAGACTTATATGAATGGCATTCAATATATCTTATACCTGCCTATCCATTAACTCTGCAAAATCAGCACCTTACATTCTTAGTTTAATGCTATGCCTATAATCTAGCTCCAAAAGGAACATAAATTTTCTCATATATTTTAATCTGTCATGCTTAATATCAAATCTAGAATTCTGGAACAGAGAAATAAGTAGGGTGACTTATGAAAGCACAGAGACCAAAATGATACCACACACACACACACACACACACACACACACACACAATGTATCATAATCCAAAGAAGATTAAAACTACTTATAATTAAAAATAATGCAATAATAAAAAGCAAAGCATTTTCATTTGGATTTTATTCGGACACAAAAAAGTTTAGACTGAGGATGAGAAACTATGTGGTAAGTGTGATTCCTAATTTAACTTGATTGTGTAACATTGGACATAAAACAAACAAACTATTGTTGAAACTCATGAGTTGCTTTTTATGGATCACCAAATTTAGTAGTTTCCTGAGATGTAATCTATTATTGGAGAAGACGAGCTAAATATTGTTGAAATGTCAACAAAATATTTACAATATTGCCTAAACCTGCTGGATAAGGCAGTGGCAGGATTTGAGAGGATTTTTTTCCAATTTTGAAGGAAGTTCTGCTGTTGGTAAAATGCTATCAAACAGCATTGCATAGCATGCTATAGAGAAATCGTTCAAGAAAGAAAGTATCAATTAGTGCTGCAAACTTCAATGTTATTTTAAGAAATTGCTACAGCTACCTCAACCTTCAGCAACTACCACCCTGATCAATCAGCAGCCATCAACAATGAGGCAAGAACCTCTACCAGCAATATGATTCCCACTCAGTGGAGTTTCACATAATTATTAGCGTTCTTTTTTATTTTTTCTCGAGACGGAGTTTCGCTCTTGTTACCCAGGCTGGAGTGCAATGGCGCGATCTCGGCTCACCACAACCTCCGCCTCCTGGGTTTAGGTAATTCTCCTGCCTCAGCCTCCTGAGTAGCTGGGATTATAGGCACGCGCCACCGTGCCCAGCTAATTTTTTGTATTTTTTAGTCGAGACGGGATTTCACCATGTTGACCAGGATGGTCTCGATCTCTGACCTTGTGATCCACCCGCCTTGGCCTCCCAAAGTGCTGGGATTACAGAATTGTTAGCATTCTTTAGCAGTAAGCAATAATTTATTTCTAAATTATAATACATATATTGATTTTTAGACATAATGCTATTGCACACTTTGTTTTTTTTTTTTTTTACAAAGCTTCACTCTGTCACCCAGGCTAGAGTGCAATGGCATGATCTCAGCTCACTGCAACTTCCACCTTCCAGGTTCAAGTGATTCTCGTGCCTCAGCCTCCTGAGTAGCTAGGATTACAGGTCCTCGATATCATGCCAGACTAGTTTTTGTATTTTTATCAGAGATGGATTTTCACCATGTTGCCAGGCTGGTCTCAAACTCCTGATCTCAGGTGATCCATCTGCCTTGGCCTCCTGAAGTTCTGGGATTACAGGCATGAGCCAGCACACTCAGCTGCTATTGTCCTTTTAAAAACTTACAGTATAGTCTAATCATAACTTGTGTATGTACTGGAAATAAAAAATATTTTGAAACACTTTACTGTGATATTTACATTATTGTAATGGCGAACCTAACCGGCAATATCTCTGAGGTTTTCCTGTACTTAGTTGAGCATATGGCAATCACCTTTTCCTTCAGGTTCAGTTTGTTTTTTGCGGGGGCAAGATGGGCAAATTAATTGGAAATATCAGTTACTAGTACCTTTGCACCCTTTAGCATTTAAGGATGGCATTGTTCCCTAGAAATTTTTATGGGAGTGTTTTATTTTGATTTAATTCCCATTTCAGAGGCTTCTATCTGGCTGTTCTGTTTATATTAGCTCCTAATCTATTGCACAAACATCCAAAATGGTGGAATTGTATGATTTAACAAGTATGTTTATTCTAATAATGCCTTTTGGGACTGGGTAAATAAATGACCACCCTGTAGTACTGTAGATATACCCAGTTTACCCACTGTGATCTGCGCCAATGGTAATACTTCATTTATTACCTGATTGTCATATACCATAACATATCTTCCTAGGTCAGGAACCAATACCAAAAGATTTCACATATGAAATATATCTAATTACACTCTATATTCTGAGACTGGATAATTAACCACACGAGATATTTGTAGTGCCAATGGAACCACTATGAGTCAGACCCAAGCCAGAATGAGCTTCAACTATCATCTAACTTGCACAAGTTTTCTCTGGTTCATGGCCTATGTTGGATTTTAGATCACTGAATATCAACGTCAATTTAGAGCCAGCATCTAATAATCCCCGTATTAGCCCATTTCACATTGCTATAAAGAACTATCTGAGACTCGGTAATTTATGAAGTAAACAGGTTTAATGGTGACTCAATTAAAGACTCACAGTTCTGCAGCCTGTACAGGAAGCATGACCTCAGGAAACTTACAATCATAGCAAAAGTGCAAAGGGGAAGCAGGCTCAGTCTTCACATGATGGCAAGAGAGAGTGAAGGGGGAAATGCATCACACTTTAAACAACCAGATTTGTGAGAACTCACTCACTATTATGAGAATATCATGGGGTAAAGCCATCCCAATGATGCAATCTCCTCCTACCAGGGCCTCCCCTAACACTGGGGATTGCAATTGAACATGAGATGTGAGTGGGTACACAGAATCAAACCATATCAACTCCTAACAGTTTTGAGCATTTCACGTCTCTAATGTATAGTGATAAGATAAATTTATGGTGTGCCTGAGGTGTGTTATAGAATACTTCCAGAGTTTCTGGATTCCCCCTTATCAAAGGTCTGTTGTTGTGTGATCTGGTTAAGTGGATGGGTAAGAAGCCATGAATCTCCACTCTATTGGTTCAACTTCTTTGTCTTACTATTAAACTTATAAAAATAATCATTTTTACTATTTGCAAAATGTTATAGGAGACCATAATTTAAGATTTTTCTATTTCTTGCAATTTCTTGACTCTATAACCAATTAGCCATATACTCAGACACCTGATGGCTTGCATTTCTCTTTGCCTTTGATGGTTAATAGTACAATTTGCTACTCTGGTAGAATCCAATAATTCCCATGGATAGCAGGAAACGCAATTCATTGCAACATCATCTAACATCCTCTATGGCCTACAAAAGTCAGTAAGCTCAGAGGTGACTGTATATCTTTTCAAGGATGCTCAAATACCTTTGGAAATATTTACTTCACTCCAAATTACTCCTTTTCAGTTTTTAATCTGTTTCCCTCTGAGAAATTTACCTTTACCTATATAAATAGGTGAGGGTAAACAACTTTTTAAAAACTTATTTTTACAGGCTATCTTCTTCCATACTATGTTTTATGTTTCTGTGACTGGGATATTTTGAGATTTAGATTTCACTCTAGGCTGGAGGCAATTAGAGTTTGTGGGTTGAGATCCTGAAGAGTTTTGGTTTGTGTGGCAACTGTACCTGGTAAAGTCGTTGGAAGTTGTTATGCAGGGATGGGGATGGCTAGTTTCCTCCAATAGTGAGGCAAAGACAATTTGGCTGATGAAGGAGTTTCAAGTATCGAGGGAGCTTAAGGTTTTTAATCTCATCTGATTCTTTACAAATGTCCCACTTCCATGTATCAAGGCCCCACTTCTTGGTTGATTGCCACTGACTGTATATTAACTAACTTAAGTGGTCCTATAGGACTGAGATTATTATTAGTGCCACAACTCTGAAACACTCGAAAGGCCCTGGGATAGCTACACATTTCTCCATGTATGCTTTGAATGCAAGAAAAAAAGAGTCTCTTTAAAGCTACCATCAAGGTTTTAAAAATTTTTGTTAATGCTATCATTGTTGCCTTCACTTAGCACTTCAGGTCTCAGATTCAGAAAGATGCCTCATAATTAATGTTCAGGTTCACTATGCAAAGATAAAATTGGGAAATGGAGATCCATCCTCAGAGAAATTGAATGGCTTGGTTTTAAAAATTTGTGTCTGTGTCTTTCTTTGTCACTAAGCATATAGTCGACCAAAGCACACGTTGGCATTTGAAAAGAGTGGTGTGTGTGGCAGGAGTTTTCTCAGTCTCTTTTCATGAGGTAGACTTTTTGTGTGTCTCTATCAGATCCAGGCTTCAAGCAGAGAGCCTAACTTCAATCATGCTTCTGGTCATGGGTAGCAAACCAGCGCAACCACTGCGCAATTATAGCTCAGAGATCTGTGACCTTAAAACCTCATCTCCAACTCTTGTAGGAATTTTTCTGTCATACACAGTTATATTTTTCTTTCTATAGCTCAGTTATCTTAGAGATTTTTCTCTATTGCATTTGTTAAGTAAACGTCATATGTTGAGACATAGGGGGTTATTTTCAGAGCAGGAATTTACTTATCGTTTTGATTGGAGGTATGTACATACATTTTATTGAGGGGTGGAAATCCATACTTTTTTTTGTTCAGAATATTGAAGTAAAATTCAGCTTTGTCAATATGTCCCCATCACAGTGTGACATTTGTTAACTGCATTCCCCGTTTATAGTTACTATTAAGATTCAATAAACTACCCAGGTGTATTAGTTTTCTATTGCTGCTGTAACAAATTACTAGAAACATAGTGGCTTAAAATATCACAAATTTGTTATTTTTCAGTTTTCTGTGTCAGAATTCAGAACTAGGGCTCACTGCCTAAAATGATGGTACCTGTAGGGGTGCATTACTTTCTAAAGGCTTTAGCGCAGAATTCATTTCCTTGCGTTTTCAGCTTCTACAGACCACCCCTAGTCCTTGTCTTGTGGCTCCATTCCGTTATCTTCAACACCAGCAAGATGAAGTTGTCATTTTCTCTGAGGCTCCTTCTCTACCATTTCTTTGATTCTGACAGTTCTACCCCTTCTTCCCTATATACGGATCCTATGATTACATTGGTTCCACTGGGTTTAACGAAGGATATCTTCTGATTTGAAAGTAATCAAATTAGCAAACTTAAATCTATCTGCAACCTTAATCTCCCATTGCCCTGTAACAGAACATAGTCCCAAATTCTGGGGATTAAGGCATGAAAATTTTGGGGAGGCCATTATTTTTCCTGTCATACTATCTTTGGGCTAGGACTCATTAGTTTGAAACACATAAATAGGAAAATATAGGAGTCATCAATATTAAATTCAATGTAACTTCATTTTTAGTGGAAAATTCTTAGACAGATATATCCAACAAAATACAATTTTAAGCAAAGTAATCATTGTTAGATAATAATTTGTATATATTTTCCAACTTTATAGATAACACGCTTCATAGTGGGAGAGCAGGAAACACCAGAAAAATAATGGTTTATTTTTTGAGGATATCCTTTTCACCTGACATCTCTCATAAAACTATTATTTTATTTATTTATTTATTTTTTTATTGCATTTTAGGTTTTGGGATACATGTGCAGAGCATGCAATACAGTTGCGTAGGTACACACATGGCAGTGTGTTTTGTTTGCTTTCTCCCCTTCACCCACATTTGGCATTTCTCCCCAGGCAATCCCTCCCCACCTCCCCCTCCCACTGGCCCTCCCCTTTCCCCCCTATAGACCCCAGTGTTTGGTACTCCCCTCTCTGTGTCCATGTGTTCTCATTTTTCATTACCCTCCTATGAGTGAGAATATGTGGTATTTCATTTTCTGTTCTTGTGTCAGTTTGCTGAGAATGATGTTCTCCAGATTCATCCATGTCCCTACAAACCACACGAACTCATCATTTCTGATTGCTGCATAATATTCCATGGTGTATATGTGCCACATTTTCCCAATCCAGTCTATCATCGATGGGCATTTGGGTTGATTCCAGGTCTTTGCTATTGTAAACAGTGCTGCAATGAACATTCGTGTACATGTGTCCTTGTAGTAGAACAATTTATAGTCCTTTGGATATATACCCAGTAATGGGATTGCTGGGTCAAATGGAATTTCTATTTCTAAGGCCTTGAGGAATCGCCACACCGTCTTCCACAATGGTTGGACTAATTTACACTCCCACCAACAGTGTAAAATTGTTCCTTTTCACCACAATAACCTTATCCCATTGCCATTAGTTGAATCACAATACTGCTGCATGTTTTTTCATTGAGAAATTAGTCTATTTCCTAGAATTGCACCAAATGTAATTTAGAGACAAAGTAAAGAATGAGGATGTATTCATTCATTCATGCATGCATTCAATTGTTTTAACATGGATTGCATGCCTAAGAAACTTTATTTACTATGGATATTGTTATGGGACACAAAGACTTTTTCTCTCACTGTAATTTCTTTCATTTTGTTTTTTTTTTAATTTTTTATTTTTTATTGCATTTTAGGTTTGGGGGTTCATGTGAAGAACATGCAAGATAGTTGCAAATCACGTGGCAGTGTGATTTGCTGCCTTCCTCCCCTTCACCTTTATCTGGCATTTCCTCCCATGTTATCTCTCCCCAACTCCCCACCCTCCGCTGTCCCTCCCCTGTTCCCCCAAACACACCCCTCCCTGTTTATCTAGTTATTAGAAAGAAAACATGCTTCTTGAAATCCATAAATTGTGCTTGCATTGTTTTTTATTTTTTATTTGTTTTAGTGGTGGTATTGATTTTGGTTTGCCTGACTTTGCCTATATCCAACACAGTTGATACTGTTATGTTGATCTTCTGTGTTAACCATTAACATGTTTAATTATTGTTGCTTCAGTGCCTTGTGGAAAAAAATTCTGTTGTATATTTAAAAATTTTTGTGTTATTATATGAGTAAGTTTTATTCTACTTAGTGGAGTGAGACTTCTAACTTTCTAGAGTAACAAACTTAAAATAACAGTAAAGAAAAGCTTGCGTCTGTTTATAAATATATATAATGATTACAGTGGGATACCCTGTACTGTCAGTTGAGATATTTTAATTGATTTCTCATTCTGTAAGCCACAACAAACATCCCTCAGCACTATGGCAAAGTAGTAGAAGTTATAAAGGTCATGTATATACCCTGTTCTCCTGCAAGGGGGTGAATTAAATAGCACCTGAGCTCATGTGTGGCACTAGGGCAAATTTAAACTAAGGCCTAGCAAAAAAGGCACAGAAATATAGAGATTTTATTTCTTAGGAGATAAGGATTTTAATTTTTAAGATGAAAAAATATTAGTTTAGTAGCATCCAGTGGAAATCACAAATAAATCTATATGATATAATGTTTTATATAAAAATATTATCTTCTTTCCATTAGTTTTACACATATGTATACATCTTTGCAGAATGTTTCTCAAAAATTATTTTCTTTATGTAAAAATGATGGTTACTTTAACCATAATGTTTAGTTTATTTCCCACCTACCAAGAAGGCTATGTAATAATAATAACTTAGATTTCCAAAGAGTTGTGTATTTACATAGGTTTTTAAAATATATTATTCTATAAGATTCCATTTCCTTGTGCTGTAAGTTATTTCAAGTTGCATTTTGATTTCTTCTAGTTGTCTTTTTCTCCACCTGTGTGTAATTAAAAAAAACTGTTTTGAATATTCCAAATACTGATTATCTTGGTGGAATCTGGAAAAGGTAAGCAGCTTCACTTTTAATAAAGGAACCTTGATCAGCAACAAGTAGTGCAGAGGGAGCTCCTCACAACTCGACCAGTGACCCCCATTTGAGAAGTGAAGGAGAAATCAACATCTGTGCAGATCAGGTGCTGCTAAGAGAATGCTGGTACTGGAGCTGAGATGGTGACTTCATTATCTTTGAGAAAATTAATATCAACCTACCTAAGGTTTACCAAGATAATTTTTCTGGATTAATTATATTCTTGCTTTTAGCCAAATAAAATTCTTTATGAAATTTCTTTCATACATGAATGTTTTTACCAGTGATAACTGAAATTAACTATGACCAACTAAGCTTCTAAACGTTGCTTATCCTCACTAATTATCTCAAATATAACTTGCTTAAAATGGTTCCATGCTAAAACTCAATGTTTCAATAGAAGCTAGTTATTAAAACATCTTTTTGTCTCTATTTTCTCAGAAAAAAAGTGATAAAATTAACTTATCTTCGAAGTGGACACATTTTTGTAATGCAACTAAATATGAAAAAAGACTGATTTCAAATACTACCAAATAAAAATGATTAGACAAGATTCTCTAGGCCAAATAGATGCTCAGTAATTTATTTGTTAGCACAAATAAACAATACATAGTCTTTCCTCAAGGCTTGATTTTAGATAGCTTTTCTTTTCTCAAGACATAAACAATCAAAAAATAAAATATGTGATTAGCTGTTGGCTTATTTGAAATGAAAAATAAAGTAAAACCATTTCATTACTATCTTTTGTGTTAAATAAACCATACTAAACCTGATAATTTCATAGTTAAACCAGGTTTTCATAAAATACGTATTTCTAAAAACACATATAATTTTGCTCCAAATATTGCTAAGCTTACTGAATTTACATTTTTATAAAAGTTTTCTTATGATTTTATACTATCTTGTATATTTTACATCTCTATTTTAAACTAATTTACAATGTATGAACACAAAGCAATCAAGATTGTTTTGGAGAGGTTGTTAAAGAGGTTTGACTTGTATTCAGAGAGGACATCTGGGCTTTGGAAGGATACCAAAAATATCTACACCTTAGCTTCAAAGTAATATTCATTTTAACCGACCTGGTGTTAGGCATCCATTGGATAAGACAACATTTTGCTGATTTACTGATTTATAATATATTTTCTAATTACAGTTTTGTAAGAAACAGTTTTAACTCTGAAGGAAAATAAAAGTGTCTTTTGAACAACACATGCTCCCTGAATCAGTATGGATACTATGTGTATGATCTTTGTACATGTTTACTTCAGATCTTTTTTTTCTTTTTATTGCATTTTAGGTTTGGGGGTACATGTGCAGAACATGCAAGATAGTTGCATAGGTACACACATGGCAGTGTGTTTTTCTGCCTTCCTCCCCTTCATGCATATTTGGCATTTCTCCCCATTCTATTCTTCCAAAGCTCCCACTCCCCCGCTGTCCCTCCCCTATTCCCCCAATAGACCCCAGTGTGTAATGCTCCCTTCCCTGTGTCCATGTGTTCTCATTGTTCATCACCTGCCTATGAGTGAGAATATGTGGTATTTTATTTTCTGTTCTTGTGTCAGTTTGCTGAGATTGATATTCTCCAGATTCATCCATGTCCCTGCAAAGGACACGAACTCATCATTTTTGATTGCGGCATAATATTCGATAGTATATATGTGCCACATTTTCCCAGTCCAGTCTATCATCGATGGGCATTTGGGTTGATTCCAGGTCTTTGCTATTGTAAACAGTGCTGCAATGAGCATTCGTGTGCATGTGTCCTTATAGTAGAACGATTTATAGTCCTTTGGATATATACCCAGTAATGGGATTGCTGGGTCAAATGGAATTTCTATTTCTAAGGCCTTGAGGAATCGCCACACCGTCTTCCACTATGGTTGAACTAATTTACACTCCCACCAACAGTGTAAAAGTGTTCCTATTTCTCCACATCCTCTCCAGCATCTGTTGTCTCCAGATTTTTTAATGATTGCCATTCTAACTGGCGTGAGATGGTATCTCAACGTGGTTTTGATTTGCATCTCTCTAATGACCAGTGACAATGAGCATTTTTTCATATGATTGTTGGCCTCATATATGTCTTCTTTTGTAAAGTGTCTGTTCATATCCTTTGCCCATTTTTGAATGGGCTTGTTTGTTTTTTTCTTGTAAATCTGTTTGAGTTCTTTGTAAATTCTGGATATCAGCCCTTTGTCAGATGGGTAAACTGCAAAAATGTTTTCCCATTCTGTTGGTTGCCGATTCACCCTAGTGACTGTTTCTTTTGCCGTGCAGAAGCTGTGGAGTTGGATTAGGTCGAATTTGTCTATTTTGGCTTTTGTTGCCAATGCTTTTGGTGTTTTGGGCATGAAGTCTTTGCCTACTCCTATGTCCTGAATGGTTTTGCCTAGATTTTCTTCTAGGGATTTTATGGTGCCAGGTCTTATGTTTAAGTCTTTAATCCATCTGGAGTTAATTTTAGTGTAAGGTGTCAGGAAGGGATCCAGTTTCTGCTTTCTGCACATGGCTAGCCAGTTTTCCCAACACCATTTATTAAACATGGAGTCCTTTCCCCATTGCTTGTTTTTGTCAGGTTTATCAAAGATTGTATGGTTGTAGATATGCTGTGTTGCCTCTGATGCCTCTGTTCTGTTCCATTGGTCTATATCTCTGTTTTGGTACCAGTACCATGCTGTTTTGATTACTGTAGCCTTGTAGTATAGTTGGAAGTCCAGTAGTGTGATGCCTCCCGCTGTGTTCTTTTTGCTTAGAATTGACTTGGCTATGCGGGCTCACTTTTGGTTCCATATGAAGTTCAAGGTGGTTTTTCCAGTTCTGTGAAGAAAGTCAATGGTAGCTTGATGGGGATAGCATTGATTCTATAAATTACTTTGGGCAGTATAGCCATTTTCCCAATATTGTTTCTTCCTAACCATGAACATGGAATGTTTCTCCATCTGTTTGTGTCCTCTCTGATTTCGTTGAGCAGTGGTTTGTAGTTTTCCTTGAAGAGGTCTCTTACGTCCCTTGTTAGTTGTATTCCTAGGTATTTTATTCTCTTTGTAGTAATTGTGAATGGCAGTTCATTCTTGATTTGGCTTTCTTTAAGTCTGTTATTGGTGTAGACGAATGCTTGTGATTTTTGCACATTGATTTTATATCCTGAGACTGCTGAAGTTGCTTATCAGTTTCAGGAGTTTTTGGGCTGAGGTGATGGGGTCTTCTAGATATACTATCATGTCATCTGCAAATAGAGACAATTTGGCTTCCTCCTTTCCTATTTGAAAACCTTTTATTTCTTTTTCTTGCCTGATTGCTCTGGCTAGAACTTCCAGTACTATATTGAATAGGAGTGGTGAGAGAGGGCATCCTTGTCTAGTGCCAGATTTCAAAGGGAATGCTTCCAGTTTTTGCCCATTCAGTATGATATTGGCTGTTGGTTTGGTGTAAATAGCTTTTATTATTTTTAGATACATTCCATCAATACCGAGTTTATTGAGGGTTTTAGCATAAAGGGCTGTTGAATTTTGCAATGCTTTTTAACTCTTGACAAACAGCCATTATGACAATGGATGTAACAAAAAAAAAAAGCCACATCTTTATTCTTCCTCATATCTTTTAGAATACATTTAGAAAATCCAGTACTAGTTTTGCTGCCATGATTGATGCCTTCATAGGTAGTTTTCTATGTGTAACCTCAAAATACTTCTTGCACAACATGAGGATCAAGTGTGAGAGAATGATAGAGTGAATCAAATTGAGCAACACATTTTGACTGACAAATAAAACATCTTTTGAACACCTTGGCATTTGTGACCACATGCAGGGCTTTTTTTTTTTTTTAGCTGTCTAGAAAGCTATTGCTGTACATTTTTTAAACTACCATGCTGGTGCTATTTAAAATAATCACAATAGAATTAGTACTCAATTAAATATTATGCTCCTGCACAAAGATTTTACTGTTTATAGTTTAATTTTACAGGCAATTAATAACCACTATTAGGTCTACAAAGAAGACATCCTCTGGGGACTGTTTCTTCCTGGATGAGTAGAATGGAAACCTGTGCATAACTTCATTTGTGGAGAAGAGCAAAGGATGAACTCATGCACCCAGTTTGTACAAAAGTAAATGGGAAGCATACATATTGCAAAGTGGCTTCTCTCAGGTGATCTTAGCATTTAAAATGAAGAACAGAGTCTCTGAAAGTCAAAAAACTTGGAGTCCCTGGTTATCATTTTAACTTCTTAAATAATAGATTTCCATTTTAGCCTCTCTCATTTTACATTTTCAAACATTCATTTATCAAATTCTTACCTGGCATTGATTATGATCTTGGCAATGCTTTAAATACTTTAGGATTATAAAGTCAATTATACCCATAGGAACTCTAAGAAATAGATAATATGTTATTCTCATTTTAGAGGAAAAAAACTGTCATGAGGAAGTTATGAAGGTCACACAGCTAGTAAATAGCAGAGCTGGGATTTCAGAATCTATGATGTTTACTCCTCTATGGGCTGCCTCTGTGATTAAATCACATTTCTCTTAGGATTAATACAAAAATAGCTGACATGGTGGGTTTTATGACCCAGAGTGATCTTGTCTTTTCAAAAACTTCATATTCATTTCACACTGCATCCTCCATTAATTTCTAAATGCTGGTGGGTTTCTCAGTTTCATACATCTCTCATGTTCCCTCCCTCCTTGTACAAGAGTCCATGCTGCTTCTTCTTTCCATTGAATTCTTCTCAAGCCTCTTTAAAATTAATTCTACTTACCTGTTTTTCAGATCTAGAATAAAAAGTTATTTCTGCAGAATAGCAGTAAAAGCTCTACCCTAATCCCTTTCCTAATTAAGATTTATTTCTTTGCATTTCTATGAATGGTTTCTTTAATAGTCAAAAATCTCATTTGGCAATGCATTTATTATGATTTGTACATAATTAAATTCAAGTATCTCCCAACAGAATACAATCTTTCTGAAGTCAACAATTACTTGCCTTGTCTGCTAATATATTCCAATGGACTATCCATATTAAAAGGAATTGATTGGGATTTAATAGTGGCAAGGCACTGAATATTTTTCCACCAGACATTATAGTTTATTGGATAGACTATTTCAGTGCAAATACTTATTTACAACCAGTTATTTAATTTAAAAAGTGCACCAATTTTATTTAAACTTGTGTGACATTCTATGTCAAAACTATTTATCAAATTTTAAGTCCTTTATTACCATTTATATAATTCTTTGATATAAATATAGAAATTTTATTAAAAAATGTTTTCTGGAAAACATTAGAGGACTTATATTATCAGTTAAAGTTATACCTGCAGCTAAAGAAAATAAAACACATCTCCATAAGAAATTTTTTAATGAATTGAAAGCATTTCTACTTTGAATGTTTGGCATATATGTTCAGAAAGTTTTTTAGTGAAGTATACTGCCCCATTAGAAATAAAAATGTAAATAAATAAGCATGCAAAATAGTACCTACATACATTTAAGATACAAGTTTTGACTTGTTAATTTTGACATTTTTAGTTAATCTTGACATTTTTAGTTAATCTCAAATCTTCCAAATTGCAAAATCTGAAAGTTGTACATACCAGTTTCTTTTTTCACCATTTCATAGTGTGAATTTATATTAGGCAAACACCTAGCTAGAATACGGGTGATCTACTTCAGGTATTTGTGTTTGTTTTGCAGTTAGGTATGCATATATTCAGGCAAAGAATCTAGGTGGGGCCGGGCGCAGTGGCTCATGCCTGTAATCCCAGCACTTTTGAGAAGCCAAGGTGGGTGGATCATAAGGTCAGGAGATCGTAGCCAACATGGTGAAACCTCCTCTCTGCTAAAAATATAAAATATAAAAATTAGGTGGGTGTGGTGGCGTGCCTTGTAGTCCCAGATACTCAGGAGGTTGAGGCAGGAGAATCACTTGAATTCAGGAGGCAGAGGTTGCAGTGAGCCCAGATCATGCCACTGAACTTCAGCCTGGAGACAGACTGAGATTCCATCACAAAAAAAAAAGAATATAGGTGGACTTAATGGGTGCACTTTCCTGGTTGTTCTTTAGAGGAGGTGGGTCTACAGCTCTTATTTTCTCTTTTCATCTCTCAGTGTCTGCTATCAACACCTGGTCTTGAGTTGTCTTTCACTGTGTGAATGAACATCTTTCCTTAGAAATTCTGAGGACATAATGCACAAGAGGCTGGAATCTAGATAACTCTTTGAAACAGTATGCCTGACAAGTTCAAACTTTTATGTGACAGAGAAATTACTTTTCTTTTTAAAAATTTGCTTTTACATTTTTTAAATTTTATGGGTGCATAATAGTTCTATTTATGTATAAAGTACATGTGATGCTTTCATGTAGACATAACGTCTAATAATCAACTCTACCCACCATTTTTTAAGCCACTTTTATTTTATGTCTCTATTGTACTTACCTGATGTCATAGCCTAACTAAACCATTCCCCATTGGGAATAGTTGGCAAGTTTACAGGAAGAGTTTTGCAAGTGAGCAATAAAAATGCATATACACATTTTATATATATGTCATGTAATATACATCAAATATTTCCCTTTAAGTAATTAAGATGATTCCAATCTTAGATTTAATGAAATATTTATTTTATCATCACTGATGAACCTGATAATTTATCGCTAGATTACTAAATTTGCTCTTTTACTCGTATAAATTTTTATCAGGATTTTCTTCAATGTGTCTTATTAAGTATTGTATACTTACAGAGTCTTGTGAGTTTCCTAATCCATCAGTTTGATTCAATATGTCAATAAAATTCCAACTGTGGCCAATAAATTTCATCTGTCCTCCAATGCTTTTAATTACATTTGGAATATATACTGTGAAATGCCTTTGTTTTGACAGTGGATAAAAATTATGCAAGTGTTTCCATAGAAAAAGAAGTCTGATCTGTGTGAATTTAATCCACCTTCCCTCAAAGCATGGTCCAATACCTCATTTAGTATTCAATATCTGAGTCTTTTCCTTTATAAAACAATGTAAAGCAAGGATTTCTTGGCATAACTTCCTAACAGGGAGATGTTTCTCAAGATATTTTTGAAACTGTGAAATGAAATAAAATAATATTTTGATTTTTTTGTGGATGTAAGATATATGTAATTCTCTAAAATTTACTAATTAGAATAAAAGGATTTATTTTTAATTTTGAATTGTAAAATAATTTATGGCAAATAAGATATGAGACACTGAAAGATAATCGTTAAAAACTGCAATTCTGGCCAGGAATGGTGGCTCACTCCTATAATCCCAGCACTTTGGGAGGCTGAGGCAAGGGGATCACCTGAGTTCAGAAGGTGGAGACCAGCCTGGCCAACATGGAGAAAGCCTGTCTCTACTAAAAATATAAAAATTAGCTGGGCATGGTGGTTCTTGACTGTAATGTCAGCTACTTGGGAGTCTGAGGCAGGAGAATCACTTGAATCTGGAACGTAGAGGTTGCAGTGAGCTGAGATCACACCACTGCACTCCAGCCCAGGTAGCAGAGAGAGACTCTTCTCAAAAAAAAAAAAAAAGAAGAAAAAAAAAAAAAGGACCTGCAATTTCTACAAAACATACTATTTCATTAAACTTATTAAGTTACAGTAAAAAAAATATGTTTTAAAAATTGACTCAAAGTTACATGGAAAAGCATCAACTGCCAGCCTGGGCTTCAGAGCAAGATCCTGTTTCAAAAAAAAAGAAGAAGAAAAAGAGTCACAACTGACGACAAGTTTTGAGGATAGTGGAGACTCTGAAAAATTATTGCAGGTTGTGAAAGAAAAATATCTTGCGTCCCCAGGGTCACTAAGGAAAACTCAAGCTGGAAATTACTTAGGGAAGACCTGCTTCCCATTCTATTCAAAGTCACTCTGCTCACTGAGATAAATGCATATCTGATTTGCCTCCTTTGGAAAGACATCCTCCAAAGGATGTAACCATTTGTGTATCACCTATCTGTGACCTGGAAGCTCCCTCCCTACTTTGAATCTTCTTCCTGCCTTTGTGTCAAGTTGTCCTGCCTTTCCAGAATGGACCAATGTACTTCCTTTTTTTTTTTTGAGGCGGAGTTTCGCTTTTGTTTCCCAGGCTGGAGTGCAATGGCGCAATCTCGGCTCACCGCAACCTCCACCTCCTGGGTTCCAGCAATTCTCCTGTCTCAGCCTCCTGAGTAGCTGGGATTACAGGCACACGCCATGGTGCCTAGCTAATTTTTTGTATTTTTAGTAGAGACGGGGTTTCACCATGTTGACCAGGATGGTCTCGATCTCTTGACCTCGTGATCCACCTGCCTTGGCCTCCCAAAGTGCTGGGATTACAGGCGTGAGCCACGTACTTCTTAAATATATTAATTTCTCATGTCTCCCCACATGTATAAAACCAAGCTATGCCTTGAACACCTTGGGCAAAAGCCATCAGGACATCCTGAGGCTGAGTCATGTGCACATCTTCCACCTAGGCAAAATAAACTTTCTAAATTAACTGAGACCTGTCTCAAACTTTGGAGTTCACAAGGTGTGTCAACAAATTTATCAACAAAAGAATGTGGTAGGATTGCTGTGATCTTCAAAGTATGTGTATAAAGATAAATCTAAGACTATTAAGATAGTAGATTGGTTGAGCTATATTCAAGTAAATCCATTCCAAGATCTCACTTTTCTATATGTACTCTTTCCAAAGGAGAAATGCTTGAAGAGAGCTTTTTCAGTTCTGCTTTTCCACCTCAATCACAACTGTCTATTTTTCTCTACAAATGCATGAAATATTTCCATTTTTAACTTAACATAATGTGTTTCTGGATCCTTCTAGGACAACAAAGAGTCGATTTGATTCTAAAAGAAATACCCAATAGAAGCTAAACAAAAAATATTAAAGGGGACAGTAATTGATTACATAAAAAACAAAATCATGGCAAGTCTTCATGCATTAGGTAGTAGATAGTTATATTAGAGTAAGATTTCAAAAGTAATAGGATTGTCACACAGGCACGTATTAATGTTTCTATTCAAATTGAAAAATTATGTAAGATGTTTTCTGACAGAAAGTAGGTCTGATGTATCTGATTGGTTTGACTACGGAGGCTGGCCTTGCCAGTTCGTTTACATGGTAGACATTTTACACACATTAAACAAGATAAATATGCTGCTCTGAAGTTTTAATAAAATCTTATTTAAATTTTACTTAAAGCATTTATACAATATACAATGTGGCAAAAATTACATCTTTGCAATTTAACAAATGTATGAAAATTTCAGTTGTCAACTAAAAGGTGCATTCAAGAGTTTAGTTGTTCATAAGACTAGGAAAGTAGGAAAAAACGAAGAAAGTTGGTTTTTATGGATTGCTCTTTTGCCATTTTTATGGGTGGTGATGAATTCATAGTAGTACCTGTTTGTCATACATTATGATTTATTCCCACAAAACTCTCCTGCTTGAGTGCAAGCAGAGCAGAAACAAGAGTATGTTCACCTGGTGTGTGTGTGTGTGTATCACAGAGGACAATGAAATGAGGAGCAAGGCTATTGAGTTATTAGGAGGTTAGGGTATTGAATTAGAAGGACAGAATGGATGAGATGAAATCTGAAATCAAGTGGATGGATTTCTGAAATTATCACATAATGTTTCTGCTGAGGAAAAAGGAAGGTGATTGCAGAGCTCATTTTAACCCTTAAAATGACTCTTTATATTGGAGCTTTCTAGTAAAGGATAAAAGTTGCTGAGAACATGGTTAATCCATATAGTGATGTGTTATTTTAATTGAATCATTATGGAATCCATGGTCTGCAGTCATCATTAAGACACAGTAATCATGGGCCGGGCGCGGGGGCTCACGCCTGTAATCCCAGCACTTTGGGAGGCCGAGGCAGGTGGATCAGGAGGTGAAGAGATAGAGACCATCCTGGCCAACATGGTGAAACCCCGTCTCTACTAAATACAAAAAAAATTTAGCCGGGCATGGTGGCACATGCCTGTAATCCCAGCTACTTGGGAGGCTGAGACAGGAGAATTGTTTGAACCCAGGAGGCGGAGGTTGCAGTGAGCTGAGATCGCGCCATTGCACTCAAACGTGGGTAACAAGAGTGAAACTCCGTATAAAAAAAAAAAAAAAAGACACAGTAATCCTTTTTAATTGTGTCTCAGTTTTTGGACTGGGGAAATTTTAACCAGCTTATGTTATTTCAGGGTAAGAGTTAACTTACTGGATTGACTGTTTTCCCTAGGTAACCCACTTTATATTGACAAAATTATTGGGTTTTCATTTAAACATAATTTTTTTTGGAAGCAAAACATTAAGAAATTAAATGGAGTCAATCTTAAACCTCAGTGCTTCTTTGGAACACAACAAAAATCATTCACTTGGTGAATAAGAATAGAATTATATGGAAATTTGAGGTATTTGAGGTCCTGATTGAAAGACTGTGAATATAGAATGGAACCACAATAAAACACTGGAGCCAGTGTTGATTTCTTCAAAAACACCAAATGAATATAGTGATTGTGATCTACAGAAACACTAAAGACAGAAGATGTGTGCTGTAAAATATGCAAGCCTAGTTTGAGTTTAAAACTATTTTTAAAAGGCAAAAGATGTATACAATAAAGACATGGAATCAACTAAGTGACCATCGACAGTGGATTGATTAAGGAAATTGTGGTACATATACACCATTGAATATTATACAGCCATATAAAAGAACAAAATCATGTTCTTTGCAGCCACATGGATATAGCTGGAAGCCACTATCCTAAGCAAATTAATGCAGGAACAGAAAAAAAAAATACCACATGTTTTTATTGGTAAGTGGTGGCAAAACACTGGGTACATGTGGATATAAATATGGAAAAACACTGGGGAGTACTAAAGCAGAGAGAGAAGAAGGGGACAAAAGCTAAAAAACTTATTTTGGTGACTATCCTCACTACTTGGGTGATGGAATTATTTCTGCCACAAACCTCAACATCACAAATAATATACCCATGTAACAAACCTGCATATATATCACATAATTACAATTTTTAAAAAAAATTATAAAAAACAAAAATTACAAAATGAATTTATGTAACCCCTATAAAGCACTCAGAATTTTATAATAAAATACATATAACCTAATGTTAAAATAGGCAAAGGATTTCAATAGACATTTCTCCAAAGAAGTTATATACAAATGGCAAATAAATACATGAAGAGATGTTTTCCATCATTAATCATTAGGGAATAAAAGGGAATCATGATGACAAAACACTTTAAACTCACTAGGATGGCTATAAAAGAGCATACCAAGTGTTATTTTAGGTGCGAGGAAATCAGAACAGTAATGCACTGCTGTTGGAAATGCACAAGGCTTCACCCACTTTGGAAAACATTTTTTCAGTTCTTCAAAGTGACAAAGAAGAAGTGACCATAGTATGCAGCTAATCCAGTTCTAGGTAGATAACCAAAAGAAACAGAAACGTACATCCCCACAAACACTTATACACAGATATTTATAGCAGTTTTATATTAGTAGCCTAAAAGTGGTGACAGCACAAATGTCCACGAACTGATGAATGGATAAACCAAATATGCTTACCCTTACAATGAAACATCATTCCACAGGAAACAATTAATGACGTACTGATACATGCTACAACAGAGAAGAAACTTGCAAACATTTTTTCCTGTGGAAAAGCATATAGTCATAAAAGACATTGTGTGGTATATTTCAATTTTTATAAAATGTCCAGAATAGGAAAATCTATTGAAATAAAAAGAATAGGTATTACCAAGTACTGAAGGAGTCAGTGAAATAGGGTGAACAGATGTTGAGCCCCAGCTAGTAGATAAGGAATCTCTGTTTAGGAAGATATAAACTATCTAATCTATTTTGTGGTGATGATTTCACAGTTTGGTAAATGTCATGAAGCCACATTAAATTGTAACCTTTTATTTGATATACTGTCAAACATTATCTGGAAAAAAACCACTTGGATTTAGTATTTAAAATACTGCTCTCTTTTGATTCCAAGGCTCCTCTTAAGCAATTAAGTTTTTGTATCAAGTTTTCAAAATTGGCCACGCAGTCTTAAATTATCAACAGTGAAATGATAGCATTTAAAATAGTCTGCAAATGTGAGTTATAGCATAAATACCTTTATGAACTAGTAGTATGTCCTAGAGGGAACACTGGCTAAAATTGGAACTAAAACACGTCTATTGAAATGTTTCCTAAAATAGTTGCTATGACGTTATGTTTTGAGACCCTCAGGCTAATGTCTGGACCATTACCACCTAATTTCTTCACCTAACTCGTCTGCACTTTCTGTTAGAAAGTATTGTTAAGGGATCTCTCTCAGATTCCAGTGTTCAGACAAAACAAGAAGACGCTGTGGAAATTCCTTAGAAAGTTTTGATAAGTGACCTGAGGTAAAGCTGAACCAAAGAATGCTAGTATAAGGAACACTGAATTTTTTATTCACCAGGTTTGGCTTGAAAAATGGGCTTATTGGGGTCTCCATCTAACTTCTTTCTTGAGCACTTTCCTATTAATAGACATATAACAAAAAAGGGGAGACACAGAGAGAGAGACAAATAGTAGTGTTCTTAGCACAAAAAAAAAAAAAGAATGGAAGTTTTCACATCTGATCAGATGATCAAAGGGTCTCTAGGAAAGGTGTTTGTTTGTTTTTTTTTAACAGACATATAGGAAATTAAATTGGTATTCGAGGAGCTTTGGTACAAAGAAATTAACATTCCAACCCAATTTAATTAACTACCAGTAATTATCAGGTTCTGAGAGACAGTCAATCTACATGCCCAAGGACTAGCTAAAGCAAGTGCTATTTCTGAGTGGAAAGCATTGAGATATAGAGATGAATACAGCTTAATTTTGTTCTCCTTGGACCTCCAAAATAGTCAAATACTGGCTTTCCAATAGTAATACACAAACCACTTCATAAGGTTTCTATTTATTTATTTTGAGACCAAGTCTTACTCTGTAGCCCAGGCTGGGGTGCAGTGGCACGATCTTGGCTCACTGCAACCTCGGCCGGGTTCAAGCAATTCTCTGCCTCAGCCTCCCGAGTAGCTGGGATAGCAGGTGCATGCCACCACACCCAGCTAATTTTTGTAGTTTTAGAAGAGATGGAGTTTCGCCATCTTGGTTAGGCTGGTCTTGAACTCCTGAACTCATGATCCACCCAGCTCGGCTTCCCAAAGTGCTGGGATTACAGGCGTGAGCCACCCAGCCCAGCAGGTTTTTTTTTTTTTTTAAATTATTTTGTTTTGTTTTGTTTTTTGAGACTGAGTTGTTCTCTGCTGTCCAGGCTAGAGTGCAGTGGCGCAATATTCGCTCACTGCAACCTGTCTCTAGGGTTCAAGCGATTCTCCTGCTTCAGCCTCCTGAATAGCTGGAACTGCAGGCTCCTGCCACCACCTTCCAGTTTTTGTATTAGTAGAGACGGGGTTTCACCATGTTAGCCAGAGTGGTCTCCAGCTCTCGATTTCAGTTGATCTGCCTGTCTCAGCCTCCCAAAGTGCTTGGATTACGGGGGTAAGCCACCGTGCCTGGACTTCTGTAAGGTTTTTAATGGTATTAGAGGTTTAATTATTTGATATCATCCATAGAAATTTGAACATTTTTACTTACTTAAAATGGGGTTATGAGACTGAACAGAAAACCAAATACGGCATGTTCTCACTCATAAGTGGGAGTTGAACAAGAACACATGCACAGAGAGGGGAACAAGAGGAGAAGATCACACACTGGGGCCTGTCAGGGGATGAGGCACAAAGGGAGGGAGAGCATGAGGACAAACACCTAATGCACGTGGGGCTTAAAACCTAGATGATGGTTTGTTAGCTGCACATGTACACCTATGTAACCTGCACGTTCAGCACACGTATCCCAGAACTTAAAGTAAAATAAAAATAAATAAATTGAAAAAGCATAAAATGGGATTTGAGAAAGTTCCTGATGAGCAATAAAATGAGCAACTTTTATTTACCTTTGCAAGAATTTACTGAAAATGTTAGGTCAAAGTAATAAATCACATCAATGAAGACTGGAGTGCTATTTGTAAAGAGAGCTAGAGAGTATAATTACGTGAATGTAGTTGCCAGCTGGGTAGAGTACATACTTTATATTCAGTGATAAAAAGAGAGAAAAAAGTTTGGAAATGGAAGCCACCAAAGAGAAACAGACTATAGTAAATATATGGACACCTCCTAAAAGGCAATACATAAACAAAATCTCTTGAATACATCTAATGAAACATCCTCTGAACCACCGGATCCTTGAGACCAGAGGTTCTTTATTGTTAATTGTTATAACTAACTTTATTTAGCACATACACACACACACACATCGATTATAAACACATTTTAGCAAATAAAACTTAGTATACCTTATGGGGATAAGAATAGAATACAGAAGCAGAGGTTCATGAAAGATTGTCCACACAAATGTTGTGATGCAAGTGCCATAAAATCTTACTGATTGACTGGATGACCGAAACTGCAAGCTGAACTTCAGATGCCCACTTCAGAAAATGTCTGAAGGACATTATGGACTCTCCTAAGATTTTCTGTTTATAGAATAAGAATAAGAAACCCTTTATCTTACGGTGTTAGGATTTCACTATTGTTTTAAAATGTGTCAACAGCATCATATTACATGTTACATGCAAATGATTATGCTATCCACAAAGCTAAGTGGAGCTATAATTGGTATGAAAAGTTACATCAACCCAGGTCTGAAAGTAATTCACACTTTTAACCTTGGAATACCACAACCAATAACTGTCCGGACCTCTCTCATGGTGGAGTTTTCCCTCTCTTTCCCCTTCACTTCTCCTTTTCATGCATGTGTAAGAAAACCAATTCATTTCACATCACCAATAGATTAAGCTCAGCGAATGACATCAAAAACATGGAAAAGGGAGCAGTGAAGGGATGTGATACAAACAAAGCATTCAAAGCAGAGCTGCAAATATGACAGCTGTGACAGCATAGCACTGACACATCAGTGAGAAGTCAGGAACTGTGGGCAGAAGTCAAAAAAACAACCACTAAAAAGGAGATCCATTTCCATATAAATGGGGGTGGGTGCAGTGAGTGGGTTGGGGTGGGTAGGACAATAGTTTAATAGTAAATCTGGGGAATACACCGAAGCTAATGAATTGTCATAGTCACATTAAAATTGCAGAGATAAGCATTGTATAATACAAGTGACTCTAAAACACATAGTGAGATTGTATATGAAAAAAATTATATTTAAATTATCTCATTCTTTTACAAAGTAGTTCCATTATCTCTAATACAGCAAACTCTAAAATGCATTTTCTGCCTCGTTGCAATTCACAGCAAATGGCCCAGATCAACATTCTGAAATTGTAAGCAGATTCTTTAGCCTTCTAATAGGACTTAGCTGTATGACTTCAGTATCCAGATTTCTGCCTCAGTGAGCAATAGCTCAGAGTTAAAATATTAAATAGACTAAATATTAAACACATACTTTCTCCAAGGACATATGTAATAACACATGGTGCTTTAGGAAATTTTAAAAAAAAGCGCTAGAAAGATTGCCTGCTGGGTCATCAATTTCACTATTTTGACCTCTCTCACCCAAAGCGTTTATTCAAATGATTTGGCTCATTTTTTATCACATATAAATAATAATCTGTAGATTATTCGTATGTTCACAGGGTAACATGAAAAAATATAGTCCTTTCTTTCTCCACTTCTTCCAGCTGCGGAATAAGTACCTGCAGCTTTCAAATGAAATCAGACCTACATTGGAAGGGCCAGGAAGTTAAGTCATAGTCTCTAAGCTTGGCTCTCTCAGCTCTGCAGAAGTGCACAGAATATAACCATGAAGAAGCCTATGACTTTGGCATTAGTATGACTGGGATTAACATTTAGGAAAGTAACTTAACCTTTTGGAGGCTCATTGATATCATCTGTTGAATGAGATCAATACACCTGTTTGATTTTTTTCTGTAGAATTTAATTCTATATAATTTGAGGAATCTAATAAAGTGTTTGGGACAGGGGAAGAGGCTGGTATTGTTCATTGTCATTGTTACTGTACAGGTCAGAGAATAAGGAAGGAATAGTAATGTAAATCTCAGTTAAGAAATTAGTAAAAATTCTATTCATAACTTCTTGACACAAATTATCCAACAGAGTAGCCCAAATGAAATTAAAAATTTTTAAGAAAATTATTTAAAAAGTGAGTCTAAAGGCAGATGTTAAAACAAAGGAAAGAAATACAAATATAGAAATGAGAAAATTAGTTATAGAAAAGGAAAGAGCCTCAATAAAGATAATGTTTAAGAAGGTGTAGGTACCAGTACCATGCTGTTTTGATTACTTTAGCCTTGTAGTATAGTTTGAAATCCGGTAGTGTGATGCCCCCCGCTGTGTTCTTTTTGCTTAGAATTGACTTGGCTATGCGGGCTCTCTTTTGGTTCCATATGAAGTTCATGGTGGTTTTTTCCAGTTCTGTGAAGAAAGTCAATGGTAGCTTGATGGGGATAGCGTTGATTCTGTAAATTACTTTGGGCAGTATAGCCATTTTCACGATATTAATTCTTCCTAACCATGAACATGGAATGTTTCTCCATCTGTTTGTGTCCTCTCTGATTTCGTTGAGCAGTGGTTTGTAGTTCTCCTTGAAGAGGTCCCTTACGTTCCTTGTGAGTTGTATTCCAAGGTATTTTATTCTTTTTGTAGCAATTGCGAATGGCAGTTCGCTCTTGATTTGGCTTTCTTTAAGTCTGTTATTGGTGTAGACGAATGCTTGTGATTTTTGCACATTGATTTTATATCCTGAGACTTTGCTGAAGTTGTTTATCAGTTTCAGGAGTTTTTGGGCTGAAGCAATGGGGTCTTCTAGGTATACTATCATGTCGTCTGCAAATAGAGACAATTTGGCTTCCACCTTTCCTATTTGAATACCCTTTATTTCTTTTTCTTGCCTGATTGCTCTGGCTAGAACTTCCAGTACTATATTGAATAGGAGTGGTGAGAGAGGGCATCCTTGTCTAGTGCCGGATTTCAAAGGGAATGCTTCCAGTTTTTGCCCATTCAGTATGATATTGGCTGTTGGTTTGTCATAAATAGCTTTTATTACTTTGAGATACGTTCCATCGATACCGAGTTTATTGAGGGTTTTTAGCATAAAGGGCTGTTGAATTTTGTCAAATGCCTTCTCTGCGTCAATTGAGATAATAAAAAACAGAGATATAGACCAATGGAACAAAACAGAGGCACCGGAGGCAACACAACATACATACAACTATACAATCTTTGATAAACCTGACAAAAACAAGCAATGGGGCAAGGATTCCATGTTTAACAAATGGTGTTGGGAAAACTGGCTAGCCATGTGCAGAAAGCAGAAACTGGACCCCTTCCTGACACCTTACTCTAAAATTAACTCCAGATGGATTAAAGACTTAAACATAAGACCTGGCACCATAAAAACCCTAGAAGGAAATCTAGGCAAAACTATCCAGGACATAGGAGTAGGCAAGGACTTCATGAACAAAACACCAAAAGCATTGGCAACAAAAGCCAAAATAGACAAATGGGACCTAATCAAACTCCACAGCTTCTGCACGGCAAAAGAAACAGTCACTAGAGTGGATCGGCAACCAACAGAATGGGAAAAAATTTTCGCAGTCTACCCATATGACAAAGGGCTGATATCCAGAATTTACAAAGAACTCAAGCAGATTTACAGGAAAAAAACAAACAAGCCCATTCAAAAGTGGGCAAAGGATATGAACAGATACTTTACGAAAGAAGACATATATGAGGCCAACAATCATATGAAAAAATGCTCATCGTCACTGGTCATCAGAGAGATGCAAATCAAAACCACATTGAGATACCATCTCACGCCAGTTAGAATGGCGATCATTAAAAAATCTGGAGACAACAGATGCTGGAGAGGATGTGGAGAAAAAGGAACACTTTTACACTGTTGGTGGGAGTGTAAATTAGTTCAACCATTGTGGAAGACAGTGTGGCGATTCCTCAAGGCCTTAGAAATAGAAATTCCATTTGACCCAGCAATCCCATTACTGGGTATATATCCAAAAGACTATAAATCCTTCTACTATAAGGACACATGTACACGAATGTTCATTGCAGCACTGTTTACAATAGCAAAGACCTGGAATCAACCCAAATGCCCATTGATAATAGACTGGATTGGAAAAATGTGGCACATATACACCATGGAATATTATGCAGCAATCAGAAATGATGAGTTCGTGTCGTTTGTAGGGACATGGATGAATCTGGAGAACATCATCCTCAGCAAACTGACACAAGAACAGAAAATGAAACACCGCATATTCTCACTCATAGGTGGGTGATGAAAAATGAGAACACATGGACACAGAAAGGGGAGTACTAAACACTGGAGTCTATTGGGGGGAAAAGGGGAGGGCCAGTGGGAGGGGGAGGGAGGGAGGGATAGCCTGGGGAGAAATGCCAAATGTGGGTGAAGGGGAGATGAAAAGCAAAGCACACTGCCATGTGTGTACCTACGCAACTGTCTTGCATGCTCTGCTCATGTACCCCAAAACCTATAATCCAATAAAAAATTAAAAAGAAGGTGTAGGATATCAGCACTTAATACATCTAGAAATATTCTATCTTTTATTTTTGCAATTTGTGAACATGTTTTTTATCCTAAAACCTGAGTATTATAACTAATTTAACAACTATACAGGTATAAACCTTATCCATTCTTTAGTGCTCCCTCCTCCAGGAAGGTCTTTCAAATTCCCTGAAATTGAATTTATAAAGACATTTACCTATTCCTGGCTTAGGACACCTCTCTCTACCTCGGATAGGAACAGGGTGCACATTGCTTTTTCATACTGGTCTGCAAATCCTGCATGGGGGGAACAACTCAAACCAGATTCAACTCAGTCCTCTGTGTGGCCTCTCATGAAGACACATGTGCTTCACACCAGGCAAAACTGGACCTGTTCATGAATCCTTTTGATTTTTTTTCTATGGCCTGTGTCACCATCCTACACTCAGTCCTTTCTTACGAGCTTCCCTTTGGTATTTTTATCATTTTCTCTTTTTTTTGTATCTTGGTCATAGTCATCCTGAGGGAAATGCTGGAAGTACCCCCACTCCAGAACGGCCCCAGGCTACTTATGTAAATTGGCCAATCTCATCCAGATCTTTAATTCATCCTTACTTCAGGATATGACTGCATTATCGAACTCAGTTTTAGCTGCAACATTTTCTATATGTGTATAATAAATAAATTTTAAAAAAGTAAGTTTTCCTGAAGGAGTTAATAGGTATATTTTGAAAATAGCAACTTGCTTTTCCTAAATGGTATATTCTACATGCTGTTTCATTTGCAACATCAGCTAGTCTACTATCTAAACAATCTATGCAAAATCCACAAACAAGTTATTTGAAATACAGCCCATATGATGTTTTGAACCTTGAACTCTTATAGAAAGTCATCATATAGGCCATGTTTCAACCTCATAGGAATGGAAATACTTAAGAAGAAACAACTACTTTAAAGATCTTGTAAAATAAGTGTGTTGAATAATAAACTATTCTTATTTCAAAACCTTAATTTATATTATAATTACTTTATGTTTACATGTTAATTTTTAAAGCTTTGTTAATAGAATTTCAGTGTATTAATACATCATTTATTCATATGATAGGCCATGATGTTTAGGTTATTTTAGAGCAAATATTAAGATTAGGAAAACAAATGTCCTCCCTTATTATGTGTTTTATTTTACATATGTATTTGACTATTCAAACCTATACAGCCTACTCACTCAAAATATAACAATATTGATTATTAGTCTCTCTTTTGTTTAACCAAAAACAATAGACTACATTATTATTGAAGATACGGAAGAGTGATATATTTGTATGTGATTTGCCACATTTGTTTCTCGTCTACATGCTTCTGGTAAAAATAGTATTTAAATATCGTGAAAACACCACTGAATTCTAAGAAAGTATGTAATCATCTCTAATGATATGTTTCCATTAACATCATCAAATTGTCATTACACAAAAACACTGCAGTTAGCACAAAAAACCAACTGAAAACCTTTAAAATATTTTATTTCATGTGAAGAGTTATGTATGTAAGCACTACAATTAAGAACAGTCAGATGAAGGTGGCAAGGAAGCACATACTAAGTCCACAAAAGTAGGAGAATAGAAATACAGCATCCATGGATGTAAAGTTAATCATCTAATGTAATCCCTGTAAGAGGAACGTATTTGAACAAATGTAATTTTTATAATAGGAATATGTTTGAACTTACTTTTGGTTGTGTCTTAGAGAATTCAGAGAACTATTAATGTTTACCTAAATTAACTATGTGAATTCATCTTAAGCGTTTTATTTAGTCCAAAATGCTTTCATTTTCTGTTTCTTTTAGGGACTTAGAAAACTATCAGATATCTGGAAGTGAAGTAAAGCTTATGAAGGAAAAAGCAGTGTGGAACTGCAGTGATTTAAAAGAAACAAGACGAAACCCAGACACTCAGCATTAAAACATATAAATCTGTAATTAATCTAGTGACTGATAAACAATCTAATTTCTTGTATGTTACACTCACAAAACTAATTAAATTGAACTAAAATTGTTCAAGAGCTAAATGTTCGAAGTGAACACTAGGTTCTCTGCTATGTGAAGGAACTTGTCAGTGATAAAAAGATGTCTATTGAAAAACCAAACTTGGCACACCTTGTGAATTTTTAAAGAATGTTTTAATACAGCTGTTTAAATTTTAACAGTTTTCTCCATCCCAAATCCATCTCTCTCCATGTCTTTCAATACCACCGAGATTTGTACTGATGAATGTGTCTATAAAACAGCCACAATAGGATCTTGGTTTGGTCAGACACTCAAATTTGCCATTTAATAAATACTGGAAGGCCACAGTCTAGAAAGACAGGCCACTCCACAATGAATCCCTGAATCTTTGAAAAAGTAATGAGCCCACAGAACTTCAACGTACTCTTTAGCCCATAAATTGTAAAACAATTTTTTAAAAGTTAATGCCCTTTTTAGTTACTTTTATTTTTTACTAGTAAAAATATATTATTAAATTTTAATTCTCAGCATCGAGATTGATTGATACTATGATCAGATACATGAATAATATTTTCCTGAAAGATAAGATTTAATATTAAGTATATACACATATTATATTACATATATACATGTAAATATCCTATCACTGTAACATTCATCTGTAAATTTTAAAATTGCTCTTTTCTGTCAGGCCTGGTGGCTCATACCTGTAATCCCAGCATTTTGGGAGGTAAAGGTGGTCAGATCACCTGATGTCAGGAGTTCAAGACAAGCCTGGCCAACATGATGAAACCTCATCTTTACTAAGAATACAAAAATTAGCTGGGCGTAGTAGGGCGTGCCTATAATCCCAGCTACTTGGGAGGCTGAGGCAGGAGAATCACTTGAACTTGGGAGGCGGAGGTTGCAGTGAGCCAAGATCATGCCATTTCACTACAGCCTGGGTGACAGAGCAAGACTCTGTCTCAAAAAAAAAATTGCTCTTTTTCTTTGTTAGAGTTACAGTTTTCCTAAATGGATTATGCTGGGCCACATTATCATAATCACAGTAACCAAGAAATTGACTAATAATTTAAATATTTACCAGCTGCGCATGGTGGCTCATGCCTGTAATCCCAGCACTTTGTGAGACCTCTGTCTCAAAAAAAAAAGAAAAGAAAAAGAAACCATAAATAAATAAATAAATTATAAAAATAAAATAAAATGTATGCCCTGGTAATTCAGTAGATTTGCGTGTGTGATCTTTTGACTCTTGCATATTTGCCACCTAATAGGGCAGTAAGAGATATGCTGTTCCTTTCCAAAACAAGCACACAAGTGAAATCTTTTATAGACATCTCTATCTTGAACTCATGGAATCAGAATTTAGGCTAGTGACATTTTTGCAAAATAAATTAGAAATATTTTAAATATTAATTGATTTCTTTTTTCTCTACTTTATTGATATCTATATGCTTTATCTCGAGGACCAAATTTACTAAAATGTAACAAGTATATGCCAGTTGATAACTTCTAAAACTGTACTATAAACCATAAACTTTCCTGAAAAATCTCAACCTTAATATTCTACCAAGAAATAGCTTTATTTGGATGTTTGTTGTAAAAACACAATTTCAGAATCAACTGTTAATTTCCTAACAAGTTTTTTGCCCTTAAATTTCTACAGTAAATTGTATCTTTCTATATCTCTTTGAAAATTATCAATTTTTAAAGAATTAAAAGAATTACAACTATATATTAGCTATATTATGTAAATATTTGGATTTCAAATTTGAGAAAGGTATGTGTTACTGTTGGGTGGCCAAGGATTTTCCAAAAATTATTTATATTTTTTGGTTGGACAAAGTAATAAATACCACAGTAGAATATTATCAAAAAATTCTCATGGCCTGTGGTACTTTAATATAAAAAAATTATATTTGGTCTCTGCTCCATTTCTGTCACAGAGCTTCTAAATCCCTTGTAATTTCCTGAACAGTAAGGGTACTGTATACATATTTTTTCTGATGTTTGATTTTTGGCCCAGGTTTCTGTCACAGAGCCCCTAATCCTTTAGAATTTCCTGGGTTACAGGAGTGTCTTGTTCTAAGGAGGCAACCCTTACTGGGTTTCTAGATGGGGAGGCTGGTCACTAGAATGACCAGTTTTTTTTACTTTTTTTTTTCGAGATAGCGTCCCACTAGAGTATGGTGGTATACTCATGGCTCACTGAAGGTCTGACTTCTGCAGAATCAAGTGGTTCTCCCATTTCAGCCTCCCGAACAGCTGGGACTACAGGCATGTGCCACCATGCCCAGCTATTTTTTTTTTTTTTGTATTTTTTCTAAAAAAAGGTCTTTGCCACGTTCCCCAGGCTGTCTTGAACTCCTGGGCTCAAGCAATCCACCCACTTTGGCCTCTTAAAATGCTAGAGGACAGGTGTGAGCCACCATGCACAGCTTGTGTTTACATTTTTAATCTGTTTATTTTACGTATAGTTCAGATTTACATTTTATTGATAATAAATTGATAATAATTACTAATAAGAAGAAATATTATCAGCTGTTACTAGTTAAGTTTTTATCACTTTTTTGCACTACAAAGGAAAGCAATTATATTTGTAAATTAACTTATGAAAAGAAAGAGTCTGGGAATCATTTTAGAAGCAATTCAAATAAAATACAGTTTATATGTGTATAAAACAGTATGGATGTTTCAAAAACATAAATATAATGTGAATTATTAGATATAATGTGAATATTTTAAATATAATGTGAATATTTAAAATATTCCTATTTTAAATATAAAAATGTATGTAATACAGTTTTTTACATTTGAAAATGGCCAAGAAACTTTCTATTTTCTACAACAGAAACAAATTGGCATAAAAAATATAATTAGTTTTGACAAAGTAAATATTTTTGTTCTTTACACAAATGAAATAAATTGAACCTTTGTCATATATAGTTTTAATATATTAGCTTAAACTGTGTTGGTTATATCATATATGTATTTTGTATCAGTAAACACAAAATCATAAATTGAAACATTTTACATCTTCCAATTGTGATAAAATTATCAACTATTGATATTTGCATTTTTTGCATCAATATTAATTAACTGTTTGCATAAACCACTTACATTACAAAACTGTAGTCTCTGCATTCAACTGAATAAGAAATTGCAAGGTGAATAGAGACTACTTTAAGTAACAATATCATTAATGATTAACAGAAATGGAATGGTTTAAAAATACATGAGTCAATCTCAACTATTTTTGATGGAAAGACGTGTGTGTGTCTTTTTCTCAAAATGGATTAATTCTGAGGTAAATATAGACAAGGAGAGGTATATACTGTTCCATTTTCTGTCACATTTTTGAGCAATCTGATAAGTCACAAAAGGCAGATTTGTTTTAAAAATTATGTTCTGCATCTATAACTACATCTTACTCTTTTGCTATTATTGAAAATATGTGGTAATACAGCGAGTGAAAACTTTAAAAACCTTGCAATAATTTGGATAATAATATTTTCTCAATGTAAAGTGTATTTGAATACAGAAAGCATCTTACTACAGAAATATGAGCAAACTATAGATTTCTATTTCTAAAACACATCAATAGAAATAATAATAACCAAAGGTACCTGTAAAATTATAAAGAATATAACACTGATAGCATCTGAATATTTAGTTAATACATGTTTATTGGATATTTTCTTTTCTTCACAAGTAAATCTATCTAATTGAACCTGCTTCTAGCCAATATTTTTTTTCTCCACACATGGTATGTCACATTTTAAACCAGACTTGTAAATGACCCTGCTGCACTGTGTATTTACTCTGAACATTTGGACACACTTCACCTTTAAATTGGGAGAATTTTAGGTATCCAAATTTGCCCATTTGTATTTTACATTGCATGTTAAATCAACCTGCTTGCTATGTTTATGTGTCAATTTTATGCTTTTGCTCATATATGATGCCTTCTTTAAACATTCGTCATGCAAGATAATCTGGAGGTTGGGGGAATACTTAAAGGGTGAATAATGACTTCATATAAATTTACAGAAATTGGAAAATTATTTTCTAAATTGGTTTTAAAAACTTCAAGATCTCTTCTTTTAGATATTTTATATACAAATTTTTTCAAAATATACTTTTATAACATATTACTTTATAGAACAATTATAAATAAAATTAACTGTAAGCATCATACATGCCATATTTGATAATACCAGGCCTTTATTATTATTGAAGTAATTAGTAATTTTGGGATCCTCTGATAATATGTGAACTTTATTGCATTTTACTTTTAATTGTTTTCTGTGAAACACTACAGACAATATGTCATGAAGAAACTCATCACGTAAAACTAAATTTTACAACTATACTTTTGTTTTCTTCCAATTACATCCCTGAGTTCAACCATATTCTATTTCATTTGTGGCATTTAATACTTGAGGTGAGACTTAGTACGCAGCTCCCATAAGCAGCTCCCATAAGAATATGACTTTTAACATTTTCTTCCCTCAAAAAAGTGAGGATTGCAGTAATTACATGATGAAGGCAGGGAAATATTTTTCCATTGCACAAGTGCTGGATGACTGAATTCTTGTAGGAAAGAAAATGTGATTATATAATTTTCAAATGTGATTTACACATTTCATGGCCAGAAAATTGTAATATATTGAATGTTATAATAAGATGTATTCATTCCAAGGAAATGAACTCTATTTTATAGTTAATCAAATAGAACACAGATCTCTTTGACGATAGTTAAATTAACAGCAGTTTTCGCAAATGGCCAATAAAGTCTATGACCTGGACACAACCCTTTCATGGAACATTTTGGGGAAATAACATAGGAGCCTTGATCACAAAGTATTATTGGTCTACTGATCCAGACAAAAACCATATTGTATTCACCAAACTTAGGCTTCAAAATGTTATAAATGGCTAAATTTTTATATTTTACAACATATATACTAACGTGCTCTCAGAAAATAAGCAAATGTATATTTTAGTTAATAAAACAGTATTAAAAATGTTTATATAGCAGTAGCACATTCAAACAACTATGTAACATTAACACTTCAGTCATATGCATTTAAGCATACCTTATACATACTTTTAAAATCGTCTAAATTTGTTGTGCTTTGTATATGGGGTTGGAGGAAGATGAGTAAAAAGAGTGATATGGAATTAAAGGCTGACAAGTTTGCAAATGTGGAAAATTTGATGGAGGAATCACATACTGTTTAGGAGAATGTATATATAACGTGCTCTGCCTCTAGCATTAGAATCTGGAAATGTGGACAAATTTAATGAGAAATATTCTTAATATATGATTTTGTTTGAATTTGTGTCCCTGGACAAATCAAATCTCACGTCAAATTGTAATCCAGAGTGTTGGAGGAGGGGCCTGGTGGGAGGTGATTGGATCATGGTAGCAGTTTCTAATGGTTTAGCACATTCCCCTAGTGTTACCTTGTGATGGATTTCTCCCAAGATCGGCCTGTTCTAAAGTGTGTAGCGCCTCCCCAGCCAATCTTCTCTCTGCTTCCACCATGTAAGACATGCTTGCTTTCTCTTTGCCTTCCACCACAGCTGTTAGTTTCCTGAGGCCTCGCAAGAAGCAAAAGCCTGTATAGCAGGCAAAACTGTGAGCCAATTAAAATTCTTTTTAAATAAATTACCCAGTCTCAGATATGTTTTTACAGCAGTGTGAGAAGGGACTAGTACAATATATTATTATGGTTCTATTCAATTTAAACAAAATTTTTAAAAGATAATAACAATTTCTTAAATGTTCATTTTTTCCCCAATGGCTAAATAGCTAAATTCTGTGAAAATGTGTAGCTTAAAAATTTTGCAAAACAGTTTCTAAAAAAAAAATTGCATTGCTTGATATTATTCAAAATAGTTTTGTGTTTTGAAATGTTGTCATATTCAGAAGAAAGTATTTACTACACTATGCATCAAGTAACTACACTATGTAGTTACTTGAATAAAATCCGAAATAGGGCTAAAATTCAATGGAGGGCCATTTTCGAGGAATGTTGTGATGGTGCCACTATCATTTTATTTGCTATGGTTTAGTTACTTAACTTCTTTCACCGATTTTCTGGTTACTTGCTACAGTTAGTGAAATTTATGGAAAGGGAAGACAGCTGAGTGCAAAGGGAGAAGGACATAGGGTGTTCATGTAGAGAGAATAAGAGATTACATCATGTTTTAATATAGGAAGTTATTCAGATGACATAAATCCAGATTAGCTTTCCTTGATTAAAGTATTAGACCAGGATAAGGATTAACACTTACAACATCTGAATAAAATTGGTTTCTTTAAAACAGTGTTTGGTAGCTTGAACACAACATATAAAAACTTCGTATAATAAAATCTGTTCTTCACTTATCATAAATTTGTCAAACAAGATTTTCTTTAAAAATAAAAGATTATCTTCCTCTTTTAATAAATCATTGCCTTATTGGCTCAATGATACGTCTCTTGTTGCTAGTTAGCACAGAAGCAATGCATTTTTTATGTATTTTTTAGTCTTATTTAGCACATAAAGCTGAATGTCTGAGATTTCCTCCTCAATTAACAATATTAAAATAAAAATGTTGCCAGAAAGATTTACGAAGTGAAAATGATGTCTAAAATGCAGATAAGTTATGGTTGTGATATATATATATATATATGCATGCATTTTCATAGAAGAGCCAAATTTGAATCTATAATCTCTTGATCTGTACAACTCTTTTATCTTCTGTCAGTCTTGCTTAGCAATGCATACTGACCTGATTTTAGTAGTTGATCATCTTTATTTCTGATGTTAAGGTGTATGACATGTTCATAGTTAACCTAGTTTCAACTGGCACAGAAGGAAAACATCATATGTAAGTGTAAAACTACATAATAATACCATGTTTAGAGTTTTGTTTGTGGGTATTATCTGTTTTATTGTCATATGCATTTTTAAATGAGAGTATGGATATCCTAAAAGAGAAACATGGAGATAGAATTTGAATGATGTTAATAAGATGATATGACCCAGATTTGCAGCATGTTTTTGTTCAATTTTTAGTTGAAGGATAGAGATAATTCTATTTCATTCCTCCATGGAAAAGGAAAAGTTTTCATCATTTCTTTCTCACATAATCTCTGAAGTTAGTGCATCATTCCGCTGGTACTGATAATTACATTCTTCTGCAGTCATTTATAAAATTAGAGTAACAATATAAATGGATATAGTTATCAAGGCGATAATAATTACTAAGAATTTGAACTGTAAAAATGAGTACCTAAATTCAAATCATGATTTTGCATTCTGTTATTTGTATGATCTTGGGCAATTTACTTAACCTCTCTGTGTTTCATTTTCTAATCTGCAAAAGAAGATTAAAAAATGACTTCATGAGATTTGCAGATTCTATCAAGTAATATTAAGTGTTGGCATTTGACATTATACAAGCTTGCTTTAAAAAAGTTAACAATCACTCTCAATTAATCCTTATACCCTGTTTGAGGTAGTCATTGTATTTTTTTTTGACACTTGCACATGAAAAATTGAAGCTGTAAAATGTTTAATAACTTTCCCAAAGATATAGATAGAAAGCAGAATCTACCCAGGTATAGTGGCACCAACCTGTAATCCCAGCTATCTGTGAGGCTGAAGTGGTAAAATCGCTTGAACTCAGAAATTCAAGAACAGCCTGTGCAAAATATCAAGAATGCATCTCTAAGAAATATTAATATGAAAAGCAGAATCTAGATGTGAGGGCTTATGTTTATAATTTAAATCCGCTACTATTATAATAATCCCTATCACTGACTCTTATAAACAAGTACGTAGATATTGTAGTACGTGGAAATGTCCCTTACATTTAGAATGTATAAGTTTGTAAATAATTAAATATTTGCGAAGTTCAATGAATGGTTATTTATATAATCATCTTAAAATCTTTAGAGAGAAATTTAAAGCACCTAAACAGAAGAAAGTAAAACAGCTTATTTAGTGGATGCCAAAATAAAGATACAAAATACCAAAATGAAAATTCTCATGTTTCTCATTCATTAAAAACATTTCATTGTGTGTTAATTATTCAATAGGAGAAAGCAACATTTCTTTTTTAAAATTTATTGAGGATATTTAATATTGTTTTTCATAGTGAAGATGTAACCGGGTTGCGGTATGCAGGGGCTTGGCTCCCTCCCGGTTGATCTCCAAACATGTAACCCCAGAACGGGATGCAGGGGCTCAGTTCCCTCCCTGTCAATTACCAAAGATGTAACTGGAGGACCGGATAAGAGCTGCAGAGGCATCCTAAAGATGCTCCCAGTTTCCCTGATCTCATTTGCCCAGGTCCTTGGCCTCTCTTGCCCCAGTAATGGGAGAAGGGGCCTGGAGTTGCGCTGAGCTTACCGTTAGATTGATTATCGTGGACCCAAAGAGGTTTTCAGAGAGCGATTTATTAGGCAGAGAGAGAAAAAGAGGAGAGAGAGCTCCCATGCTGCTGTGGGAAAGAATCCAAAGGAGGAATCTGCACAGGTAAGGGGCAGAGGGATTTTAACCCAGGAATTATTCCCGCCCCATTCATGTTCTCGTTCAATGAGAGGAGTTCTTTCAAACTTCCGGGAGTGATTGATCTTTTGCTTTGATACTGGATTGGCTGCTAAGTCCGCAACTAGAACCCCCTCTTCCCAGGGCTTTTCGCAGGCTCTTTAAACAAAGGAGTTCACCTGGAATTTCTACCTAGCCCAGGCAGGAAAGTCAGACAAAGATCTCTAGATTCCTGGTGGGGACGTGAATGGAGGCATGGCGCTTGGAATTTCCTGCCTTTGAAGCCACGCCCTTTGTTGAGCTGGTTTTCCTTAACATAGTCTCTCGGTTACACTAGTTTACATTCCCACCAACAGTCCACAAGAGTTTCAATATCTACATATTATTTTTATTTTAGTTTCTTCTTTCTTGTTTTTTAAAAAAAAAAAAAACACTGCATAGCCATTTGAGAGCATAATATAAAAAGCTGATTTTGATTTACATTATCCAATCAGTAATGATGCTGAACATCTTTCAGGTACTTATTTGGTATATCAATACCCTTCTTAGAGAAATGTCTATTCAAGTCATTTACCCATTTTTTTAATGGATTGTCATTTTGATTTCGAGTTGTAAATTTTTTTCATATATCCTAGGTATTAGAAATTTATAAGAAATATAATTTATAGACATTTTCTCCCATTCAGTGGGTTTCCTTCTGTGATAATATCATTTCATGGACAAAAGTTTTAAATGGTGATAAAATTATATTCATAAAGTTTTATTATGTTTTCTTATAATAATTTTAAACTTTTATTTTAATTGACAAATAATAAATATGTATATATATGTAGGGAATAGGTGTTTTGATACATGTATACATTGTAGAATGGTCAAACAGGGTAATTAGCATATCCATCACTTCAAGTATTTTTATTTATTTTTTATGAGAACATTTAAAATTTTCCTTTAGCTGTTTTGAAATATTCAGAAGCTGTTTTTAACATAGTCACCTTGATGCACAAGAGAACACCAAAACTTATTCTTATATAACTGTAATTTTGTTCTCATTGGGCAACATCTTTCTTTTCTTCATCCACTTTACCCAGCCCACTCAAAGCCTTTCATAGCCACCATTCTACCCTCTGCTTCTACAATTTCAACTGTATTAAATTCCACATATGAGTGAGATCATATGGTATTTGTCTCTTTATGGTTGGCTTATTCCACTTAAGTAAATCAAAGATTAAATGTACTTTAGTCTAACAGCTTAGCTATCTAACATTAAATATAAAAAGGCCAACTGAGTGAATAAGACAGTCCCTACATAAGAAAAATAATAACAGTGGCCGGGCACGGTGTCTCAAGCCTATAATCCCAGCACTTTGGGAGGCCAAAGTGGGTGGATCACGAGGTCAAGAGATCGAGACCATCCTGGTCAACATGGTGAAACCCTGTCTCTACTAAAAATACAAAAAATTAGCTGGGCATGGTGGCGTGTGCCTGTAATCCCAGCTACTCAGGAGGCTGAGGCAGGAGAATTGCCTGATCCCAGGAGGCGGAGGTTGTGGTGAGCTGAGATTGCACCATTGCACTCCAACCTGGGCAACAAGAGCGAAACTCTGTCTCAAAAAAAAAAAAAAAAAAGAAAAAGAAAAATAATAACAGCAACAAAACAAAATAAATTTTAAAAAAGTTATAGCATCCAAATAATTATGAGTCTCAATTTCCTTTTCATAAAATGGGGATAAAAAATGAACTTTTACATAAAAATCTTTGAAAAATATCACTATTACTCAAATAAAATATTTTATATTTTCTGTTTGCTGTTTTTTCTGCAACTTCATGCAATACTTAATTATCAGGATGTCATTTAATATATAAAATAAAGTTAAGGTGTATTGTTACTAAGTTGATTTAAGATTCTATAGTATTATATAAAAGCCTGAACCATATATTAATAGAGGATCCTCTGCTTACAGATTTTAAAAATTTCAGTGTAGCCAACAAATTCACCCCATTAGGAATAATTGATATTTCATTCTCTTTACTCCTCAGTGTGATTTCACTATCAGTCTGTTTTCCAGTGTAGACTTTACTAACTGCATTAGAGTTTTATAAATAGCCAAGAAAATATTTATTAAATCCAACACCATTTGATTGGTAAGAGATATTTTCAGTTCCTCCTATCTGGGAAACCATCCAAAGCTCACATGCAGAGTCATCTGAGCGAAGGTATGTTTTGTTTATTTTTTTCCTATTTTTAATTATTGCACTTCATGTTCACACTGAGTCTTCTGGGGACCATTGTTCTAGAAAATCGTCCAACCCCTGCTCCTTTCTGTGTTGTGATATGGTTTGATTCTGTGTTTCCCCACCCAAATCTCATCTTGAATTGTACTCCCCAAATTTCCACGTGTTGTGGGAGGGACATAGTGAGAGAGAATATGAATCACAGGGGTGGTTTCCCTCATATTGTTCTGATGGTAGTGAATAAGTCTCACGAGATCTGATAGTTTTATCAGGGGTTTCCACTTTTGCATCTTCCTAATTTTTCTCCTGCCACAGCCATATAAGAAGTGCCTTTTGCTTCCTGCCATGTTTCTGAGGCTTCCTCAGCCATGTGGAATTGTAAGTCCAATTAAACATTTTCTCCTTCCCAGTCTTGGGTATGTCTTTATTAGCAGCATGAAAACGGACTAATATAGTAAATTGGTACTGAGAGTGAGGTGTTGCAGAAAAGATAGCCAAAAATGTGGAAGTGACTTTAGAACTGGGCAACAGGCAGAGATTGGGAAACTTTGGAGGGCTCAGAAGAAGACAGGAAAATGGGAAAGTTTGGAACCTCCTGGAGATTTGTTCAATGGCTTTGACAAAAATGCTGCTAGTAATACGAACAATAAGATCCAAGCTGAGATGGTTTCAGATGGAGATGAGGAATCTGTTGGGAACTGAAGCAAAGGTGACTCTTGTTACCTGTTAAGAAAGAGACTGGTGGCATTTTCCCCTGCCCTAGAGATATGTGGAAACTTTGAACTTGAGAAAGATGATTTGGGGTATCTGGTGGTAGAAATTTCTAAGCAGCTGGATTGATAGAATGGTGGAATGGCCTTTAGAAGTCACAGTTACAATGCCAACTATGTGACAATAGTTTGCAGAGCTAAGACAAAGTTCTCCAGAAGGCGGTGTATGCTCTGAATTAGCATCCAATATATGGTATTGTTTCTCCCATAGCCAAGATTCATGGGTCCAGGAATCAAGGGGTAGAAATGGAAGTGGCACCACTCAACATCACCCCTAGTGATCTACTAGCAAAATTTTTGCTTCTTGTTCTTATGACATCACATTCTGCTGGCCTAGAGGTCTTAGTTTCAGAGGGAGGAACCCTGTCACCTGGAGACACAATGTTCTATTAAACTGGAAGTTAAGGATGCCATGTGGACACTTTCTGCTCCACCTATCTTTAAGTCAACAAGCAAAGAAGGAAATTACAGTGTTAGCTGGGGTGAATGACCAGGACTATCAAGATGAAATCTGTCTACCACTCCACAACAGAGGTAAGGAAGAGTCTTCATGGAATATAGGAAATCCATCAGGGTGTCTCTTAGTATTACTAAGCTCTGTGATTGAGATCAATGGGAAACTACAACAGCCCAATCCAGGCAGCAAAATGTAAAAAGAGAGACTAGCCTTGCCTCCTAGCTTACATCTTTCTACCATGCTGGATGTTTCCTGCTTTAGAATATCAGACTCCAAGTTCTTCAGTTTTGCAACTTGGACTGGCTCTCCTTGCTGCTCAGCCTATAGACAGCGGATTGAGGGAACTTATGATTGTGTGAATTAAGACTTTGAGGGACTGTTGGAAAGACATGATTGGTTTTGAAATATGAGGACATGAGATTTGGCTCAGGAGTGGAATGATACAGTTTAACTCTGTGACCCTACCCAAATCTCATCTTGAATTGTACTCCCATTATTCCCAAGTGTTGTGGGAGGGACCCAGTGGGTGATAATTTGAATTTTGTGGTTGTGAATAAGTATCATGAGATCTGATGATTTTATCAGGGATCTCGGGATTTGCATCTTCCTTGTTTTTCTCTTGCCATCACCATGTAAGAAGTGCCTTTCACCTTCTGCCATGATTCTGAGGCCTCCCCAGCCATATGGAATTGTATGTCCAATTGAAATTATTTTTCTTTCCAGTCTTGGATATGTCTTGATAGCAATGTGAAAATGGACTAATATAGTTTCTATAATATTTTTAATTGCTTTTTGACCCATGTAAATAAATATTGAAGATTTAGAGGTAGGTTAGTGGTAGGAGATTATAAATAAGCATTGGCATAAAATAAGACCAATTAAGAAAATCATAAGTATCACTTAAGCTAATTTGACATTTATTATAATAAATATAATTCTCAAATATTTTGAGCATTAGCATATAAAATGTTTCATATTTCTCTAAATTAACATTACAATCATTGTGGTAGAAGATAAAAATACAGGAGACAAATAAGAAAAAGAAATTATCTTACTCTTCTGGTTATGTATTACTACACAACAAACCACTACACAACTTAGTGACCTAGAATAAGAACTGCAATAATATTTTGTTCACACATGTGCAATTTGGGAAGAACTGGCAGGACAATTGGTTTCTGCTTTATCTGAAATCAGCTGGGGCAGTATCTCTGGGACTGTGTGCTCAACTGCAACAACATGGATGAAACTAAAGACATTATGTTAAGTGAAGTAGTCCTGGCACAGAAAGAAAAATATGACATGTTCTCATGCATATGTGGGAGCTAAAAACAATTGAACTCATGGAGATAAACAGTAGCATGATGGTTATTAAATGTGGGAAGCGGAGTTGGGAGGGGCAAAAAGAGGAGGTGGTTGGTGGGTGCAAAAATATAGTTAGAAAGAATAACGTCTAGTGTTAAGTAGGACAATACAACAACTATAGCTCATAATAATTAATTGTATATTTCTAAATGGTTCAAAGAGTGGAATTAGAATAGTCCTAACACAAATAAATGATGAATGCTTGAGGTTATGTATATCCCAGTTACCCTAGTTTGATCATTACACATTGTATGCTTGTATCAGAGCATCACATGTACCTCAAAAATATGTACAACTATTATGTACCTGTAATAAATAAAATAAAATAAATTAAAAAGTTTTACTTACAGTAGTTATAAACAAATATTTAAATCAACAATTTTATTCTAAGTGCATCTAAAAGAGAATTTGGAGGCCTGAAAGATAAGAAACATAATTTTTGATATACTGAATACCAAGTTATAAAGTGTAGGAGAAGGTATGCTTTATTTAGTAACTCCAGGAGTCTTCTTGCCTTTAGCTTGTGAATGGCTAAACTCCTGTGTCTACTTTCAGCACTTCTCCTCCAGTTTCTCAGTGTATTAATTCTTGTTCCTGATAAGTGACAAATTAGCTGTTACAGTACTCTGACAAAAATATTAATTTTTATTAACTAATGTTGACTAGTAACTAATGAAAAACTAATGATAGTATGTCCCATCAAAATGAGTGGATTGATTCCCTACTTCAGCTTTCTGACTACACTTGTGTAATATTATGTATTATTTTTAGGGCCCCGAATAATTGTAACAGTTTAAATGTGGAAAATGCGTATCTATACTACTTATTTTCTTAAGTTTTGGAGTTAACAAAAAGCCCTAGCACAGTGCAATAATTATAGAAGGCTTTCAGAAAACATATGTGAAGAAAGTAATTGATTGAGACTCAATTTTTACAACTCTCAGATAAGTTTCTTTAGAAATTTACATTTCCTGTATATCTTGCAAACAAAACAAAATAAATGCCTTCTGAGAATACTGAAGGTTAAATTGTCTTAACTCAGCTCCTTTCAAGTATTAAAAGACTACCCTATTTGAATATTCATTTCAAACACTTGTTCTATGGATATGAGGTGGAAGGCAGGACTCGACTTTGGAGGCAGGGCTCAGACACTGGACCAAATTGAGGACTGCTAAAACTGTCAGGACACAAGCAGCTTTCCACAAGGCATGCTCACCAGTCCTTTTTATTATCACCATGGTAATGGCATATTAAGTTACCATTGACGTGGCAACACCTGGGAGTTCCATGGCAAGGACCCCACAACCCAGAAGTTACTGCCCTTTACCTAGACATTTCTGCATATACTATCCCTTAACTGGCATGTAATTAAAAGTAGGTATAAATATGACTGCAGAACTTCCCTGAGTTGCTGCTCTCAGCACACTGCCTGTGGGATAGCCTTGTTCTGCAGGAGCAGTCATGGAGCTGTAACACCCCCAGAGCTGGAATACTGCCGCTTTAATAAAACTGGTTTCTTCTATCACCAGCTCACCCTTGAATTCTTTCCTGGGTGAAGCAAAGAATCCTTTGAGACTAAGCCTCACTTTGGGGTTTGCCTACCTTGCAACAAATACACAAGCCAAAAATTTCACTTAGCTTTTTGATTGGGGGATTTAGTAGATTTAAATTTAGGGTTACTGCCATTTGATGTTAACTGGCTATTTTATCCATTCATTGATGTAAATTCTTCTTTATGTTGATGCTCTTTACTTTTTGGTATATTTTTAGAAAGGCTCATACTGGTTGTTCCTTTCTATGTATAATGCTTCTTTCAGAAGTTCTTGTAAAGCACTCCCCCAATCAAAAGATACAGCCAAAACCTAACGGTATATCCAAAGATACACAAAGACTCAAAATAAAGGGCTGGAGAAAAATTTACCAACCAAATGGAGAGCAAAAATAAATAAATAAACAAAAAGCAGGAGTTGCAATTCTCACATTTGATAAAATAGATTTCAAAGCAACAAAGATACAGTGGTAAAAGGATCAATGCAACAATAAGAGATCTTAATACCCAGATACATAAGACCCATAACAAGATTTAGACTCAACGAGACAGAAAATTAATAAGGATATCCATGACTTCAACTCAGATCTGGAACAAGTAAACTCAATAAATATTTATAGAGTTCTCCATTTTAAATACACAAAATATTGATCGGCCATTATTAATACCCATTTTTAGAATGAAGCAATATTCCTGTTCTCTCTCCCTCTTTTTCTTCCTCTCCTTCTCTCCTTTTGTTACTTTTCAACATCCTAGTTCCTCACCTCTACTCAATACATTCCTCTGAACACCTGATTCCTTGTGATTCTCCCGTCCCACTGAAACCTCCAATCCATTAAAAAAACAAAAAAAATTTCACTTAGCTTTTTATAGTTTAATACACTTTTAAAATATATTTCATGCAGTTGCATTAATTTTTGCATGTTTTGTACATCATGATTTTGACAAAGTTAGGGAAAGAAGATTTCATTTATTTTGAATAACTGGATAGTTTTAGTACACCTTTAAGCAACTACTATTGAAATTGTAGCTATTATAAAAAATGAAACCAATTAAATTTTATTTTTCCAATTAAATTATTTTAACTATTTAAGAAACTTAAATAATTATATTGCTGAATTCAAACTTTTTATAAGCATATGAACTAAATGAATAGTACATATAATCATTTTCTAAAACTATTTTAGTATGTAATGTATAAAAATGGGAGTCACTTTCTTTTCTAAGGCTATCTTGTTTCCTCAGAACTTGAAGCGTGTTTTTAAATGTCAAGAATTTAAGAGATTGAGCCTCTTCGTAAGCATACAATGGAAGTAAGCATACAATGGAAGTAAGCATAGCAAAAGCACAGCAGGACTAAAACAATTAGTTCTATTTAATCATCTCCATCTGTTACATGTAAATCACCAGCTTCCTGATCATACACCCAGTGAAAACTAAATGAGGTGCAGAATGCCCAGTAACTGATCTTGAGGGATGAATTGGTAGGGGAAATGAAAACAGCTGGAGACCATTCACATTAATGCTGGTGTCCACTGTTTCTGCTTGAGTGATTACAAAACAAATTACTAAACTATTTTATATCTCTTTATTAACTAATCTAATTGTAAGTCATGTTTCTAGCAGAATATCCTATTGGTAGAGTTTATAAAATAGTTTATTTGGGAAAGATGCTTTCCCTAATTATTTTGAGGGTTTTTTTTTTTCTCAGAAGACCTCTATGTTTTACTCTTAAATAATTGGAATGTTTAATATACAAGAAAGTAAATATTTATTGTAAGCAGTATTTTATTTCTGAATATATTATTTAAACAGTTTCTGTAAACTGTTAATAACTTGTTTTTGTAATTTCTTTCTAAAATTACAAAACATAAATTATCTAATAATATGTTATAAGGGAGCTGGCCGATGGAAAGATATGGTGCAATAATTGTAAATGAAAAATAGAAACCCACTGACTGAATGGAACCCCTTGTGGTCAAGGAGACCCCAGAAAAAGCTTAAAACTGGATTCCTAGCCATAATGTGACGAGAGGTCAGACATGCCTCAGCTGATCAGCAATATTAAAATAGAGATCATATGACTGACAGAATTGACTCTTTGTAGCAATAAGATAACAAATTATAAACAGGACATAAGACCATGCTAGGTCAGGGTTAAGGCATGCTACCCTAAACTTAAAGAATAAACTACGTTCTAACTGAAAAAAGTGTTTCTTTTCCTCTAGCAGCTAAACAAGCACTGTCCTGAAGATCACCAGTATGAAAACATTCACAACTCATCCAGCTCATAGACACCGGCTGAGTGAACCTCTGTTCCACTAGCCATAAATAATTTGACTAATTGATAGATTAATTCACATTAATTTTAAAGGTAGGAAAGTTTCTAATGTGTTCCCTATCATCTAGTTAAGAGGCCTACTCCAGAATATCAGTCACAAAAAATTTTATCTTTGTTATGTCTATCTTTAGTGCTAAAATGTTAAAACCATGCTATTTTTTTTCGAGTTGCAATCCTTACATATTTTCACTTGTGAATTTTATTTTCATTGTAGAGACAGTGATTTTTTAAAAATATTTCAATCATTTTGTAGGTCGTTTAATAATATATGTGGACTCTTGTAGACTCTTTAAATTCCTCCTCAAATAAAAGACACATTTTTAAAAGTGATATTGTAAACAGTGGGTATAAAATTTTTTTTTTTTTTGATGGGACAATGATTTTCTGGGAGCCTAGAACTAATATTCACATTGCGGCTTAATGAATAAGCCTTCAGTCAAAGTTTACACCATTTGATCCAAATAGACTTGATTTATCTGACATTAAATAAGTGGTTTTACCTATTTGTCAAGTTTAGTCCAATTAATCAATGTAAATATGATGTTTCTAAATATTATAACATGTATCTGTCTTTACAAGTGTTAGTAGTAGTTTTGATTTAAATTTGCTTTATTACACTGATTTTGATAATTGATCATTTGAGATAAATAGTAGCAGATTTTTATGTTAGCCTAGAATTTTCTAAACTGTTGTATTAATACAAAATTGGTTTACAGTTTGAAATACAGATATTAATCAGATCCTTCAAAGACCTAAGTGGAAGTTTTATGATTGTTACTTAACTGATAAAGGTAGTTGAGAAAGACACTATTTATAATGATTACCTAATATGTGTGTGGCTCATAATATTGAGTTTTCACATTGGGCAAGTTTAAAATTAATTGTTGACTTAATCATTAGGTGTAGCTTTCAAACTTCAGTGCTGCTAATTCATATTTTCAAATTCTATCCTTAATAGCAAACATAAAGTAATATTAAACATTATTTGTCATTGCCCTGAATACCAAATGGCTTCTGGTCCTAAGACTAATATAAAATTAATATCAATTAGATAATTTTTAACTTTTTATATTTATTATATGGCCTATGTTATAAAAAGTTTATGATAGTAACATGTCATAGAGTATTTGACTAAAACTAGTTTTTAACTCATAATCAATAAAACTTAAAGGAAATATTTGAGGAAACAAAAAATGTTTGAACTAGTATATGAATATATTATTTTATACTGCTAAGAAAACAATCCATGGTATAAATTTGAAATATGAAGATGATTTTTCCAAATCTAAGTAGTAAACTATCAAGGCAATGCAGAATGTTGCCTAAAACCAAGAGCTTCTCTAAATTCCTAAAGTTATTTACTTAGATTCAATTTCCTTTCTATTCCTTACAATTTACTTAATCATATTTGAAGATGCTTACATTTTTTAACTAAAATAGTAATAGAAACTCTCCATGACAATATTATTTTATTTATTAGTCCTACTTTCACTTTAATCATCAAATGCACTAATAAAAAGATTTGCCTTCTGAGAATATGAATTTCTTCTACTTTGAAAAGTTGTATAACAGCTCTTTAGAGGGAAGTTGTTATTAATTGAATTATGTCTGTTCAAAATTCATATGTTGAACCCCTAATCTTAAGTGTGACTATATTTGAATATGAGGCCTTCAAAATGATAATTAAGGCTAACAGATAATACAGGGCACAAACTAACAGGACTGACATCCTTCAAGAGAAAGAGACACACATCAGAGATTTCGCTGTCTTCACATGTCTAAAGAGAAGAGAGCCCTGTAAGAACAAAGCAAAAAGGTTGCCATCTAGAAGCCAGAAAGATGTGTATCACTAGAAACAAACAATGCTTGCACCCTAATTTGTACTTCATTCTTCAGAGCTGTGAAAAAATAAATTTTTGTTATTTAAGTTGTATAGTCTATGGCACTCTGTTACGGCAGCCTGAGCTGAATAATTCAGAGAGTGTCTATGAATGAGTAGGTGTTTATAAATTTCTAGGCAAAATACTTGATATATAAGATCAATGAATATCTATTGCATGACTTGTCCTGGAAGTTAATCTATCAAATTATATTGTGATGAAATATACAAACTTTATTGCATGTCCTCATACAAAACTTTGCAATTGTATTTTAATAAAGAAAATGAGGTACATGGAGTGCTAGTAAGAGCAATCAGAATACAGAACAAAAACAAAAAATAAAAAGCATTCAAATTAAAAAAAAGTAAAATTATCGGTTTGCAACTGACATCCTACATGTAGAAAGCCATAAATATTCTATACACACACACACACACACACACACACACACACACACACACACAAAATGCTGCTAGACTTAATAAATAAATTACACAAAGTAGTGATGTATTAGTTCATTCTCACAGTGCTATAAAGAATTGCCTGAGACTGGGTAATATAAAGGAAAGAGGTTTAATTGACTCACAGTTCACATGGTTGGGGAGGTCTCAGGAATGTGCAATCAGTTGGAAGGTAAAGGGGAAGTAGGGCTCTCCTTCACAAGATGGCAGTAGAAAAAGGAGAGAAAACCACCACTTATAAAGATCCACCATCAGATCTTCTAGGAACTCAGTCACTATCACAAGAACAGCATGGGAAAAAGTAAATAGCCCCCATGATCAATCACCTCCCATCGGGTCCCTCCCTCTACATGTAGGGTTACAGTTCAGATGGCTGAAACAAAGGGGTTACAGACCCCATGAAGTTGAAAATCCAGAGTCCAGTCACTAAATCTTAAAGCTCCAGTATAATCTCTTTTGACTCCATGTCTCATATCTAGGGTATTCTGATGCAAAAGATGGGCTCCTGAGACCTTGAGTACCTCCACCCTTTGGCTTTGCAGGATTCATTCATCATGGCTGCTCTCATAGGCTGGAGCTGAGTGCTTGCAGTTTTTCCAGGCACATGGTGCAAGCTGTTGGTGGATCACTATTCTGGGATCTGGAGGATGGTGGTCCTCTTCTCACAGCTCTGCTAGGCAGTGCCCAGTGGGGACTCTGTGTGAGGGCTCCAACCCCACATTTCCCTTCTGCATTGCCCTTGCAGGGGTTCTCCATGAGGGCTCCACTCCTGTGCAGACCTCTGCCTGGGCATCCAGATATTTACATACATCCTCTAAAATCTAGGCAGAGATTCACAAGCTCAACCCCTCTTATGCATACCTTCAGGCCCAACACCATGTAGAAGATACAAGACTTAGAACTTGCACTCTCTGAAACAATGGCCCAAGCTGTACCTAGGCCCCTTTTAGTCACAGCTGTAGCTGGAGTGGCTGTGATGCATGACACCAATTTCCAAGCTTTTGCAGAGCAGTGAGGCACTGGGCTCAGTCCATGAAATCATTTATGCCTCTTAGGTCTCCCAGCCTGTGACTGGAGGGATTGCCTTGAAGAGCTCTGAAATTCCCTTGAGACATTTTTCCTCATGCTCTTGGTTATTAACATTCAGCTCCTCATTACTTATGCAAACTCCTGCAACTGGCTTGAATTTCTCTCCAGAAAATGTGTTTTTTTGTTTTGTTTTGTTTTTCTTTTCTATCACATGGTCAGAGTGGAAATTTTCCAAACTTTTACGTTCTGCTTTCTTTTTAAGCATAACTTCCAATTTCAAATCATTTATCTCAAGTTCAAAGTTCCACAGATCTCTAGAACAGGGGCAACACACTGCCAGTCTCTTTACTAAATCATAGCCAAGAGTGACCTTTGTTCTAGTTCCCATTGATTTTCTCATCTCTAGTTGAGACCACCTCAGCCTGGACTTCATTGTCCATATCACTATCCGCCTTTTGGTGAGCCATTCAACAAGTCTCTAGGACGTTTGAAACTTTCCTATATCTTCCTGTCTTTTTCTGAGCCCCCTAAACTACTCCAGCCTTTATTGGTTACCCAGTTCCAAAGTCACTTCCACATTTGTAACTTGTCTTTATAGCAGTATCCCACTCTACTTGTACCAGTGTGTTAGTCCATTCCTACAATACTATAAAGAAATGCCTGAGACTTTGTTTATAAAAGAAAGAGCTTTCATTGACTTAAAGTTCTACGTGGCTGGGGAGACCTCAGAAAACTTACAATCATGGTGGAAAGTTAATGGGAGCAGGCACCTTCTTCACAAGGTGACAGGAGGAGAGAGAGAGGAAATTATGACTCATAAACCCATCAGATCTTGTGAGAACTCATTCATTCACTATCATGAGAATAGCACGGGGGAAACTGCCCCCATGATCCAGTCATCTCCCACCTGGTTTCTCCTTTTATATGCAGCAATTATAGTTCAGATGCAATTAGGATCAGGGCACAGAGACAAACCATATCAAGCGGCTTACAAAATTGATAAATAAAAGTCGGTTTTATTTATTTAAAATTCAGACCAATAACAATCTTTTTTTTAAAAAAAAAAGGAAATCAGAAAAGTTAATTGACATTAAAGAGAATAACATTTCAGAGTAAATTTAACTGAAGAGGTAAAAGATGTATGCATTGAAAACTATAAAATACTGATGAAAAAATTGAAGACATAAATAAATAGCAAGATATCCTGCCTATGGCTGTGCTTTGGAAGAAGTAATTTTGCTAATTGTCCATGCTATCTAAAGTGAATGTATAAAGCTTCAATGCAATTGCTATCAAAATTTTCGCAGAAACTAATAAGAAAAGTAATTCTAAAATTTGTAAGGCGCTAAAAAAGACCAAAATTAACCAAAGCAATCACAAGAGATAAAAAATAAAGCTGGAGGCATCACACTACTTCATATACTGACTTCAACATATACTTTAAAGCTACAGTAACCAAATCAGCATTGTAGTGACATAAAAGTAGACACATAGAACAAGGGGACAGCATAAAGAACAAGGATTAAATCCACAGACTTATAGGCTATTGATTTTCAACAAAAAGAACAAGAAACTAAATCCACACACTTATAGCCTATTGATTTCATTGGGGAATGAATAGTCTCCAATAAATGGTGCTGGGAAAACTAAATATCCACATGCAAAAGAATAAATCTAAACCCCTATATCTCACCATATTAAAAAATCAACTCCAAATAGATTACAGACTTAAATAGAAGACCCAAAGCTATAAAACTAATGGAAAAGATCATGGAGGAAACACTTCATAACATTTATCTGAGCAATGACTTTTTTTTATAAGAACTCAAAAGCACAGGCAATAAAACAAACAAACAAAAAAAGATATATAAGATTACTTCAAACTACAAAGCACAACAAAGGAAACAATGATCAGGGTAAAATATTTTATTTCTCTAGAAGAAAATAAAATGTTTGCAAACTATGCATCTAATGACAAGGGATTCAGAATATCCAGAATATATAAGGAACTCAAATAATTCAATAGCAAAACAATTCAATTAGAAAGGGGCAAAAGACCTGAATAGACATTTTTCAAAAGAAGACATAGAAATGACTAAGTTACCTGAAAAAATGCTAAAATAATTACTAATCATAAGGGAAATCCATATTAAACTCATGATGAATATCACTTCATCCCAATTCAAATAGCTGTTATAAAAAAGATAAAAAATAAATGTTGACACCGCTGTGTAGAAATGAGAAATCTTGTTCACTCCTGGTGGGAATGTAAATTAGCACAGTCATTATATAAACCATGTGGCGGTTCTCAAATCATTAAAAATTGAACTACCAGATTATTTAGCAATCTCATACTGGATATTTAGCAAAAGATAAGAAAATTAGTGTGTCATAGGTATATCTGCATTATCATGTTTATTTCAGAACTACTCACAATAGACAAGCTATGGAATCAACCTATATGTCTATAGATGGATGGGGTATACAAATATTGTGGTATACACATGGATACAATGAAATATTACACAGCCATTAAAGAGAAACAGTTCCTGCTATTTGGGACAATATAGATGAATCAAGAATACATGAATCTAAGTAGAATAAGCAAGTTACAGAAAGAAAAATACTGCATGACCTTTCTTATATGTGGTGTCTAAAAACCATGAATACATAGAAATGGAAAGTAGAATGGTGGTTAACAGGGGCAGAGAGGAGAAAAATACAGATCAAAGGGCACAAACTTTTGGTTATTTAGGATAAATAAGTCTAGTAATTTAATGTATAGAATTAGGACTATATTTAATAATATCATATTGTATAATGGAATTGTGCCAAGAGATTAGATTTTAAATGCCCTTACCCCCCCAAAACACACCACACACAAACACACACACACACATACACACACACACACACGGGGTAACTATGGCAACAGAAATTTCAACCTGCCTATGATAATAATTTTACTATGTATATGTACATCAAAACATTGTGTTGTATACCCTCAATCTATATAATAAAAATATAAATAAATAGGCATATAAGTGACTAAACGTAGGAAGAGTGAGGGAGAAGTGTGGTGGTCAGAGAATGTGATAAATAGACAATAGCAACATCAGAGAGATGCTACATTGCTAGCTTTGAGAAGGGAGGAAGCAGGCATGAAGCCAGTGAATGCAAACAGCCTTCAGAACATGGAAAATACCATAAATTAGAGTCTCCCCTGGAGCCATCAGAAAGGAATGCAGCCTTGCTGGCAACCTTGATTTTACCTCAAGAGACCAGTGCTGGATCTCTGACCTACAAAACCACAAGGTAGTAAATCTGTGTTTCTGAATCATTGAAACAAAGCAAAACAAAACGAGAAGGTAAGAAAGATAAAGAGTAATGCAAAATAGTGTAAAAAGCTGAACAGGAGTGATGGTATATTTATAAAACAAATTGTTCAAAAAAGTAGAATGAGTATAAAAGTGATGTTAAGAACAACTGCGACAGAAAATTTTGAGGATATACGGGTAATTGTATGTTGTTTTGAACTATTTGTATAAGTTTGATGTAAGTACTTCATGTTATTTATCATTAGACATAGAAAACTAGGCTAAAGTAATTTTTTTTTTGCTCAACCAATACAACAAATGTCTGTCTTATATTTAACTGGAAACCATTAAAATAGACTTTCATATTAAACTTGCATTTGTAATATATCAACCTAAAGTCAATGTTGAAAATGATTTTATTATCTTACAGGAAAATATCAGATAAATCACCAGGGAAGTCAAATAGGAACTGTTTTCATTATGGAATGTTGGCCAAAAATTGAAATTTGTAATGGATTCGTTAGATTTTTTTCTGAGTTAATATGAAATAAACATAATGTGAACCATTTCACTGTGATATAAATTAGTATAGTTTAGAGGGTCCAGAAAATAACTACCTAGAAAAAATTTTGCCCGTAAAAATACAACAAAACTATTTAAAACATAGAAGTCTGTTTTTTCCTCTTGTATTCGTAGGAATAGAACTGAACAAGGACAATTATTTTAAAGCCTTTTTAATATTCTAAAATTATAGCATGATAATATTTGACAAATAATCTGTTGAAATTATTTCATCTATATGTGCAGATTTGCCCCTCCAAATTAGACTTGTTGAATCACATAAATTTGGGGCAACTTCAAATTTAGAAATTTAATTGTCAAAGTAAATTCTGAGAAAATATATTTAGTTATATAAGATATGAAATATATGTGCTCATTTGTTTAAAACATATTTTTATCTTTTGAGCACTATGTATAGAATGTGTGAGGATCTTCTTTTTTTTTTTTTTCCACAAAAAATAAAAATCTTTTTATTTGGGATCTCTTTTCTTTTTTGTTTCTTAATTGGATTTTAGGTTTCGGGGTACATGAGCAGAGCATGCAAGACAGTTGCGTAGGTACACACATGGCAGTGTGCTTTGCTTTCCTTCTCCCCTTCACCCACATTTGGCGTTTCTCCCCAGGCTATCCCTCCCCACCACCCCCTCCCACTGGCCCTCCCCTTTTCCCCCCAATAGACCCCAGTGTTTAGTACTCCCCTTTCTGTGTCCATGTGTTCTCATTTTTCATCACCCGCCTATGAGTGAGGATATGCGGTGTTTCATTTTCTGTTCTTGTGTCAGTTTGCTGAGGATGATGTTCTCCAGATTCATCCATGTCCCTACAAACGACACAAACTCATCATTTCTGATTGCTGCATAATATTCCATGGTGTATATGTGCCACATTTTTCCAATCCAGTCTATTATCAATGGGCATTTTGGTTGATTCCAGGTCTTTGCTATTGTAAACAGTGCTGCAATGAACATTCGTGTACATGTGTCCTTATAGTAGAACGATTTATAGTCTTTCGGATATATAGCCAGTAATGGGATTGCTGGGTCAAATGGAATTTCTATTTCTAAGGCCTTGAGGAATCACCACACTGTCTTCCACAATGGTTGAACTAATTTACACTCCCACCAACAGTGTAAAAGTGTTCCTTTTTCTCCACATCCTCGCCAGCATCTGTTGTCTCCAGATTTTTTAATGATCGCCATTCTAACTGGCGTGAGATGGTATCTCAATGTGGTTTTGATTTGCATCTCTCTGATGACCAGTGACGATGAGCATTTATTCATATGATTGTTGGCCTCATATATGTCTTCTTTCGTAAAGTATCTGTTCATATCCTTTGCCCACTTTTGAATGGGCTTGTTTGTTTTTTTCCTGTATATCTGTTTGAGTTCTTTGTAAATTCAGGATATCAGCCCTTTGTCAGATGGGTAGACTGCGAAAATTTTTTCCCATTCTGTTGGTTGCCGATCCACTCTAGTGACTGTTTCTTTTGCCGTGCAGAAGCTGTGGAGTTTCATTAGGTCCCATTTGTCTATTTTGGCTTTTGTTGCCAATGCTTTTGGTGTTTTGTTCATGAAGTCCTTGCCTACTCCTATGTCCTGGATAGTTTTGCCTAGATTTCCTTCTAGGGTTTTTATGGTGCCAGGTCTTATGTTTAAGTCTTTAATCCATCTGGAGTTAATTTTAGTGTAAGGTGTCAGGAAGGGGTCCAGTTTCTGCTTTCTGCACATGGATAGCCAGTTTTCCCAACACCATTTGTTAAACATGGAATCCTTGCCCCATTGCTTGTTTTTGTCAGGTTTATCAAAGATTGTATAGTTGTATGTATGTTGTGTTGCCTCCGGTGCCTCTGTTTTGTTCCATTGGTCTATATCTCTGTTTTGGTACCAGTACCATGCTGTTTTGATTACTGTAGCCTTGTAGTATAGTTTGAAATCCGGTAGTGTGATGCCCCCCGCTGTGTTCTTTTTGCTTAGAATTGACTTGGCTATGCGGGCTCTCTTTTGGTTCCATATGAAGTTCATGGTGGTTTTTTCCAGTTCTGTGAAGAAAGTCAATGGTAGCTTGATGGGGATAGCGTTGATTCTGTAAATTACTTTGGGCAGTATAGCCATTTTCACGATATTAATTCTTCCTAACCATGAACATGGAATGTTTCTCCATCTGTTTGTGTCAGATTTCGTTGAGCAGTGGTTTGTAGTTCTCCTTGAAGAGGTCCCTTACGTTCCTTGTGAGTTGTATTCCAAGGTATTTTATTCTTTTTGTAGCAATTGCGAATGGCAGTTCGCTCTTGATTTGGCTTTCTTTAAGTCTGTTATTGGTGTAGACAAATGCTTGTGATTTTTGCATATTGATTTTATATCCTGAGACTTTGCTGAAGTTGCTTATCAGTTTCAGGAGTTTTTGGGCTGAGGCAATGGGGTCTTCTAGGTATACTATCATGTCCTCTGCAAATAGAGACAATTTGGCTTCCACCTTTCCTATTTGAATACCCTTTATTTCTTTTTCTTGCCTGATTGCTCTGGCTAGAACTTCCAGTACTATATTGAATAGGAGTGGTGAGAGAGGGCATCCTTGTCTAGTGCCAGATTTCAAAGGGAATGCTTCCAGTTTTTGCCCATTCAGTATGATATTGGCTGTTGGTTTGTCATAAATAGCTTTTATTACTTTGAGATACGTTCCATCGATACCGAGTTTATTGAGGGTTTTTAGCATAAAGGGCTGTTGAATTTTGTCAAATGCCTTCTCTGCGTCAATTGAGATAATCATGTGGTTTTTGTTTTTGGTTCTGTTTATGTGGTGAATTACGTTGATAGACTTGCGTATGTTGAACCAGCCTTGCATCCCCGGGATGAATCCTACTTGATCATGATGAATAAGTTTTTTGATTTGCTGTTGCAATCAGCTTGCCAATATTTTATTGAAGATTTTTGCATCTATGTTCATCATGGATATTGGCCTGAAGTTTTCTTTTCTTGTTAGGTCTCTGCCGGGTTTTGGTATCAGAATGATGTTGGTCTCATAAAATGATTTGGGAAGGATTCCCTCTTTTTGGATTGTTTGAAATAGTTTTAGAAGGAATGGTACCAGCTCCTCTTTGTGTGTCTGGTAGAATTCGGCTGTGAACCCGTCTGGACCTGGGCTTTTTTTGTGTGGTAGGCTCTTAATTGCTGCCTCGACTTCAGACCTTGTTATTGGTCTACTCATAGTTTCAGCTTCCTCCTGGTTTAAGCTTGGGAGGACACAGGAATCCAGGAATTTATCCATTTCTTCTAGGTTTACTAGTTTATGCACATAGAGTTGTTTGTAATATTCTCTGATGATGGTTTGAATTTCTGTGGAATCTGTGGTGATTTCCCCTTTATCATTTTTTATTGCATCTATTTGGTTGTTCTCTCTTTTCTTTTTAATCAATCTGGCTAGTGGTCTATTTTGTTGATCTTTTAAAAAAACCAGCTCTTGGATTTATTGATTTTTTGAAGGGTTTTTCGTGTCTCAATCTCCTTCAGCTCAGCTCTGATCTTAGTTATTTCTTGTCTTCTGCTGGGTTTTGAGTTTTTTTGATCTTGCTCCTCTAGCTCTTTCAATTTTGATGATAGGGTGTCAATTTTGAATCTCTCCATTCTCCTCATATGGGCACTTATTGCTATATACTTTCCTCTAGAGACTGCTTTAAATGTGTCCCAGAGGTTCTGGCACGTTGTGTCTTCGTTCTCATTGGTTTCGAAGAACTTCTTATTTCTGCCTTCATTTCATTGTTTACCCAGTCAACATTCAAGAGCCAGTTGTTCAGTTTCCATGAAGCTGTGTGGCTCTGGGTCTGTTTCTGAATTCTGAGTTCTAACTTGATTGCACTATGGTCTGAGAGGCTGTTTGTTATGATTTCAGTTGTTTTGCATTTGTTGAGCAGTGCTTTACTTCCAATTATGTGGTCAGTTTTAGAGTAGGTGTGATGTGGTGCTGAGAAGAATGTGTATTCTGTGGATTTGGGGTGGAGAGTTCTGTAAATGTCTATCAGGTTTGCTTGCTGCAGGTCTGAGTTCAAGCCCTGGATATCCTTTTTGATTTTCTGTCTGGTTGATCTGTCTAGTATTGACAGTGGAGTGTTAAAGTCTCCACTATTATTGTGTGGGAGTCTAAGTCCTTTTGTAAGTCCTTAAGAACTTGCCTTATGTATCTGGGTGCTCCTGCATTGGGTCCATATATGTTTAGGATTGTTAGCTCTTCTTGTTGTATCGATACCTTTACCATTATGTAATGGCCTTCTTTGTCTCTTTTGATCTTTGTTGCTTTAAAGTCTATTTTATCGTAGATGAGAATTGCAACTCCTGCTTTTTTTTTGCTTTCCATTTGCTTGGTGAATCTTCCTCCATCCCTTTCTTTTGAGCCTTTGTGTATCCTTGCATGTGAGATGGGTTTCCTGGATACAGCACACTGATGGGTTTTGGATTTTTATCCAATTTGCCAGTCTGTGTCTTTTGATTGGTGCATTTAGTCCATTTACATTTAGGGTTAATATTGTTATGTGTGAATTTGATACTGCCATTTTGATGCTAAGTGGCTGTTTTGCCTGTTAGTTGTTGTAGATTCTTCATTATGTTGAAGCTCTTTAGCATTCAGTGTGATTTTGGAATGGCTGGTACTGGTTGATCCTTTCTATGTGTAGTGCCTCTTTTAGGAGCTCTTGTAAAGCAGGCCTGGTGGTGACAAAATCTCTGAGTACTTGCTTGTTCGCAAAGGATTTTATTTTTCCTTCACTTCTGTAAGCTCAGTTTGGCTGGATATGAAATTCTGGGTTGAAAGTTCTTTTCTTTAAGAATGTTGAATATTGGCCCCCACTCTCTTCTGGCTTGTAGTGTTTCTGCCGAGAGATCTGCTGTGAGTCTGATGGGCATCCCTTTGTGGGTGACCCGACCTTTCTTTCTGGCTGCCCTTAGTATTCTCTCCTTTATTTCAACCCTATTGAATCTGATGATTATGTGCCTTGGGGTTGCTCTTCTTGTGGAATATCTTTGTGATGTTCTCTGAATTTCCTGCAATTGAGTGTTGACCTGTCTTGCTAGGTGGGGGAAATTTTCCTGGATGATGTCCTGAAGAGTATTTTCCAGCTTGGATTCATTCTCTTCGTCACATTCTGGTACACCTATCAAATGTAGGTTAGGTCTTTTCACATAGTCCCACATTTCTTGGAGACTTTGTTCATTCCTTTTTGTGCTTTTTTCTCTGATCTTGGTTTCTCATTTTATTTCATTGAGTTGGTCTTCGACTTCATATATTCTTTCTTCTGCTTGGTCAATTCGGCTATTGAAACTTGAGCATGCTTCGTGAAGTTCTCGTATTGTGTTTTTCAGCTCCTTTAATTCATTCATATTCCTCTCTAAGTTATCCATTCTTTTTATCATTTCCTCGAATCTTTTTTCAAATCTTTTTTCAAGGTTCTTAGTTTCTTTGCATTGATTTAATACATGATCTTTTAGCGCTGGTTTCTTCCCATCTTTGTGGATTTGTCCGCTGGTCGTCTGCGTAGTTGCTGACTTTTCGATTGGGTCTCTGAGTGGACACCCTGAATGTTGATGATGAAGTATTTCTGTTGCTTGGTTTTCCTTCTACCAGTCTAGCCCCTTTGCTGTATGACTGCTGAGGTCCGCTCCAGACCCTGCTTGTCTGGGGTGCACCTCTAGCAGCTGTGGCACAGCGAGGGATGCTACCAGTTTCTTTTTCTGCTATCTTTGTCCCAGGATGATGGCTGCCTAATGTCAGTCTTTGGATATAGAGGGGTCAGGGAGCTGCTTGAGGAGACAGTTTGTACTTTATAGGGGCTTACTTGCTGAGCTGTGAGCTCTGTTGTTCATTCAGGGCTGTTAGGCTTCTATGTTTGATTCTGCTGCAACAGAGCTCATTAAAAAAAACCTTTTTTTTCTCAAATGCTCTGTGTTGAGGGGTTTGGGCTTTATTTTTGGATGTCCGTTGAGGTCCTGCCCAGCTAGGACGCAGACTAGCCACTGTTTGCCTGCCGAGGCTCCGCCCTGCTGTTGTGAGGCTCGCCCTGGCTCTGCTGTTCTGCTGATCTCCACTACGCCCTGCAGCGGAGTCTCTCTGTTGTAGCGGGTTGCCTTGGCAACGGCAGGCTGAGTCAGCAGTGGGCGTGTATCTCAGTAGGGACGGGTTGCCTCGGCAACGTCTGGCTGCGTCAGCAATGGGCGTGTATCTCAGTTGGGGCGGGTTGCCTCGGTAATGGTGGCCGCCCCTCCCTCTCAGAGCGTCTCGGGCCGTCTGCACGGGGCTTGTTTGAAATCGCGGTTTTGTTCGTCCCACTGGGCCAACCCTAATGCTCTGTCCCGGCAATCCCCTGGGCTGGCCCACTGTCCAAGTCTAGCTAAGTCTCAAGTCCAGCCCTCTCACGTCTCCGGTTGCCAGTTCAATGGGGCACCCGGACAAGCATGCCCTGTGGGGAGCGCTGGGTAGGGCTGGCCGCCGCCACCCCGGCTGCCGGCTTCACCAGGTGGAATATCTGCCTGGCGTCCCATGTCTCCTCTTCACTTGGGAATTTCCCCGTTCCGTGGGCAACAAAGATCAGTCTGGAAATGCAGCTCAGACTCACCTCTCCGCGGATACAACGAGAACTCCAATCCTGGGTTGTTCTCACAGCGCCATCTTGAGTCCTCCTCCGGATCTTCTTTTTTTTACTTCATTTTGTCCACTGTGGAATTCTGCTTACTTATTTTATTCTAATTTTTTAACGATTTCAATATCAAGTTTATTCTGAATATAAAATTGATTAATCTCATTTGCTGTTAAATGAAGTTTTGTGCTGTTTTTTGTTTCCAGCTATTTAAAATAAATAATGTGCTATGAACATTCTTGCACGTGTCTTTGGTGCTAATATTATTTCTATGGAATTCTATTTAAAGCCAGTGTGATCTTTATGTTCAGATCAGCCCTGCAGGGGTGTTGAAGAAAATGCATAATGAGCCCAGTGAGACCCTACTAACTATGTCTCAGTTTGTCCTGCTGAAATTCACTGAATAATGAGAAATTTCCAATAAAATTCTATGACTTTGGGGTGTTGGTCTTTATTGGTAAGAATTGACAAGCATAAAGTACCTAATATACTATTCAGGATGTGAACTGAAGTTTTTTGGTAATAGCTTTATTTAAATGACTTTTATATTTTACACATTGTGAAATACTATATAAGTAAGCAAAAGATTAGTAAATTATTTCAGCATAGTATGACAATTCCAAGAGTATTTCTATAACTATAATTTGGTGAAAATCCATGGCCTATGCATTCACTATTGCAAACATCTGGATTAAAATTGAAAATGTGAACCATAACCCATACTATGCCTATATTCCAGATGCTTTCTGTCACATATGGAAAAATTAAAAACTATGCATATTTGATGAAAACTTCATTTTTAACAGACTGGTTTAGAGTTGTTCAACTTTTAATACATGTTAATAGACATAAATGTTATCATTTTACCATCTTTGATTCAATATTAAGTTTTTTGTATTATATAACTTGATATTTTTAAATGACAATGTTATTAACTCATAGAATACAAATTAAATGTCTAGACATAGAGAATTATAGAAGGAAACAAAAAATTCAACACTGATCAGAAAATATTTTAACAGGAACAGAGAGGAAGACATCTGCTCATTCATAAGCAAATTTCTTTCAACTAGTTTTCAACACATATAAATATATAGATATGCTTTCTTATTAGCATGTTTTTATTTTTGAAATATGTGAATTTTAAAAATAGAATTTAGAGAATGACATATTGTTACTAGAACAGAAAACGATTAATTTTTAGGGTATGTTACACTGAAATAATCATTACAAAGTAAAAAATAAATAAATAAGAAACCCAGAAAAGTATAATGAAGATAAGTCCCACTAGGCTAATTTGACATTTAAAATTTTTCATGAGTAGTCATTGTTTAAAAGAAAACTACCTTAGGAAACTGTGTATGTGTGTGCCTTGGAAAATATGATAGAATTATAGAAAACATAGCAATTTTATGTTTACATAATAGCTTCCAACCCTTTATTCATGTCACAGGGAACATTTGTTATGACCTGCATTTTCAGAGTATCTGCTAAATGTGTGCAGTTTTCTGCTTTTAATATAAATGGAGCTTCCTTTTGAAGATAAAATTATGTTACAAATTGTTTTCTGGAGTACATTATTCCTCTCCTACCTTTTTATTTTAACCTTATTAGTTTATTTATGTAATAACTGTAGCTCTAGTTTTATTTATTTCAATTTTTACATGTACATTTTACATATTTTATAGTTTTATTATGGAAAAGTTTTCTGATAAAGTGCATTAATTCTATATAAGTCTGAAAACAGATTATTTCAGGCAATAAAGATAGAGAATATAAGTGTGTAGAAAACTGCTCATTAAAGTAAGATTAAGGCAGTATCACATGCTTAGAAATAAGTTATAATTATCTGCTAAGTTCTGACTAATACTTGAGAAGGTCTAAAAGAAAATATTCCAAGCCCTAAACAATGAAAAGTTATACTACTCCACTAGTGTCACATGTGTAGTTGAAAGTAACACAAAATTTTAAAATAGGTGTAGGAAATACTGAAAGAAGAAAAGGTGTGATTTATCATTATGAATAATCCATTGGTTTATATGTAATTATTGATGATCTATGTATGTGCTTAATTAGTTATTGATTAATTTGGACTTTGTTTGAATATCATGTGGGAAAAAAACTATTTAGCAAATGTATAATAGAATCATATTTATCAGGTTTAATAGATTTCCTTTACTTCTATTGAAATCTTCTCTTTGCCTTCTCTGCAAATTGTGATATTCCTTTTTTATAATCAGTAGCCACAACAAGTTAGCTAGAGTTTCATGTTCCTTAATGCCACGTGATTTTACTTTATAAATATTAATTTGAATAATCTGCACTGTAGTAAAAATGGGTACTTAGCAATAGTAACTACAAAATGTTTAAATGGTCATTTGTAAAACACTTTCTTGCTTAACAAGCACATTTATATTTTTATTACCTATGAATAAATATGAAGTCATAGAGAAAATGTTTCTCATTATAAATATTAAAAGACTGAGAAAAGGAGAATGTTTTGGTATTAGCAGAGTAAGGATGTTCATGAGTAAAAGCTTCCTGAGGCCTCACTAGAAGCAGATGCCGCCATGCTTCCAGTACAGCCTGCAGAACTGTGAGCTAATTAAACCTCATTACTTTATAATCTACCCAGTCTCAGGTATTTCTTTATAGCAGTGTGAGAAATGAACTAACACACAGAATTGGTACTGGGAGTGGGGTATTGCTATAAAGATAACTGAAAATGTGGAAGCAGCTATGAAACTGGGTAATGGGCAAAGATTGGAACAGTTTGGGGATCCCAGAAGAAGATAGGATGATGAGAGACTTGTTGAATGTTTTGACCAAAATGCTGATAGTCATATGGACAGTTAAGTTCAGGCTGAGGTGGTCTCAGATGGAGATAAAGAACTTACTGAGAAGTGCAGAAAAGGTCACTTTTGTTATGCTTTAGGAAAGAACCTGGCCGTATTATGCCCCTGATCTAGGGACCTGTGGACGTTTGAACTTGAGAGTGATGATTTAGGCTAATGGGTTTCTAAGAAGAAATTTCTTCTTAGAAGAAATTATTGGTGATCTATGCATGTGCTTAATTAGTTATAATTAATTCTTCTTAGAAGAAATTTCTACACAGTAAAGCATTCAAGATGTGGCCTGACTGCTTCTAACAGCATACACGCCTATGTGTGAACAATGCAATCAATGGCATAAAACTGGAACTTATATTTAAAAGGGAGGCAGAGTGTAAAAGTATGGAAAATTTGCAGCCTGGCCATGTGGTAGAAAAGAAAATTCTATTTTCTAGGGAAGATCTCAAGCAAATGGCAGAAATTTGCATAAGTAAGAAAGAAGTCAAGTGCTGATAGCCAAGACAATGGGAAAAGGCCTCTAAGGCATTTCAGAGACCTTTATGTAGTCCCTCTCATCACGTGCCTAGGAGTATAAAATGGTTTTCATGGGCCAGGCCCAGAGCACCTTTGCCCTACACAGCCTCAGGACACTGGTCTCTGCATTCCAGACATTACAGCTCTAGCTGTGGTTCTATGGGGTCCAGGTACAGCAAAAACTACTGCTTCAGAGAAAGCAAATTGTAAGCTTTGATCATTTCCACGTGGTATTAAGACTGCGAGTATACAGAGTGCGAAAGCTGAGGCTTGGGACATTCTGCCTGGATTTCTGAGGACATATGGAATAGCCTGAGTGTCCAGGGCGAAGCATCCTTTACAGGCAGAGCCATTATCGAGAACCTCTACTAGGATGTTGTAGAAGGGAAATGTGAGTCTGGAGTCACCACATAAAGTCCCCACTGGGCACTGCCTAGTGGAGCTGTGAGAAGAAGGCCATACCATACTCTAGACACCAGAATTGTAGATACAATTACAGCTTGTACCCATCACCTGAAAAAGCTACAGGCACTCAAATCAGCCACTGAGAGAAGCTTCTGGGGACTAAACTCTGCAAAATGATGGGAGTAGAGCTGCCAAATGCCCTGGGAGCTCACCCCTTGCACCAGTATGCCCTGAATGTGAGACATGAAGTCAAAGGGGATTATTTTGGAGCTTTAAGGTTTAATGACAGCCTGCTGCCTTCCCTTTATTTTGGTCAATTCTCCCTTTTGGAATGAGAGTATTGATTGTGCCTCCATTGTATTTTGGGAGTAACAAAATTGTTTTTTATTTTAGAGTCTCAGAGGTAGAAAGAAATAGCCTTGCCTCAGATGAGACTTTGGAGTTTGTGCTTTTGAGTTAATGCTGGAGTGAGTTGAGACTTTGGAAGTTTGTTGGGAAATCCTGATTGTATTTTGCAGTGTGAGAAGGACATGAGATTTGGGATGGGGCAGGAGTGGAATGATATGGTTTGGATTTGTGTTCTCATCCAAATCTCATCTAAAATTGTAATCTCTGATGTTGGAGGTGGGGGCTGGCGAGAGCTGTTTGGGTCTTGGGGGTGGTTTCTCACCATATCCCTTGGTGCTATCATGGCAATAATGAGTCCTTGTGAGATCCAGTTGTTTAAACGTGTGTGGCACTTTCCTCCTCTCTCTCACATGGCAAAATAGATGGAAGTGCAAAAGGGCCTAAGTAGTTCCCTGGAGCCCTTCTACAGGGGTACTAATCTCAGAGTTATGTCTTCATGATTTAATCATATGTTGTGATATAATCCGTTGTCCAGGAGAAATGATAAGGCAGATCCTGAGGACGGTGAATGTTGTCTTCAAAAGTAAAGACCTCTGCATTATTTTTAAGCATGAGAAGAAAGAGCATTTCTAAATTCTAATAGGAAGAAGTAGATCATTTCTGAGGGTACAGAGGGATTAGTGGAGTATCAGAATTCAAAATTCAAAAGAATCAACCCAAATGCTAAATCTCACGGTCTCCCTCTTTCTCAATTATAGCACTTATCTTGGCGTAGCAGATTTGTCAGAGTTGAAAAAGCAACCTCTTTTGGAGTTCTGCTCACCTTATAATTAATTCTGGGGCTATCTCTCTCCTGCTTTGTCCTCTTTGGACAAGAAATGACCCTCTATTGTCATAGAGGCTGGCTGGCTTTCTCTCAATTTCAGTTGGTGATTAGTTATCCTTACATATTCATTCTTCTTCTGTCGAAAATTTAACAATTAAACCAGTTTAGTATAAAAGGAACTATAAGCATAGCACCTGCCATAACAAAGACCACATTCCTACCCAGATTATTGGTTTCCCAGAGGCAAAGCTGCATTTTAGAGTCAGCTTCCTACGATGGCATTCATAGAATGACCTCAATATCAACTGTCATAGGTTGAGTTCCTGAGGAAACAAAGTATAAAGAGATTATACTCAGGAAGTTTATTGGAGGAATAGTCTCAGAACTTATACTTTTGAAGAAGTGAGAACAGTAGGATGAGCAGAAGGAGAAGTTGAACAGCAATGTAGTTGTAGCAGAGGCTGCAGCAGAACCTGTGGAAAGTCCTCTAACTTGCCTGGCTGTTCCAAATTATTCTGAGCTGATGCAAGAGGGCTGGGTTATTATTATTGGACCCTGGCTGCCCTCAAAGGCAATTCCCCTGCTAATCGTCCTAAGCCAACATTCCAAGCAACTGGGAAAATGATGTGGTGCCAAGGCAGCCTACCATGACACTCCCTTTTAAGTAAAAGGTGCCTCTAAAACTTTTAAATGAATTCAGTAACTTATCTTAATCTTCTCATCTCTAGGCCCCAAATCCAAGTCTTTATTAACTATATTATAAGGAATAAGAAACTATTTGATATTACCATTCAGGTAAGAAACTATTTTCTATTTTGGTTCATTCACCACAGAGTTTTAAAGACAGTATATACCAAAAAAACTAATTTTTATTCTGTTACAAAAGGCTTACAAATATTTTATCTCCCTGTGACATTCCAGTCCATAAAATTTTTCTTCATCTTTTGTGTTCTCTGACAAATAGCACTCTCTGCTTGGAGTCTTCCCTAAGTGACTTAGAGTCATCTATTTTTTCTCTGATATTCCACAGCATGTGTCTCCCATTCCAGAGCATGACTCTTATTCTGTTGAATTATACTTTATAGGTTGTGTAAAAAGTACATGTTTACTACTTTTAAAAAAGTAGGCAATGCAGAAAACTGCAAAAGAAAAAAAAACAAAAAACAAAAAACGTGGGTAGGTGAGGTGCCTCTCGCCTGTAATCCCAGTATTTTGGGAGGCCAGACAGGAAGATTGCTTGAGCCAAAAGTAGGAGGCCAGCCTGAGCAACACAGTGGAATTTCATCCCTAGAAAAAAAAAGAAAAAAGGTAAAAAATTAGCCAGGCATGGTGCCACCTGTAGTCCCAGCTACTTGGGAGGCTGAGGAAGGAGCATTGTTTGAGCTTGTGAGCTGCATCTCTGTGGTGCTCACTCAGCTGAAGCTGCTTCTAACCTCGGGGTGCTGCACCCTGAGGCTCTGTGACTACAGAAGCAGCTGCCAATGGCACGACTGTCACCTGGCCAGTCTGCAAGAGATTGCTGATTCTGGTGCCAGGGGCACTGCATGGGGTTTCCTGTGTGACCACATTCCCATGGTCTGCATCTTCCAGCTCCAAGCCCTCAGAGAGAAGTTGGTGTACAGACAGCAGCTGTCGCAGCACCAAGTGTGGCACATGGCTCTTGAGAAGACCCAGGGGTTGGAAGTGCAGCAGGGTTGCCAGGAACCACCTCCTACCCCATCCTTATGTTCTGCAAGCCTGTGGGTGGCTAGTGATCAGTGGCAGTTTATTCCCAAAAGCACCATGTTAAAATCTCCAGTGTTCTTCATGGGAACTGGACCATGCTAGAAGGCTCCACTGTGTAAATGCCAGCTTCAGCAGTCTCTACAAGGCCACATTTGGACATGACCTCCTATCTGAAGACAAAAGAAAAGACTGTAGCAGCTCCTGGAGAAGCAGCCACAGAAGAGGAGTTCCTCACCTGTGCCCAAGGAACAGACCAAGAAGATGAGCCCGAGGAAGGCAGTCTTGAGTTGCTGATCTTGGCTGCTGGTGGTGCCTCTCACACTTGAAATAACAAGCTTCAGTCTGCATCCTGGCATCTCCCTTTAGGAAAGAAAAGGTGATATCAGATCCAACCAGCTCAGCCAACAGGACATTCCCCTGGGCTCTAGGACATTCTGCATCACTGAGCACAGGCTTTTGGCTGGTGCCTGTGTCCCCTTCTGATTGAAAGGAAGACATGCAGGACGCTAGGTCAACTGCAGGGACTCCAGGGCCTAGTGAAAGTGCTTGATGCACTTTATCTTCATGTTGGAGGCAATTGCTATTCCCATAACGCCCTTCACGCCTGGCATCCTCCTCCTCCAAGGAAGGTCTATAGGCAGGCGTTTGGCAGCATGATCCACGTTTTCATATTGCTCTTGCCCTCTCGCCTTCCTGCAATGCACTGCTCTAGCTGACCATAGCCATTGGCCACAGGGGCTGTTGAAACTCAAATAGAAGTAACCCTACTGACCTCCCAGTTCCAGCCAGGCTTCCTGTACTCAGGAGCCTCACATGGCAAGTGTCTGCTGCCTGAGAACTGTGGAAACATGTTTCTGTTGTTGCCAGGAGCTTTGTCAGGCAGCGCTGGTGCACTTGTTTCAGCAAGTGGGCTGTGGCTGGAAACCTAGTTTTACAGGGAAACGATCGAGGATGTTGTTGATATTTATTTCTTTGATTTGACCTTTGCACACGCTGCAGAGCAGCAGGGGTGTCTGAATTCCCAATCACCTATCAATAAAGATGAGCTTTTGCAACTTGCAGAAAATCTTTAGCAGCAACATGTGAAACTAGTTTCAAAATATAGCAGGCAAAAGAAAACAAACCAAAAACATCTTTAAAAGTTAAAATTACTTTTTTTAAAACAAATTTTTAAGTTTTTGACTCTTTTGTGATAACAGTTTAAACACAAACACATTGTACATCTGTACAAAATATTGTGTTTTATTATATTCTTATTCAATAGCCTTTTTTCTATTTTAGTTAATTATTACTTAGAGTAATTATCTACACTTTTTTGTTAAAACTAAGACACAAAGACACACATTAACCAAGGCCTACCAGGGCCAGAAACATCAATGCTACTCTTCTACTTCCACATCTTATCTGAAAGGTCTAGGATATCACTAGGTGATGGACATTTTTCAGCACCATTATGAACTTATAGGACACTATCATAAATGCAGTCCGTCATTGCCTGAAATGTTGACATGCTGTGCCTATTTTTATCTGACCTTGGAATTATTAGAGGCAATTTTCAGTTATTTTAAATAGATTTAAGAAAAAAAATGTGATCTTCAGGGGATTTTCAATGATGCTTTTAAATAATTGACGCTTATAACTAACATGAAATAAATAGATGTTTCAAATGCAAAATTAAAATCCATGTTTTTAAGAATAACTCTTAGTTACTCATGTTTATTTTTCTCCTCATGAATACATTTATTGCATTTATAAATAAAAGTTGAATTTAGTGATTGGAAAAGAGAAAAATGTATCAGCCCAACAATAAAATTTTGACAAGTAGATTTGACTTTTATTATTTTAAGGAATATGTTTTCCAGCTTTATTTTGATGTTATAATGCATAGTGATAAAGTATAAAGCCATTATGAGGAAACGTTAAAGAGAAAATGAAAAATGTACAATTTTTAAAATGGAAATGCTCAAATAAAAAGTTCAAAAGTTCATGTACAATGTTTCCAAACTAGTTAGAAATACAGAAATTATAAAGATAAGACATAGAGGAAGATATACCTATCCATAAAGCTTTTCTAATAGAATTGATGCATTCTCAATATTTACAATTAAAAACAAGTTTATATAAAGCAGCTTGAAAGAACTCTGAATGTGGAGTTCTCCCATGGAAGAGATTTCTCCCTTTTATCCATATTAATTGCTTTTAAAAATGGGCACTTGGCCTCACCCTTTGTTTGAGCCATATAGCAGTGTGAACGCTTTGTTGCTTAGATATTTCTTCCATCAGACACCTAAGTTGATTTCTCTTAAGTTCTGCATTTAATAAAGTCCTAAGATATGGACACAATTTCATCAATGTCTCTGCTACTTTATAACAAAGATGTTCTTAACTCCAGTTTCCAAATTTTTTTTTTGCATTTTCATCTGAGTATTCATCAGAATGGCCTTTAATTCTGCTGTTTCTACCACTATTTTGGTCACAACCATGTAACGAATCTCTAAAAAGTTCCAGAATTTTTCTTTTTTTTTTTTAAATTTAATTTTTCTTTTTTTTATTGCATTTTAGGTTTGGGGGTACATGTGCAAAACATGCAAGGTAGTTGCATAGGTACACACATGGCAGTGTGATTTGCTGTCTTCCTTCCCTTCACCCACATCTGGCATTTCTCCCCATGCTATCCCTCCCCAGCTCCCCACCACACCGCCGCTGTCCCTCCCCTATTCCCCCCAATAGACCCTGGTGTGTAGTGCTCCCGTCCCTGTGTCCATGTGTTCTCATTGTTCATCACCTGCCTATGAGTGAGAACAGGCGTTATTTCATTTTCCAGAATTTTTCTACAGGTCTCTTCTTCAGAGCTGTCACTAGAATTGCCAGTTGCCCTCAATGCTTAATTTATAGCAATACAAGCTTTTTCTAGCCCACTCCTTCAAATTTTTCTAGCTTCTACACATAACCCAATTCCAGAGGCAGTTTCATATTTCTAGGTATGTGTTATAAAAACAACCTCATTTCTGGTATCAATTTTATGTCTTATGCCATTTTTTGCTGCTATATAAGAATTTCAAAGACTGGCTAATGAATAAAGAAAAGATACTGAGTTTGGCTTCTGGTTCTGAAAGCTGGGAATTCCAAGAGTGTGGTGTTGGTATTTTATGAGATGCCACAATCTTGGATATGCAGTCTTCTTGTGTTATTATTTCATGGCAGAAGGGCACGTGAGCATGATAGACAAAGAGAGAAAATCAGGGTTGAACTTATCCTTTTATCGGAAGCCCACTCCTGTGATAAATAGCCTACTCCTGCAATAACTGCATTAATCCATGTTTGAGATCAGAGACCTTATGACTTCATCACCTTTTAAAAGCCCTGTCTCTTAACGCTGTTACAACGGGAATTAAATTCCACTATGAGTTTAGAAGGGGGTACTTAAACCATAGCAACCACTCTCATCACTAAACATTCGTGTACCTCCTGCTCAGTCCTTCTTCATTTTTGTTTAAACTATCCTCACTTTCTAGAGTATCTCATGTGGTAACGTTATTTAAATATCCTCTGTTTGCTAACCCCTACATCTGTCTTGAAATCTTGGTACAGATATCCTATGCCTACTTGACATCTGCATTTGTATAACTGTAAGCACCACAAACATAACACATGCAAAACTGAGTTCTTAACATTCTCTCCAAGATCTATACTTCCTTCCGCTGGCCCCATGTTAATAAACGTCAGTTGTGTGCTTTTATTTCTCAGCAATAAATCCTCACATAATTCTATGCTCCTCTTTTTCTTCTCTCTCAATTTCACATATAGTCTTCCAACAAGTGCTTTTAGCTTTGCCTTGATACCACATGTTGCCACCTCCAGTCACCAGTTTGGTCCCAGACACAATTATCTCTCCCCTAGGATACTACTATGATCATTTTTGCTTTTTATTTATTTATTTTGAGACACAGTTTCACTCTTGCCCTTCGGCTGGAGTGTAGTGGTGCAATCTCAGCTTACTGCAACCTCCACCTCCCGGGTTCCAATTATCCTCCCACCTCAGCCTCCCAAGTAGCTGGGATTACAGGGATGCACCACCACAACTGGCTAATTTCTGTATTTTTAGTAGAGACAGAGTTTCGCCTTGTTTGCCAGGCTGGTCTTGTACTCCTGACCTCAGGTGATCTCCCTGCCTTGGCCTCCCAAACGTCTTTACCTTTTAATAGCATCATTCTGTACACCGTTCTAAGAGACTGAATAACTGTTTTTTCCTCCTTCAGACCAAGTAATTTTGTTCAAATGAATGCCTAGTCATATCATTTCTCAGCTGAACACATTCCTTCAACAACAACTTTAATTCCTGCTCGGAGTAATGTCTATGGGCCTATCATAAAGACTCTCCATCAGTGCCCTCACTTGGTCTCCTACGTGGCTTCACATTCTCTTTCCTCACTCTACTTCATTCACATTGGACTTGCTGTTTTCTCTTGTGTATTCCAAGCTGGATCCCAAATGCAGAGTGTTTAAACTATTCATCTTTTAGCATGGTTTCCCCAGATACTTCTGAGATTACTTTATTCGTCTTTTTCCCACCAGAAAACATTTCAGTTAAGCAGCATTAATGCATCCACTAGGCATAGTAAGCACAATACTCAGGGAACATGATATATTTAAAGTCCTTCAAAAGTATTTTAATTTCCTTTAATAGCAAAAAACTAAAATTTTATGTAAATGTAATATTTTCTGAGAAATTTAATAAATTGAGAAAATCTGACTGGGTCACAAATAATAGATGTAAGTATATTTAGAGATTATATTCTGATGTTAAATTTCTCATAAGATTTGTCTTCTTGCTCAGGTTTAAATATGTTAGAATTCTAGGCATTAGAATAAAAGATGAGAAAGGAAGGAGTTTTATAGTACTGGGAGCTAGAACCTCAAGGTTATTTGTGTTTAAAGCCTAGGCCATTACCAGTGGGAATTTCATCATCATCATCACATTGACAGTTATTGATTTTCTCTCCCTCCTTTTCTCTCATTCCCTCTGTTTCTCTTATTTTCTGTCTATGTATGTATACATATTTATGACTATGCCCTCTATATAATTATTTCATGTTTATTATATATAGGGAGACAATGTATGAAAGGGAAAGTATGAGATAAAGCCTTTTATTTTGATGAGTTCAGAAACTGATTGCAAGTTCTACAGGATGGGGACAAAAGTGCAGAACAAAGCACTATTCACAGTAGCTAAGATATGGAATCAATCTAAATGCCCATTTACAGATGAATGAATAAAAATGTAATCGATATTAAAAAATGGAATACTGTTCAGCCATAAAACAGAATGAAATCTTGTCATTTGCAGCACAGGGATAAACTTATAGGCTATTATGTTAAGTGAAAAAAGCCAGGAACAGAAAGACCAACACTGCCTGATCTCATTTATATGTGGAATCTACAAAACATGATTTTACAGAAGTAGAGAATAGTAGTTACAAGAGATAAGGAGGGGAGAGGGTTTGCCAATGATTATAAAATTACACTTAGGAAGAATATTTTTAGTGTTACACAGAAGGATGACTATAGCAATGTGTATATTTCAAGAAAGTTAGAAGAAAACATGTTGAATGCTCTCACCAAAAAGAAATAATAAATATTTAAAGTAATGGCTATGGTAATTACCATAATTTGATCATTATGTATACATGCAATGACTATCACACTGAACTGAATAAATATGTATCATTATTATGAGTTGATTATAAATATTAAATTTTAAAATTAATAAACAAAAATTATAGACAAATATATTTACTAGCTCTCCTCTTGATCAAATTCCGATAATCATAATCAGCATTCAGTTCTGTTTAATATCTTTCAAAAAAGATTTGATTATCAATAATACATTATATTACAAAGTGTTAACACCAAAGAGATTTGACAATTTAATCAGAAAAGTGTCTTATGCATTTGGAAGCTTCAACTAATCTGATTTATCAAGTGAAGCAAACCAAAGTAGTAACAATAAAAGAAAAAACTTTAAAATATGTATAATTTATATTACATAAAAATGTTGGGCCATGTAAAACAACAAACTGGAAAAATATATTAATTCGTATGTTTTCAGCACAGAGTAAAACTTCCTCAGGTAAAGTAAAAGCTGACTTTATTTTTTTTTTTTCTATTTCATTTTCTAGTTTACTTTGATGTGTTCGTATGAAAGTAAAAATAAGACAACTATTTATAGGCTACTCTCTGACTCTGTGGCTTATGAAAATGTCCCTATTTCTTTATTGTATTTTATATTCATGTGGCATTTGGGTTTTGAAAATGTGCAGAATCTGGTAGTAAGGCAATGCAATAATTAAATTGCAGTATTTTTATTTAACAAAATCAGGTAAGGCCCTTGTAAGCTGAAGAGGCTAGGCAAGTAGTTCTCAAACTGGGGATGATTTTGTTCCCAGAAGACATATGCAATGTCTGGAGATATTTTTGATTGCCATGACTGAGAATTTCCACTTCATCTAGTTAGGAAAAAGCAGGGATAACTAGTTAAATATCCAACAATGCACAAAAATGGCTCTCACAGAAAAGAATTATATGACCGCAAATCTCAATAATGTTAAGGTTAAGAAACAAAGGTCTAGGCAATATATAAGCAGTAAAGCACAAATTAATTTTTTTTTCTGAACAAAAAAGGACCAGCTTTTCTCCTTAAATTGAATATGGTGGTCAAAATAAGACTAATATAACAACATATTTCTCCATCCTGAATCACTTATAAATAAAATTTAACCTTGAATATTTAAATAAGTGATATAATAAAATTATTATTATATATATTTTTAAATGTTTACACATATAGTACTAAATTTGGTTGTTATAATATCATTAACCTAATTTAGGTAAGTAATAGAAGGATTTATCTATGGTTTCTAAAAAATTACACAAATTTATTCTAAGAAAATAATAGAGAATGTGAAATATATGCACTGACAACATATTGATTTTCCTCCTTTTTTAATTTTTATTTTTGAGATGGAGTCTTGCTCTGTCGCCCAAACTGGAGTGCAGTGGTGCAAGCTTGGCTCACTGCAACATCTGCCTCCCAGGTTCAAGTGATTCTCCTGCCTCAGCCTCGTGAGTAGCCGAGATTACAGGCATACACCACCATGTCCAGCTAATTTTTGTGTTTTTAGTAGACACGTGGTTTCACCATGTTGGCCAGGCTGGTCTTGAGCTCCCGAACTCAAGTGATCTGCCCACCTCAGCCTCCCAAAGCACTGGGATTACAAGTGAGAGCTACTTCACCTGCCCTTGATTACTGATCTTCTAAATGCATTTCAATTGAAAATTCTGGATGATTTTTTATTTATATTCAAGAAAATGCAAATGTTTGACTAAAAATAGTATTCTGGATACAAACCTGAATAACTGTCATTAGCGTATATCAGGTTTTATTACTATTTTATTAATAGCTAACAAGAAGATGTTACACTAACAAATGGAAATATGTATTGATATCAAATAAATATGTCATTAATAACAAACTTGTACTCTCTTAGACAAAGTTAGGTAATCTCTTGAATAGTGCTTTGGGTTCTAAGAAAAGACTTGTTCAAATACTGCTCCTCAGTCATTAATTATAGCAATATTCAGTTTTACCAAAATTTAAATTATATTCTATTGAAAGTAAAAAAAAGCAAACATAATTTCCCTTCAATAAATTGTAAGAAAATATTTTCTGTTTAACAATAAACTTCCAGTGATGAAAATTAAGATAAATTCACCAACCAGATGTACTCAGATAGATTTAATTATTTCAGTCAAATACTATTTAAAATTGCTTTTGGCATGCGTATTTCCAGTTTTAGAAAAAAGAATTAATACTATATATATATCTTTAATGCGTTTAGTATAACATACATATTGTTAAAATAGATCTTAATTTTATTATATATTAATCTTTTAGGATCTTACATTTTGAATATGATGACACATTTTCAAGTAAGTTTTTCGAATACCTTCGATACTAGTATTTATAAATAATTTGCCAATAAATATGAGATTTTCTATACCTCATTAATATTACACGTGTTTATCTGAAATACATAGTTCTTTGGAATGTGTGTTTGTGGTTACATTCACATGTTTATACCTGCATCTGTGTGGTAATCTTGCTGATTGGATTTTACCTGAGGGTTGTGTGTGTGGGTGTGTGGGGGGGTGGGCGGTGATTAAAAAAGAAAGGAAATGTTTGTGTGTGTGTAAATAGTTCTGTGATGGATTAAATTTAATTTACATGATTACTTCTTTTAAAAATGTGTTTCTAGTTAATGTAGTACTTTGCAAAAATATGCTAAAAGCCATTTAAATGATGTATCTGTATAGTTTATTGTAGAAGATAAAACTATGCTTCTTACAATATGTAGGCTGAACTATTCTGATGTTAATGCATAGAGACATTATGCCACCTGAATTTCTCAGCTTTAGAGATCCCTGTCTCTCAGTTTCAGCATCAGGCTTCCAACCCTATTTGCTTTAAGTTTTCCTTCCTGAAGTAAACTATTTGAACCTCATACTAAGTGAGAACATCTCACCTCATACACCACAGAAAGAAATATTTTACATGAAGTTGGAAGATGTAGGAGAAAAGACATTAGTGTGGTTTGGAATCTTAGAAATAATTGTGCTCCACTGATTAATTTCAAGCTGATTTGTAAGTATTTTGTATCTATTTAAAACAACTCTTACTTAAAATATGTATGGTAATGGATTCTAATTCCATTTAAAATCATGACCAGTGGAAAATTAAAATAACTATATTATTATAAAATTCTTACATTTAGCTGTGTTAGAGACCATTGCAATGAAAGTTTTTATTTATTTTGGGTTGACTACTAAACAAATAAAATTTCTGTCTACCATATTCTATATATTCATTTGTTATACCAAATGTCCTAGGGGGAGATTATTTCTAAACTACAATCATACATGTAGAGTATTTTTCTTATGATTCCAAAAAATGCAGGTATTAAAAATAAGTAAGCAACAAATATATTTCCCAAAGAAAATTAACCTTTGCTA